>NC_016091.4:42275566-42603222 GCF_000004515.6 Glycine max
GGAGATTGCTTCCCATTGAATTATGCTATAAGGTTAGTGTCTGGAAGAGGGACATTGGCTCCCATTCTTTCAGCTGCGGGTCTTATGCCTCCTCTTCAGCTTCTCTGCAAAAAGAACAGCGTAGATCTTGCAGTTGCACTTGTCTCCTATGCAGATTCATCCTTGTTGGTAGTCTGTCCTTTATTAGCCGCCAAGCAAAAACTGTTATTTTGCTAGGAATTTTAATCTTCCATAATTCCTTACACCATTCCTCTTGCTGACCACTTGTAGAAGCTTCGAAAACCAGATTGTAGGCGCTGCGTGTGGAATAATTCCTTGTTTGACCACCTGTAAATGTTGTCTTGGATCTTTTGGAAAAGTTGCAGATTTGTTCACCCAGGATAATGATTCCCACCAAATAGGGATGATTCTATTGCAGTGGAAAAACAAATGTCCTGCTTCCTCTTCCTCTCTGCTGCAAAATGGGCAGTGCCTATCCAATATATCTGCTCCCGACCAAAATGCTTGTAAAGCATTGATTTGATACTGCTTCCCTCATCATGTGGTTGTCGATGTTTACAATTTAATGATCCTTTGCTACCCTGCGATGAGACACACACAAATAACACACACATAGGGACAAACACACACATACACATACACAAACACAAACACAAACACACACACACACACATAAAGATACACACACACACAGAGAGTCACACACACACATAAAGAGACAGACAAACACACAAACACACTGAGCCACAAAAACACACAGAGACCCACACACAAAGACAAACACACTGAGTCACAGACACACACACACACACACACACACACACACACACACACACATAGACACACACACACACACACACACACACACATAAAGAGACAAACAGACACACACACACACACAGAGTCACACACACATAAAGAGACAGACAAACACACAAACACACTGACCCACAGACACACACACATAGACAGACAGACACACACACACACACACACACACACACACACACAGAGATAAAGAGACAAACACAAAACACACACAACTGTTGATGTCCTTGTATGTTCTTGTACGTCATGAATGTTCTTGTATGTCATGAATGTTGTTATACGTGCTGAATGTAATTTTCTATATAAATAACTGTTGTTCATACTGAGTGAACCGTAGATTCCCGTTTGAGACTGAATGCAATGATTCTTGCGGATAGTTTGCATTAGTCATTGTATTTAGTCTTGAATTGTCCGTTTGGACAGTTTGGGGAGACTGGTATTTTTATGTTAGACTCATTCAGTCAGGTTATTATTATTTTGATTAATTTGATGAAATTTCGGTTGAATGCATTTCAAGTTGTTCTCTGAGTGCATACTTGATTATCGTGAAATTCGTTTCACCGATGTCATGTCGTGTACTTGGAGACCAATGCGAAATGCTGCCAAAATTTACTCAAATTGTTCAAAATAATGCTAACATGACGTTTGAGGCTAACATAAAAGACAGTCTTCCTAAATGGGATAGGGCCACACCTATAAATAAAAAAGTGAGATTTGCATGCATGGATTTGCTTAGATGGATCGAAGTTGGATCAATCAAAGTCGCATGAGCCCAGAATATGAGGATGGCGTCGAGCAGTTTTTGCAATTTGCTTTAGAAAGAGGTCGACCGAATGAAGAAGGAAAATATTATTGTCCTTGCATCAATTGTTTGAATGGAAGACGACAACTACTTGACGACATACGGGACCATCTATTGTGTGATGGGATGAAGAATAATTACACGACGTGGATATGGCATGGTGAAGTGACTGACATGCAGAGTGGGTCCCAATCTGAACCGTTTGATGTAGAAATGGGAGATCGCTCGGAGGACATGATTCGTGACCTTGGACAAGAGTGTTTTCAAGAAGCACACGTCCCTGTGTATGAAGGATTGCAGAGTGATTCAAAGAAGCCTTTGTATATGGGGTGCAAGAATTCCTTAACCATGTTGTCTGCGGTGTTAAGTCTGGTTAATGTGAAGGCCAGGTATGGGTGAAGTGACAAAAGTTTCACTTCACTGCTTGAGGTAGTGCACAATCTGCTTCCAGAGGACAACACGCTGCCTAAAAGTTACTATAAGGCGAAGAAGATACTGTGTCCCATGGGTATGGAGTATTAGAAGATTCATGCTTGCCCCAATGATTGCATACTCTACAGGCATGAATTCCAAGAAATGTCCAAGTGCCCTGTGTGTGGGACTTCGCGGTACAAAGTGAAGGATGACGAGGAAAACAATTATGATGAAAAGTCACAGAGGGGCCTGCCAGCAAAGGTTTTATGGTATCTTCCAATCATTCCAAGGTTTAAGCGTCTTTTTGCTAACGAAGACGACGCAAAAGACCTAACATGGCATGCAAATGGAAGGATTTCTGATGGAATGGTCCGTCATCCAGTTGATTGCTCCCAATGGAAGAAGATTGATGGTTTGTATCCGAATTTCGGGAATGAGCCAAGAAATCTTAGACTTGGACTAGCCAGTGATGGAATGAATCCATATGGCACCTTAAGCACTCAACACAGTTCATGGCCAGATCTGCTAGTAATTTACAATTTGCCTCCTTGGTTATGCATGAAGCGGAAATACATGATGTTGTCTATGATGATATCGGGCCCAAGACAACCAGGAAATGACATTGATGTTTATCTAAGTCCGTTGGTTGAAGATCTGAGAAAGTTGTGGGACGAGGGGGTTGTAGTGTTTGATGCGTTTCGCAAGGAGACCTTTGAAATGCGTGCAATACTTTTTTGTACTATTAATGACTTTCCAGCATATGGGAATCTCAGCGGTTACAGTGTTAAGGGTCATCATGCATGCCCCATCTGTGAAGAAAATACAAGTTACATACAACTTAAACATGGGAGAAAAACAGTGTATAGTAGGCATTGCCACTTTCTAACACCCAATCATCCTTACAGACGACTGAGAAAAGCTTTTAATGGAAGTCAAGAGCATGATATTACGCTGATACCGTTGACTGGTGAGCAGGTATATCAGTGGGTTGAACACCTGAATACTGTATTTGAGAAGACCCAAAAGAAGGATAAAAGTCAGAGTTGCATATGGTAGAAGAGGTCCATTTTCTTTGATCTTTCGTACTGGTGTGATCTTGACGTTAGACATTGTATTGATGTTATGCATGTGGAGAAAAATGTTTGTGACAGTGTGATTGGGATGCTTCTTAACATTCAAGTCATGACGAATGATGGCTTGAATACCCGCCAAGATCTAGCTGATATGGGTATACGATCACAGTTGCATCCAAGGTCTGATGGGAAGAAAATATTCTTGCCCCCAGCCTGCCATACTTTGTCCAAGAAGGAGAAGATAAGTTTTTGTTAGTGTCTTCGTTGGGTGAAGGTTCCACAAGGATACTTTTCAAATATTAAGAGCCTTGTGCAGTTGAAGGAGCTTAAGCTTGTAGGGTTAAAGTCTCACGATTGTCATGTGCTCATGCAACAATTGTTTGCCGTGGCTATACGAGACATCTTGCCAAACAAAGTCAGGTTAACGATAACTCGCCTGTGCTTTTTCTTCCATTCTATATGTAGCAAAGTCATTGATCCAGTCATGTTTGATGAGTTGGAAAATGAGGCCGCAATTATACTGTGCTAGTTAGAGATGTATTTTCCCCCTGCTTTCTTTGACATCATGATTCACTTGATTGTGCATCTGGTCAGAGAAATCAAATGTTGTGGTCCTGTTTATCTACGGTGGATGTACCCGGTTGAGCGATACATGAAGATCTTAAAAGGGTATACAAAGAATCTATATCGTCCAGAAGCATCTATTGTTGAGAGGTACATTGCAGAAGAAGCCATTGAATTTTGTTCAAAATACTTACAGAAGGCTAAACCTGTTGGGCTTCCTGAGTCTCGGCATGATGACAGAGTGGGTGGTAAGGGTTCAAGAGGACTACAGGTGATCACTCCAAGTGTAGAAGATTTGCTATAAGCTCACTTGTATGTCTTGAACAACAGTAATGAAGTTTTGCCATACATAGTTAAGCATGAAGCTTTAGTCAAACAGAATAATCTGAAAATGTCAAAGAATTGGGTGTTGAAAAAGCATAACAAGACTTTCTGTGATCGGTTTAAAGATACAATCTTTGTAGATGAGAATGCTTCAGAAACATTAAGAAAGCTAGCAGATGGGCCTAAAAGAAATGTTATAACCTGGTAAGGATACGACATAAACAGGTATTCATTTTACACAAAAACACAAGATAACAAAAGTACAATGCAGAATAGCGGGGTCACCCTACGGGCTGAATCTCAACACTTTGCAAGTGTCAATGACGCCAATCCCTGTGTAGCTTCCATCCCTTACTTTGGGTTCATTGATGAAATTTGGGAGCTTAATTATGTGAAATTTACAGTATGTGTTTTCAAATGTAAATGGGTTGACAGCAACACCGGTGTGCGCACCGATGATATAGGATTTACCCTGGTAGATCTAAAGAAACTTGGTTACCACAATGATCCTTTCATTATGGCAGAACAAGCTAGACAAGTATTTTACGTATAAGACCTTTGTGATGAAAGGTGGTGCGTGGTTCTGCAGGGCAAAACAATTGGTGTTAATGTAGAAGATGATGATTCATACATGGACACCTATGTTAGTCCTTTGACCGCTCAAATCACTGGTAACGTTGTCGGAGAAGAAGAAGCTGACGACGTTCATGCTAATCGAAATGATCATGATGAAGGAGAACTGATTAACATCGTCTAATATAATTTTCTGCAGAGACAGAGGTCACCAAACCTAGTAAGTGACAGCTACATTTTTCTCTGATTGAGGCATCGGTTTTTTGTTTCAATTTTCCTCCTTAGGACTTCATGCAGCTGATGTTTGTCACCAGTTTCATCATCCACCACCCTTTTCTTCTCTGGCTTCTCACGTTCATTGTTGTTAAACCCATATTTATGCTCTCTTCCCTTCATGTCTTGTTTTATCACAACTTTAGTTGAATTTCCCATCTTCAGCATAGTTGAATCTCCTGTCTCATTCTCCAATGACACACTTTGATGGCCTGTATCTCTTTTCTTCGTATGTTCTAGTGCTTCAGCTTCAGAATGCATAAAGCAACCAAAATTTTCTAGTGATCACCAAAGGCTTATGCATCATCATTGACACTCTCCACCCTCTTTGGTTTATGCTTCTGTGTTTTCTTCCGTGCCTCCTTGTTATAAATCTCAGCTTTATTCGAGGTTGCACTAGAATGATCACCACCAATCTGTGCTTCTTCCTCGTCTATCAGGTCAATATCTTTCCTTTCAACTTTTGTTTTGTAAATTACAGTGTAGTTTACAAAAGCAAAGGTGAAACGAAAGATATTGAGCTGGTAGAGGAGGAACAGGCCCGGATTGGTGTTGATCCTTCTAGTGGGACCTCTAATAAATTTGAGAATTATAAGGAGGAAGCACGGAAGCAAACACACAAGCATAAACCAAAGAGGGTGAAGAGTGTCAACACTGATGCAGAAGCCTTTGGTGATGACTGGAAAATTCTGATTGCTCTATGCATTGTGAAGCTGAAGCAGTAGAACATACGAAGAAAGGAGATACAGGCCATCAAAGTGTGTCATTGGAGAATAAGACAGGAGATTCAACTATGCTGAAGATGGGAGATTCAGCTAAAGTTGTGATAAAACAAGACATGAAGGGAAGAAGGCATAAATATGGGTTTAACAACAACAAACGTGAGAAGACACAGAAGAAAAGAGTGGTGGATGATGAAACTGCCGACAAACATCAGCTGGATGAAGTCCTATAAAGATCCTCCTCATTCTCAAAGAGGGGAACGAACAACAATTTGAAGGTTGTACATTCAGGAACTAAAGAATTCAAAATAGCTAGTAATAAGAGGGATTTGTTTTTGGGATTTTCTGAGCACCAAGAGCGGCTACGCAAGAAGCTTGCACTTGAGGAGGGAAGAATATTTGCAGGTAATGAACAAATTTCTTAACTATTTGTCCTTAAGATTTTACTGTTTCTTTTTGCTATTATGTAAATATAAATGATATAAGAGTATCGTGTAAAAACATGGTCTCTATTTACTTCTAAGATTGTTAGGGGTAAAAATGACTGTGTCCATAAGCCATAGCCTTATATTATTTATATTTACATATAAGAAAAAAAAACAGTAAAATCTGAAGGACAAATAGTTAAGAAAGTTGTTCATTAGCTGCAAATATCCTTCCCTCCTTAAGTGCAAGCTTCTTGCGTAGCCGCTCTTGGTGCTCAGGAAATCCCAAAAACAAATCCCTCTTATTACTAGCTATTTTGAATTCTTTAGTTCCTGAATGTACAACCTTCAAATTGTTCCTCGTTCCCCTCTTTCTTTTATGCAAAAAAGAAAATCAAATGCTGTGAAAACATGGATGAAGTCCTAAGAAAATCAATATCAAAGAAAACATGGATGAAATCACAATTAAAAAGCACAACTACCTATCTTTCAGACTCCTTTGGTTAATTTGTCTTGCCTCCTTATGTGGTGGGGTTTTGTTTAATAATATTATACTTTTGCCTTCCAAAAAAAAACTTATGACTGATCCTCTTTTCATTAATCTAATTTTGTATGTTACTGTATAAAAGATCATGGGTTCTCCATCTGCCTCCACTACTCCTTCTCCTCCTCCTTCTCCTCCTTCTTCTCCTCGTCCTCCCCCTATTTCGGACGCATCGGCTTCGACGTCTGCCGTGAAGCGGACACGCAAAGCCTCACGTTTACGATCGTTGTCCACAAGACCACCTAGTGTTGAGAGACCAGTGGTGCATGTTGATCCTGCTACCGGGAAGGCTGACGGTCCCCACAAGAAGAAATTAAGAACATATTTGGGGATTGTGGCACGTGATAAGGTGGACATCACCTACGAGAACTGGAAGGAGGTCCCTACTACTCAGAAGGACCTGATTTGGGAGGATATTCAGGTATTTCTCTTTTCTTATTTGATTTTGTGTAATTAATAGCCAAAAAATTTCATTATTGTAACAAATAAACTTTGTTTCATGTTGTCAGGCAGAATTTGATATCCTAGAGGCTTCTGACAGTAGGACGAAAAGGAAGTTACTATAGACCGTGGGGGAGAGATGGAGGCAGTTTAAATCAGACCTCATGAGGAAATGGGCCCTTGCAGCCGATCAAGACGGTGTCGAGGACACTGTCTGTGACAAATACAGCATCAGCAAGGAAAAGTGGGCCCAGTTTTGCCAGACTCGCAGAGACCCTTCTTGGGAGGTATGTTCCTTTGCCATTTAAGTTGTTTTTCATATTAAACATGATGTTGTTATACTTCATTCTACCCATTTCAAACATTATTGTTTAATTTTTCCAGGATGTGCGCATCAAGGCACAGGCCATCCAGAAGCAGAATACTGCCCCCCATGTTTTATCTTGTGGGGGTTATGATTATTAGGAGCAGAAGCTCCTGACTGAGAAGACCAAGAAGAAGATGCAGAAAGCTGCACAGTCAGGAAGCATTGATGGCGTCATCGACCCTCCATCCCCGGTCAGACGCCACGTGAAGTGGAAGATGGCCCGCACCAAGAAGACAAGGGAGATGACGACTGAGGCCGCAAAGGAAATCGCTGAGAAGATTGTAAGTCATTTTCAACTAACCATTACAATTATGTTTGAATATTTTGAGAATGCCATGTACCACTGTGTGTTTTCTGTGCAGGATTCGTTTGAGGAGCAGGCCACACAGAGATCATTCGTCCTCCATGGACGTTAGGATGTTCTGGCCGCTGCTATTGGACGTCCAGAGCACCCTGGACGTGTCTGTGCTGCTGGAGCCTGTGTCACCATCAAGCAATACTTTGGATCGGCTCCACGGACGTCCCGCAGCGCTTCCTCCCTGCCTCCTGACGAATTATAGTAGTTGACTCAGCAGATCAGGGACCAGCTAGAGGAGTCCATCACAGAGAAAGTGACGAGGCAGGTCATGGCATCCTTCAGCCAGCTTCAGTCACAAATGCAATCTCAGGGATCTCCTGAGCCTCTGGTTGGTCCTGGTCCCTCCGGTCCTCGGGTGAGCACAAAGGGGAGTTGTGTTGATCTCTCAGGAAATGATCCTGAGACGGGTGACTCTGATAGGTGTGGCTTGTACATAGAAGTAGATCCTGCCCGCCTAGTTGCCGTGGGGAGAGTTTATGAGGGATCCACTGTTGTTCATAACACTCCTTTATTGCCTGGCCAAGTAAAGGTGAGTGTGGATGAGGTTAAAGATGCAGATGCTCCAGTTCCTGTACCCACTTATGAGGTTTCCTTAGTGGAGCAGACACTTCACACCTTCCTTGCTTGGCCGACACATCTGGTCAAGTCTTTATCACACCAGGTACTTATTGTCCTTACTATATGTTTCTTCTTTTTAAATTAATTCATTAAGCGGGCCTCAAATTTGGCTATTTAACTTTGTTTCATGAACAGGTAGTTGTGTCTCTGCCAAAACCACCTCCGAAGCCTGATCCCAGAGGTCGATGATCCGCTTTATCTAATGACATTGACCATCCCAGAGCTTTTCTTGAGGCCTTATCAGGTTAGATGGGATGTCACCGTGTTCGAGGTCATTAATCCAGATTTCCCCCTGTACATAAAGCACGAAGACCTCTCCGAAATCGCACACGGTGGTCAATGTCTCAGCATATCAGTGTTACAGTTGTGGATTCTGTAAGTCTTTATATAAAAGGCTTTTATTTACCTAAGTTATGGCTTTCAATTCATAAATATTTAACTTTGACCTAACATAAACATGCATCTCACTGAAACATGTATGCGAGCGGGGAATTATGATATCTATGGATTCCTCGAGCCTCAGTCCATTCAGAGGTCTGGGCAATCGCAGTTTGAATCTGAAAGTTACATAAAGAGTTGGATGCAGAGTTCACAACGCGATGTGTATCTTGGAGCCTACCTAAATGGGTAAGTCACAAAATAACACAATTTAATTAATGTTTACTAATGTACTAACCCATTTTAGGTTCCACTGCAGCGGACACTGGCAGATGGTGGTCATCCTGCCCAAGGAACACTTAGTTGTCTGGTTTTGTTCATTGCATAACAGGCCAGACAACTACCTTAAGGGGATTATTAATAGGTTAGTATTCTTTTCAATACATTTGCATTGTAATACCTCAACGTACAACACCTGTTTTTAATTGTTACTCATATGGAACAGTGCTATCAAGGGTCTTGATGATGCTCCACAGCCTAAATCAAAGGCTCTTGCTAGGTGGATTGTCGTCAAGGTACATCATTTACATAAAACTTCCACTTATATATATTTCTTTATGTGTCTGTACACTAGTTGTTTAATTAATATCCAAATTTCATTATGTATTTAGTGTAATAGAAAAAAAGGAACTACTGAGTGCGGCTACTATGTCATGCACTGGATGTCCACCATTATTTTAGGAACTTTTAGAAATAATTGGGAAGCGGTAAGTTTATTTCAAAGAAAATCGATTTATTTATAATTTGTATTACATTATTAACTTAATATGATTTATTTCATCATGCAGTATTTTAACGATCCTAGACCATTGGAGCTTGAGAGATTAAAAGTATCGCGGATCCAGTGGACACAATTTTATCTCCGAGTTAGAGATCAGGCCTAGGATTTAGGGACACTTTTTAACATTTTTTACATTTTCTATGTAACATGAACATTGAATTCATTTGTTGATTGTTCTTTATAATATATAAATCAATTATTTGATGTTTATTATCATTAAAACTACTTGAAAGCATAATAAAATGTTTATTTGCTGTGAATTGGGCCTCCTGAAATTGCATTTGACAGGTACAATTTTGGGTATACTGTAAAAACAGAAAGTATATATAAAAAAAATACTTGAAAACAACATCGGTTATTAACAAAAACCGATGTTAATATCCTAACCAACATCGGTTATAATAGAAAACCGATGTTAACGTTTGTATATTAACATCGATTTTTTGTGTATAATCGATGTCAGCGTTTGTATTTTAACATCGGTTATCTGTAGATAACCGATGTCAACTATTGTACATTAACATCGGTTAATTATAAATAACCGATGTGAATATTTGAATATTAACATCGGCTATTTATAATTAACCGATGTTATACACAAAGAACTACACCAAATAAGTGTATGCATCATCAACGTTGACATCGGTTTTCTAGCAAAACCGATGTTAAGGGCATATATTAACATAGGTTTTTTTAGAAAACCGATGTTAAACTAACATATTAACATCGGTTTTACTGGAAAACCGATGTCAACGTTCATCATGCGTACACTTTTTTTGCTATTGTTCATTGTGTTTAACATCGGGTATTTAGGGAACCGATGTTGTCATATGTATGTTAACATCGGTTCTCCAAAACCGATGTTAACATTCATACATTCAACATCGTCACTTTTAACATCGGTTTTAGAACCGATGTAGAATGTTCTAAATAACCGATGTTGAAAGTGTATTTTCTAATACTGAGCAATAGGTATATGTTGAAATTATATGACAAAATGCATATCTTGTACATTATTATTGTTATTAGTTCTATTATTATTTCAGAATATATGAAATTGAAATAACATGGCTTAGAATAGAAATATGAGGTTTATGACAAGAAATGTATATGAAATTTTTAATTTTTTTTAAAAACTCATTCTAAGACGATTATCTGAAAAATTGTCTTATAATGTATACATTTTATAATGGTTTTCTTAGAAAATCGTCTTAGAATCTTCAGATATATTTTAATTGTTTTTAAAAAATACGTTCAAAGACGATTATCTGAAAAACCGTCTTAGAATGTCTACAAAAACCATTTTAAAATCCTAAAAAGTATTTTAATTTTTTTATATAAAAAAACAATTTTAAGACGGCTATATGAAAAATCGTCTTAGAAAGTCTACCTTTCTAAGATGGTTTTTGACTAAGAACCGTCTTAGAAAGGTAGACTTTCTAAGATGGTTTTTATGGAACCATCGTAAAAAGTGAAGACTTTCTACGACGACAATTAATAACCATCGTAGAAAGTATCTTTTAACCGACGTAGAATAACCTTTTTCTAGTAGTGTGATATACTTAGTATTTTTTACTTGTGAGTGTTAGACAAGTGGCCTCAGATATCTTAAGAAGGGGGGGTTGAATTAAGATATTCCAAACTATTTCCCCTAATTAAAAATCTATTTCACTTTTTACTCAAGTTATGAATTCCCTTAATGACAATCTTCTTAAATATTAATTCAAATGAAACAATTTGAATATGAATATAAAGCAATAATAAATAAAGGAGATTAAGGGAAGAGAAAATGCAAACTCAGTTTTATACTGGTTCGGCCACACCCTTGTGCCTACGTCCAGTCCCCAAGCAACCCGCTTGAGAGTTCCACTATCTTGTAAATTACTTTTACAAGTTCTAAACACACAAGGACAATCCTTCCTTTGTGTTTAGAATTCCTTTACAACAAGAGACTCACAGTCTCTTAATCCCTTAGAGAATGAGAAGAAGAAGAAGAACAAATCTCTCTAGAAAGAGATGGATTTTACAGATTGAGCACTCAAATAATTCCTTAATGAATTGCAATTGAATTGGCCAAGGAATTCTTAAGAGGATAAAATGAATTTGCTTTTTGAGAGGATAAACACTTGTTGTTCTGAAAATCTCTGAGCAATTTCGTGTTTGAGTCACATATATATAGACCATTGGTGGTTATGAATAAAGCCTTTGAAAAGTTGTGACTCTTGAAATTATTTTTCTGAAAATCCTGTCTGGTAATCGATTACAGTAATTGTGTAATCGATTACAGCTTTTAAAATTTGAATTAAAACGTTTACTAACTGCTGGTAATCGATTACCAAAATTGTGTAATCGATTACACAGTCTAAAATTTCGAATTCAAATTTTTGTAGCTGTTATAAAATGTATTTGGCCACTGGTAATCGATTACATCCTCTGGTAATCGATTACCAGAGAGTAAAACCTTTGAGAAACACTTTTTTTAATTTAAATCACTTGGTCAAACCTTTGCTAATTCAATTAGGAATTCCCTTCCTAATAGTCTAGTGATCATCTTGATGTTGTGACTTGTAATCTTGAAGTATTGTCTTGAATTTAATCTTGAAAAGCCCATTTGCATGAATTGCAACACATTATCATGATCATCATCAAAACATCAAAGGCAATTGCATCTACAATCTCCCCCTTTTTGATGATGACAATACAATACCTGAAATCAAGATTCAAGCAAACAACAAACAATTGTATATAGATAAAGCGTTTACTCCCCCTATATTTCGGAATTCATGATCACTTGATTTCTAAGTTTGTTAAGCTTTTTCTTAAGCTTTTTCTACAACCTTTTCTCCCCCTTTGGCAACATCAAAAAGCCAAAGAACTCGGAAATCAACACAGATATAACAATGGAGTAGAAAGATATAGATATCAGAGTATAAAACACAATAAGCCAAACTCACAAAGAAGAAGTAATCAAACCAGAATCCAAATAACTGAAAATGTCAACAACCACAAAACATCCAAGACTGAAATTTAAAAAACCACAAGATAAATAAGCAAAGTACTTAGCAAAATAGTGTAAATTCTAAGAAACTAAAAGCCAAAATACACGGCTTATAAAAGACATATAATCAGAAACTAAAATCTAAGAAGACGGAGGTGGTGGTGGAAGATCGAAACTCTGACGAATGTATCCGACATCCTCTTCAAGCTGTGTAAGGCGAATGTCCATACCGGCAAAGCGTGAATCTAATGAGTCGAAGCGGTCACCAACATAAGAACGAAGACCCCGTAATTCGGAGAGGACTTCATTCATGAGTGCGGAATCTTCACGTTGAGGGGGAGGTGAAGGAGTACGTTCATCTTGAGAAGGGAGTGCATCCTTCTTCAGCCATTGTCCATTCCGATCTTTACGATACCCAAAGGAGGTCACTGCACCAGCACCAATTGCAAAAGAACGCTTGACTTGAACAAAGGGTTCATCATCAAGCGGAATTTGAAAATGACGCAAAAACAGAGTAATCAATTGTGGATAAGGAAGAGGTGCATTGGCCCGTAATGCCTTATGCATTCGGTACCGAACCAAATGGGCCCAGTCGATCTGACGACCGGTAAGAAAAGCCCACATAAGAATCAAATCCTCCTCAGAGGCTTGTGCTAAATTTGAAGACCGAGGAAGCAAAATTCTAACAATGATATAATGCATGATGCGATTATCAAAAGTTAATGACCCGGCCAACAATCTACCGGTCATTTCAGCTTGATCATTGCAGACCATGCGACGAGCATCATGACTTGAATAATCGAATTTCCAGTCATCAACAATGGTGCCCTCAAAAGGTGCACCTTGACTGGGTAAATGAGTCAAAGAAAAGAATAGTGACTGATCAATGACCATAGAAGTACCATGCACCTCAGACATAATAATACCATCCTTAATTTTTAAATTGCAGTAGAAGACCTTTACAAGTTCAGGATAATATGGCAATTTTAATGACATGAAATTAACAAGACCAGAATTTTGAAACACTTGATAACAATCAAACGTTTCATCATTAAAGAATTCTACGTCTAGGTACTTAGGGTCTAAGATTATTCTAGAAGAAAACTGAGAAAGGTACCGTAGACGCTGATCATCGGATGAAAACAGTGTTGATGATCTTGGAGATGACAAAGAAGGAGGAATAGGTGCTGTGGGTGCTCCGGATGGGCCGTGGCGGCGATGGGCAGCAGCGGTAGCGGTGGAGGATGATCCCTTTCTCTTCTTTGATGGCTCTGCCATTTGATGAAGTTTTTCTGGATTTTGATCGGTGGAAGTGAAAGAGGAGTGAAAAAGAGGAAGATTGGGCTTTACGGGACGTGATTTGGTGAAGAATTTAGTGAGAATCGAAGGTTTGAAGTTCTAGGTATGGAGGAAAACGTGGAGGATGCTTTGGCTGTACAGCAGCTCTGATTTTGTGAGTATTTATAGAAGATGACGCATTGTAATCGATTACAGGTATTGGTAATCGATTACAGGCCCAATAAGCCTTCTGGTAATCGATTACAGGATGTTGTAATCGATTACAGGCTGCCTGTTCATGTGTAATCGATTACACTGGATGGTAATCGATTACCAGAGTCTATCCTAGGCTAGTTTCTTAAGAGAATATCCATGTTTATGCTCAAATACATCCTATATGACTAATTTTCACTACTAATACACTAAATTCAATCATTCAATTATTATATACACAAGAAATCATAAATTCTATCATAAAAACAAGAATTCAAACAAAATAATCTACAATCAAAAGGTAAGAGTAAATCAACCAATCAATCAACCAATCAATCCCTATTTTTCTAAATCTCTTACATCTAAGAGACCTAATTCTCTTCTAATAGAGAAGAACACTTCCTTGGGGAGAGGTTTAGTGAAAATATCAGCAAGTTGATTCTTAGTATCAACAAATTCTAATACACAATCTCCCTTTAGGACATGATCTCTAAGAAAGTGGTGTCTAATCTCTATATGTTTAGTTCTAGAGTGTTGAACTGGGTTTTTGGATAGATTTATGGCACTAGTATTATCACACTTAATAGGTATGCGATCAAGAATGATGCCATAGTCAGATAATTGTTGCTTCATCCATAAAATTTGTGCACAACAACTACCGGCAGAGATATACTCCGCTTCAGCAGTAGATAAAGCAACATTGTTTTGTTTCTTACTATGCCATGAGACAAGAGCCGATCCAATAAATTGACAAGTTCCACTTGTACTTTTTCTATCAGTTTTAGATCCGGCAAAATCAGAATCAGAATATCCTATTAAGTTACATGTTGAATTCTTAGGATACCATAATCCTAAATTGATTGTTCCTAATAGATATCTCATGATTCTCTTTACTGCACTTAAATGTGATTGTTTGGGGTTGGATTGAAACCTAGCACACATGCATACACTAAACATAATATCAGGTCTACTAGCAAATAAATAAAGAAGAGATCCGATCATACCTCGATATTGTTTTATGTCTATAGATTGACCAGATTCATCTTTATCTAAGTAACAATTAGTGCTCATCGGTGTAGACATGTGTTTTGCACTATCCATCCCAAATCTTTTGATCAATTCCTTGCAGTATTTGGATTGATTGATGAATATACCTTCTTGAGTTTGCTTGATTTGTAATCCCAGAAAGTACTTTAGTTCTCCCATCATTGACATTTCAAATTCACTTTGCATATCAAGGGAAAACTCCTTGCACAATGAATCATTAGTGGATCCAAAAATTATATCATCAACATATATTTGAACCAACAAAATATCATTATGCTTTCTCTTTATGAACAATGTGGTATCCACTTTACCTCTGGAGAAATCTTTTTCTAGAAGAAAATTGCTTAATCGTTCATACCATGCCCTAGGGGCTTGTTTCAAACCATAAAGAGCCTTTTGTAATTTATAAACATGGTTTGGTTTATCAGGAATTTCAAAACCAGGGGGTTGTTCAACATATACCTCTTCTTGAATTAAGCCATTTAGAAAGGCACTCTTAACATCCATTTGATAAAGTTTAAAATCCATTATGGATGCATATGCCAATAGCATTCTAATGGCTTCTAATCTTGCAACAGGAGCATATGTTTCTTCATAGTCTATTCCTTCTTCTTGATTATACCCTTTTGCTACTAACCTGGATTTATTTCTAATAATTATACCATGTTCATCTAATTTATTTCTAAAAACCCATTTTGTTCCTATGATAGGATAATTTTCAGGTTTTTCTACTAATTTCCACACATTATTTCTTTCAAATTGGTTTAATTCTTCTTGCATGGCAATGATCCAGTTATCATCTACTATGGCTTCTTTTATATTTTTAGGTTCAATCATGGATACAAAAGCCATATTATTGCATAAATCTTTAAGAGAATGTCTAGTTGTTACCCCTTTTGAGATATCACCAATAATGTTGTCGAGGGGATGATCTCTTGAAGCTTTCCATTCTCTTGGAAGTTCATCATTGGATTTGACTTCTTCTGGAGGATCTTCATTGTTTCCTTTATCATTTCCTTTGTAATCTTGTTCATCAATATTCATATGTTCTAAAGAATCTGCAATGTCATCTAGCGTATTCTTTCTTGACAAGATAGCATTAGATTCATCAAAGGTAACATGAATGGATTCCTCGATATTCATAGTTCTTTTATTATATATCCTATATGCTTTGCTTTGTAATGAATATCCAAGAAAAATGCCTTCATCAGATTTAGCATCGAATTTTCCTAGATTATCTTTGCCATTATTGAGTACAAAGCACTTGCAACCAAAAACATGTAGATGAGAGATATTAGGTTTTCTATCATTAAATAACTCATATGGGGTTTTCTTTAAAATAGGTCTTATCAAGGCCCTATTCATGATGTAACATGCAGTATTGACAGCTTCAGCCCAAAAATACTTTGGAAGAGAAGTATCATTTAATAAAGTTCTTGCAATTTCTTCCAATGACCTATTTTTCCTCTCAACAACTCCATTTTGTTGAGGGGTTCTTGGTGCAGAAAAATTATGTTCAATACCATGTTCATCACAAAATAATTCAAAATCTTTATTTTCAAATTCACCCCCATGATCACTTCTAATGGATGCAATCTTGAGATTTTTCTTGTTTTGTATGACTTTAGCAAGTTTTCTAAATGCTTGGAATGAATCACTTTTATGTGTAATAAATAATGTCCAAGTATATCTAGAGAAATCATCAACTATAACTAAAGCATAGTAGTTTCCTCCAAAACTCATGGTTCTAGATGGACCAAATAGATCCATATGCAATAACTGTAAGGGTCGAGTGGTTGAAACAACATTTTTAGGTTTGAATGAGACTCTAGTTTGTTTGCCCTTTTGACATGCATCACATAGTTTATCTTTTTCAAATTTCAATTTAGGCAAACCAACTACTAAATCTTTTGAAATTAATTTATTTAAGTGATCCATGTTTATGTGAGCAATTCTTTTATGCCATAACCATGAATCATCATCTTTACTAAGAAAGCAATGATTGTTTTCTTGTTTTATGCTTAAGTCTATCATGTAAACATTATTGACTCTATGTCCTACATGCTTTATATTAATGTCATGCTTATGTTCTATAAGACATTTCTGAGAATCAAATGATACTAGATAGCCTTTGTCGCATAATTGACTAACACTAAGCAGGCTGTGCTTAAGGCCTTCAACAAGTAGAACATTTTCAATGGAGTTTGAAGAATTTGTACCTATTTTACCCACTCCAAGGATTCTACCTTTGTTGTTGTCACCATATGTTACATGCCCACTTTTCTTTGGAGAGATATGTGTAAAATTTGATGCATCTCCCGTCATATGTTTTGAGCATCCGCTATCTATGTACCACTTCTTTCTCAAAGATACCTGCATAATCAAGTTTTTGACTTAGGTACCCAAATTTTATTGGGTCCTTGCATGTTAGTATAAACTGAGGATCCTTTTGGGACCCATATCATTTTAATGTTACTGTAATTTTTCTTGAAGTAGCAAGTTGATATGCCATGTCCTCTTCTTCCACAGTAAAAACAAGTGATTGAATTAGAATTACATTTTTGTGTGGAAGTGGAAAAGTTTTTATGAAACTTTTGTTGTTTTTCCGATTTATACCCTAGTCCATTTTTATTAGACACATATCTTTGTTTACTTAATATAACATCTAAATTATTTCTACTATATGAAAATTTTGCAAGTGAATTTTTCAACTCTTTAATTTCTTTTACATATTTATCACAACAACTACAAGAATCTGTTATTTTCTTGTCATTAATAGTGGAGATATTAACTTTTTCATTTGTTTTAGAAATTGAGACTTCATTTCTAAGAAGATCTAATTCTTTGTTTAATTTTGAAATTTCATTTTCTAAATTTGAAATTGTTTTCTTTGATGATGAAACTAATTTTGCAAGTTTAATTGATTCTTTATGCAAATCAGCAAATGCATCTTGCAATTCATCAAAAGAAATAGATAAGTTGTTTGAAGATGTTACCTCTTCATCACTTTCGTAACTTTTGGCCATAAGGCAGAGATTTATCTCTTCATTTTCAGAATCTTCAGAGGATTCCAAATCATTTTCATCCTATGTGATGTATGCTTTCTTCAGTTTCTTTTCACTATGATTTTTCTTTTCAGATTTTTCCATCTTTTTCTTGAAGATGGGACAATCAACCCTCAGATGTCCAGGTTGATTGCATTCAAAGCATTTTAGAGTAGAGGATGAATTTTCTGTCCTTCTCTTTGATTTAAAATTTGGTCGCCTCTGATTTCCTCTTACTTTAAGAAACTTGTTGAATCTTTTTACAAAAAGACTTAGATCATCATCATCATCTGGATCATTATCCTGATCACTTTCTTCTTGAATTGAAGATGATGCTTTAAGAGCAATTCCTTTCTTTTTCTTGTCATTTTCTTCATTTTGGTGCAATCTCAATAGTTCCATCTCGTGTTCCTGCAACTTTCCAAATAAAGTGGCAAGAGACATGTTAGACAAATCTCTTGATTCAGAAATGGCCGTTACTTTGGGTTGTCATTCTCTACTTAAACATCTTAACACCTTGTTTATAAGATCCTCATTTTGAAATTCTTTGCCTAAGGCTGCTAGATGATTTACTATATGTGTAAATCTCTTTTGCATATTCTAAATATTTTCATTTGCATTCATTCTAAATAATTCATACTCATGAGTTAGTGCATTTATCCTAGATCTTTTAACATCTGTAGTTCCTTCATGTGTTAATCGAAGAGTGTCCCACATTTCCTTAGCACTCTTACAATTTGAAACCCTGAAATATTCATCCATTCCTAGGGCAGATGTTATTATGTTTTTGGCTTTTAAGTTGTATTGTACTCGTTTTCTATCCTCTTCAGACCATCTATCTCTAGGTTTTTCTATGGTTATGCTTTCACTTGATGAATTACCATCTATTGAAACTCTTTCTATTGTGGTGGGTATATAAGGCCCTATTTCTATGGCTTCCCAGATATTTAGATCTATTGCCTCGATAAAAATTTGCATTCGGGTTTTCCAGTAGTGGTAACCCTCTCCATTAAAGATTGGAGGTCTATTGATAGAATTCCCTTCTGGAAATAAGGAATTTGCTGAGGCCATCTTTTTCTTGAAGCTTCTAAACTTTATACAAGAATGAAGCTCTGATACCACTTGTTGTTCTGAAAATCTCTGAGCAATTTTGTGTTTAAGTCACATATATATAGACCATTGGTGGTTATGAATAAAGCCTTTGAAAAGTTGTGACTCTTGAAATTATTTTTCTGAAAATCCTGTCTGGTAATCGATTACAGTAATTGTGTGATCGATTACAGCTTTTAAAATTTGAATTAAAACGTTTACTAACTGCTGGTAATTGATTACCAAAATTGTGTAATCGATTACACAGTCTAAAATTTCGAATTCAAATTTGTGTAGCTGTTATAAAACGTATTTGGCCACTGGTAATCGATTACATCCTCTGGTAATCGATTACCAGAGAGTAAAACCTTTGAGAAACACTTTTTTTAATTTAAATCACTTGGCCAAACCTTTGCTAATTTAATTAGGAATTCCCTTCCTAATATTCTAGTGATCATCTTGATGTTGTGACTTGTAATCTTGAAGTATTGTCTTGAATTTAATCTTGAAAAGCCCATTTGCATGAATTGCAACACATTATCATGATCATCATCAAAACATCAAAGGCAATTGCATCTACAGTGAGAAAACATATAGTATAGAGCTTGATAATAATGATTACAAGAGATATGTTTTTATGTACACTTCCACTTAGTGAATGATTTATTCATGTTTATTCATTTATTTTACAAAACATCATAAATGTTATAAATAAATTATTACTTTTGGCCCATAGGGAAGTATTAGTTTATCAAGTTATGAACTAAATGTCATGATATGATATTTCTATACCCATAGACATGATTTATTTTATTATGATGTTTATCTTTCATTTATAAAGTTTGAAATTTTATACACGCCTTTTACCGAAAGGTTTGAATTTACAAGTTAAGAATTATCATAACATTGATATTATATTATCACGAAAGAGTTTATATTTCATTTACCCTATACTCACATTCCAAAAGTTAGTGGAAGTGAAAATTCTTAACAAGTGGAAGTCAATTTTCTTGACAAGTGCATTTTGAGAAAATAAGTGGGAGTATGTGATATTCTTAAGAACCACTTTAAGGAAAGAATTTATTGAATGCTATGAAATTATTCAAAGGCATAAAGTTGGCTAAGTATTCTTTTTGAAGAAGAATAAAGGTGAAAGTCCAGACAAGTATATTGATATAAAGTAGACATTAAAGAAAAGTTAATTTCTATTGGTCCAATAAAAGTTTGCTAGCTACAATATAATAGGATTATATGGTTTCTATGAGACTTAAGGGCTTGCATTAAAGTTTATCTTTTTCATTATATGACATCGTGCATATTAAGTTAGTCATGAAATGATTCAAATTGAATCAATAAAATTAGGACCCTATATTTCACTAAGAAAGGGTTATATATTGTAATTAATGGAAAGAAATGTTTAATCTAAAATTTAATCGCCATGGTTTAATGTGTAATTAATTTTTAATGATAATATCAAGTTTAAGTTGACAAGTTATGACCATATTTGTTTGTCAAAATAAAGATTATATTAGTAGTATATGAGTCAAGTGGGAGAATGTTAGCATTTAACCATTATGTGTCTCATAAACAAAATTTAAGTAACTGTTACACGATTTTTATTTTGTATTATTGGCTTTTGATGGAAGAGCCAAATAATAAAACAATAATTATATTTTGGGTTTAAAGAAGGGGTCCCTTGTTTATAAGAAGTATGTGATGCTCCATTGATTCATACACATTGAGAAAAGGCAAAGGTTAAAAGATCTTTCTATCTATAAAGGTTGATATACTCAGTATTTTTTTTTTTTACTTGTGAGAAAATATATGGTATAGAGCTTAATAGCAATGGTTATAAGAAGTATGTTTTTATGTACGTTTCTGCTTACTTAATGATTTATTCATGTTTATATCGTGAACTAAGGTTTTAAATTTCTTACATTTCTGAGTAAAAAAAAATTAAAGATTTTATCATATCATCATATGCTTGATTTGTATCATCTCCTATTTTTCAAATAAAATATAAAAAAATATTTATTTTATCTAATATCATAATTTTTAATGAATCAAAATCCTATATATCAAAAAGTTATTGACTAACTTAAATGAAACTGCAACTAACTATTCACGAACTACTAACTTCAATAAAAAAAACTACTAACTTCTAAATTTAATACATTACTAAATTTTAAAATAATTATTCAAATACTTATTTTACAAAAAAAAAGAAATTAGATTATACTAAAATGTTATATAAATATTAGTACTTATATTTTAATTATTAAATATATAAGTATAGTATATAAATGTATTTATTTCTTTTTATAATATGTAATCTGATTATTATTTAACAAATTTTTAAAAATACCAAATTATATTTTTGTTGAAAAATAGTGAATTTTTTCTTTCTCCTCACATCACATATTTAATTTTTTAAAATTCCTTTCCATATTAAAATTTTACTTTATCTCCAATTTTCATTAACTTATTTGAAAAAGAACCCAATAAAAATATTTATTTTACAATTAATATTTTTAATTAGATTATACTGAAATGGTATATAAATATAAATATTTATATCATATATATAAGATTTTGTTATTAGTTATAAAAAATATATTTATTTATTTATTTATTTTTGTATTACATAATTTATTCTTATTTAACACTTAGTTATATAATTTAAACAAATACAAAACTATTATTTTTAAAATAATATATTAAATAATTTTGATGTTAACGTGGTTTAAGGTGAATTTTCCATCCATTTGAATCCCCCACTAACTTTACGTATCTAAATATCAAAATATAAGAAAATTTTAAATTTGTATAATTAAAGAAAAATCTTCAATAATTACATAAGTAAAAAAAAAAAGAAACAGTAATGATTTTTCTAAAAAATGATTCCAAACATTAAATTTATTTCTATAGAAATTATATAAAAATACATATATTATTATAATTAATTAAAATAATAATAATATTACTTTAATAATTTACTTGTTAATGTGGTCTCCGATAAATTGTTCATCTCCATTGGTTAAGTGAATAATATTTTTTTTTAATCAAACACACAGAGGGTGAGTTGAGTATTCTAATGTTTCATTAGTTGATTGGTTCTAATTTGTTTTAATTTTGACGAGTATATTTAGTGACATCAATGCTATACTATCTGATGAAAAACCAATAGAAAAAAATAAAAAAGAAAAAAAGAATGCAAAGTACTCTTTTCATGCTTGAAGGAAACATAATATACTTCTATTAAATTAAACTCGACTTTGGTGCAGTAAGGAACTTAACTAGCATGAGCACACCAAAGGCAGCATGAGGAGGAATTACCAATTAATAATTCTAGAAATAGTGGGCCCAAAATGAAACTATCTAGACCAAACAGTCCAGTGACCATGCCATTTACTATTCCAATGGAATAATAGAGACAATGTGACAAAGCTTTTCATTAGTGATTTCCTTTTCCTTTGATGCGATAAACCTATGGCTATATAGAAGTAATACAATGAAAATAAAAATGGGGAAGCATAAAAAAATTCATAGAAGTAATTAATTAATGGATTTTGTATTAGAAAGATGACCTTGTAAGTGTAATCCATACTTAAACATATCTTAAAATACCACCCGTCAAAACTCAAAAATATAGATAAGCATATTAGTAAATTGATAGAAAAGAAAAAGGTTCAAAGCAAAGAGAAAGCAAATAACCTCTTCATTGCATATATACCCAGTTGTTGCTATCCAAGGCATATCAATGAAAAAAACATGTTGAGAATTTGCTAGTGCGATCATCTAACTATAAACTAAACCAAATAGCCGCTTATTTGCACATGCGGAGACATTGATGTACTCAAAAGTCCAAACCATCAATTAAACATATATCTACTATGAGTCTAACTTAATAATTGATTAAATAATATGATTGAGTTGTTATTAACTTTTTAATACTTGTCTCCGATTATGATGGATAAAAAAACATATGAACAATATTTATCTAAAATCATATTAAGTGATGTTTCAACATGATTATTAGTCATCTATTGAGTCTGCACCCTATACAATGTGGACATTCAATAAGCTCAACATTTGTTTGATATGCATTGGTTGTCGTTTGTTCACCGCCGCATTTAATGTCTTTTTGACATCCTTTACTCCAACTATGTTATCATCAATAAATAAAAATGTGTTGCAGAAAATAAATGCTCCAACTATGTTATCATCAATAAATAAAAATGTGTTGCAGAAAATAAATGAGTGTATTTTTTTTTAAATAAACTTTCTTTATGCTAAATTAAACGTATTGTATTAAACTTCATGTCTTATAAATAATTAATAACTGAATAACGAAATCTACATTATATATAAAGTTGTAAATTGTTGTTTGACTCTTTAGAGTCAATCTAATGTTAGAGACAAAATACAATTTGTTTTTTTTTTCAGATAACAAAATTAAAGAAGAAAAAACGTTATTTGAAACCAAATACAAAATTTGAAAATGTTTTAGGACTTTGAAAAATCTATTTTTTTAGAAACCAAATACAAAAGCTAATTATTTTTCAAAAATAAAAAATATATTTAAATATTTTAATTATAATTGATTATATATGCTCATAGTTATCTTCTAAACACTGTCTAAGTAAGCAAATTATGAGCACAATACGGATTATTAAAAAAATATATATATACGGGACTGAGATTTTATTTAACAAATTATGTTACTATAAGATTGTTAGACTACTTTTCATACTATAATTTTTGAAATTGATGAAAGTGTGAACATCACATGCGTATGTTCTGTTTCATTTTAAATTTAATTAAATTATATAACTTTTGGGGCAAGTATCTAAATTAACATAAGTTTAAGTTACACGGTAAAAGACAAGAAAAACAATTTTTCTTATCTTCAACAGCTACAAATTAAGTGATATACATAATCACAAAATCAATGAGAAATTTTACGTCCAGCAATCTTTATTTATGTTTACATCCTCTAAATTATTTATCCATCTTAATTACACAATTGCAATCCAACTTGCTACCTAGCTAGTCAAACTTTTAACATGATAAGGTCATATTAAAATCACGTGTCTATCTTCCATTCTACAAAATTAAATAAATTAACACACGATTTAAACATGACCTTGTTGAATCTAGCTTTAAACATATGACCTCCCATACTGAAAAAGAGAAAAGAAAAAACTGGACCCTCCTATATATGTGAGAGGATTCATTTTTGAAACATGCCAATAATCAATTTCTCTTGTCTCTGTGATCTCCTGGAGACCCAGAAGCGCTTTTGGGGCTAGAAAGAGGCAAAAGTGGCTGAAGAAACATCAAAGTTGTTCCTGGTTTTGTATTAGCGGCTGATTTGTTCAAGAAGCTTGATGCACAACCATTGACTTTTGTTGAAGATGAAGGTAATGCAGAAGAAGATGAAGGAAACAATTCACCCCATTTCATTTGCTGACTCAGGTTTTCCTAGCAGCACCATGGCTTCCTTGAGTAGTGTTTCCAGTTCCAGAGCCAATAATTGTTGTAAGTGCTGCTGCCAAAGCTGATTGAAAATTGGGGTCTGCTGTGATTACTTTTGTTGCTGCAGCTATGGTGTCTGGTAGAGAATGTTGTGGTGGCGGGATTGGATTAATATTGTTGTTTCTTTGCAGGTAGGAATTGTAGATGTTTTCCAATGGTCGTTGTTGTTGTTTTCCAAGGTTTATGTTGCTAAGGACATTTGTCACATTTCTATTGCTATTATATGGTAGAGTGTTGTTGTAGCTGAGGAACCCATTATTGCTCCAAGAAGTTGCATTATTGGATTCTGAGTAACTGAAGTTTAGGCTTGTGGAAAGAGGGTACCTTTGTGGGTTATTAAAGGTTGAATTCGAAGTGAATTTAACAAGAGGAACAGAAGATGAGGATGGATTATTATTGGAAGTGAGGTCTAGAGTGATGGTGGGGTGTGAAGGTGAAGATGAGAGTGCTGCAGGATGGGACAAGTAAGTATTGCTTTGATTTGGAACCGTCTGATAGGAAGCGGCGGTGGTCATGGCTGTTGAAGGCCTTGATCCGGAGTGTGAGGTTGATGAGCCGGATAATAGCATGGAAGCAGCTGCTGAAATGGTGGAGGCCATGGCTGTGGCTGAAAGTGGAAGAGGGTGGTTGTGGTTACCTTCGTAGGTGGTCATTAATATGGACATGTCTTGAGCACATCTTTGCACCTCAAATGTTTCATGTGTAGGAAGAGTGTAAGTTAATAGTATTAATTGTTCTATGTTACAATTAAAGAATGAGAAACTAGATAGTGTGTGAGATTTCTTTGGGAAATAATCTTGTCACCCATATAAATAAATTGTATTTTGATATAAAATAGAAAAAAAATATATTATCTGATGTGGCAAGAAGAGAAAAAAATTATAAATGTTAATGAAATATTTAAAACAAAATAGTGTTTATGTGTATTATTAATTAATTACTCATAAAATCATTTCTTTTATGCATATGTTGTTTTTACATTACGTAACCCTACTCACATCTCTCTTTATGATAAAATAAAATTGAGATAAATTTAAATGAAATTAGGTTTTTTTATCATAAAAATAAGTGTGGGTTAATTAGTATAATAAGAAAAAAAATACTAAACTTAAGACATATTCAATTTGGAATGTATTAAGGTGAAAGGAAAAAAGAAAAATAAGAAGAACCAAATATAAATGTAGTAGAAAATAGAAGTAACAATAAAAAAAGAAAATAAAGGTAAAAATATAGAGCTGAGGTGTGACTGTAAAAGAAAGAGTCTAAAAATATGGTGACTCCCATGGGAAATTCAACAATTTGTCAAATTGGTGAAATTGTTAGGTGATTTTGAATTATCACTTGGTCTATAATTTTTATAATTTTTACCTATATATGTAATTAAGCGTTATTAATTATTTTTTAAAAATTTAAATACATGTCATATAATTTTTTAAATACATAATGTGGGGAACCATAGACCAAGGACTACTTCTCTGTCAAATTGAAACCCGAAGAGTGGTACACTATAGCTGTAATGGATATGGATACCTGCTTTCTTACGGGGCATGATGGTGCAACCGTGCAACGATAGTAAGCTCGAGGGCAAGGATTTCCCTTTGAAATTTTCTGTCCATATTTCCTCCATTGACACCCATCATTCATCTGTTCAAAGAACATCAGTTTGTCAAAGAATAGCATTTATATATATATATATATATATATATATATATATATATATATATATATATATATATATATATATATATATTAAAACTGTTCAGTAACCAACTTATATAAAATCAAAGTAAAAAAAGATAAAAATTGCATGAAATGAGCAATGATAGGAGATATTTACAGTTGCGGTGCCACATCTTGCCCTAACACAAACCCTTGCTTTCTTTGCAGGATTTTGTTGAGAAACTTCATCCTCACCAGTAGTATCTCTAGCTGTCTTGTGTCCCTTCCTTTGTGGCCAACTCTCACCTGCTGCTTCTTCCTTTGGCACTTCTTCAACACTGTTATTAGGGCTTTGATTTGGCAAGTGCTCAGTTGTGCTTCCAGATTTTGATGTTTCAAATTTGCAGTCCAATCCAAGGGACAAGCCTTCTTTATCTTCTTTTTCTTCCTCTTTCAATGGTTTATTATTAACTTTCTCATTGTTTCTAGTTGGAAGTCTTCCAAGACTGAGGGAAACTAGGTCTGATTCCTCTCTTTGATGGTCATTGTTGTTGTTCACTTTCTGATCAGAAGAGTCTTTTGTCTCTTGTTCAACTCTGTTGTGGAATTGCATTTGGAGTGTGCGGTAATCGTTTAGTATTCGGCTCAAACACGTCTTTAGTCGTTGATTTTCTTCCATCACTTCACCCATTTCGGCTTTGGCAGTTTCAAGTTCATCAACAGCCTGCAACCACCCATGCATATAGGTCAGACAAATCATACAGTACTAGAAAAAAGTGTTCCTTTCAGATTTTTCTTTTTTCTTTTCACTTCTTGAAATGATATTGACCATAATAAAATATGGAGTGTTGTAAAAAAGAAAAAAAAATCCTTTTCAATAATTAAAATGGAAAATATACAAATTGATATAAAATAATCAAAAATATTGTCTACATAAAATACTCAAACAAATTTGAGATATTGATACTTATGCTAATCTTTAGCTAAAGAAATAATAAAGACATTTATAGAAGAGAGAAATATAAATAATAAATAATGTGACTAAAAGAGTGATTAAGAAAAATAAAAAATATCAAGTAAGTGTATGTTATATACGACTGTTTATATAGAATTTATACGATGAGCAAACACACACAGACCCATCCTATATCCCAAATATATTTGGACTGAAATTCTAATCTTGATTTTTCAAAGTCATTTTTTAAACACATTTCACACTTCTCTTTGCATTTTTTTCCAACATGACTCATCATGACTTTCAATATAATTCATGAGTAGTGAATAACGTGTAAAAAAGAAAAGAGACTGAAACACATTATTCATAACGGAAGGACATGATTGTCTTTTCATAAGATTAACCCAATATTTTCATGCAATGTAAAATGAAGCTTGCTTCTAGTTAGACCCAAACGAGTGCACTGTAATTATAAATAGTTGCTTTTAATTATATCTATAGTTGTATGACCAATGAAAATGGCAAAATACTAATATTGTAATTATAATTATCATTGAAAAATCTAACCTCTTCCTTTTTGGTCAGGGAAGAAGCATTTGGCCCAACCTCCACCGTGGATCTTTCTGTAGTAGACAGGGGTGGCTCCTGTAAATATCCCAAAAAAGCATTAAAAAGTTAATATGTATATCAAATGTAATTTTCTCGTTACTTTTCCTTTTCTTTTCCCCCTGTATGCAAGTATCTTACGAGGGTTTTACCAACGGCTTATAGTTCCTTATTCTTCATATTGAAAGAAATTTGGGAGTACTTGCTTTCTGATGGCGGTGGAAACTAGAATTCAACTATTGCGGAATGAAATAATGAGGAAAGTGTGTATGCAATGAAGATGCATATGTACTAACAACCTGAGAATTTTTGCCTTCTTTTATGGTGTGGGAAGAAACTGAGAATCTTTCGGTTTTGCATGTGCAATGAACTGTCATATTTTAGATATCAATAATAATCAATTCTAGCTTTCCCGGCACATGCATGAGTCAACTCTTATCAAAGCCGCGGATTAATTATTAAATTTCTTTTGAAGCTATAAACCAATAAAATGGCTATATGTTGAATTATATATATGCGTAATGGAATATATGATGCATATCTTTATATAGCATATTAAGTTATCACAACATGAATTGATAATCTTCTACCAAAATCCCAATTTTTTTCAATCTAGTAGGGCTATATATTCGCAATTCAATATTTTCATCAATTAGCTAGTTTTTATTTATTGATCTAATAGAAAAACACACATGCTCCCTTGCTTATATATACACTATAGTGTTGTGACATGTGTCATGCACGGGTAAATAATTTTACAAACAATTTAAACTTAGAGTTGTTGTCTATAATAAAAAATTTATAAAATGATATTTTTAATTATGTATTTTTAAATTAAAACTTAAATTTATGTGACACATGTCATTCATTATATATATATATATATATATATATATATATATATATATATATATATATATATATATATATATATTGATTTTTGAAAAATAATATAAAACATTTTAAAATTTTAACATATAAGAATTTTTAAAATTTTGAATAAAAAAATATAAACTAAAATTAATATTTTTGTGTTAGATATAAATAATGTATTATAAATATAACAATTTTTAAGTTATTAATTATTAGTGTGCAATATAAATAGTCAATAGACGATTCAATTAATTATTATACCTTAAAAATATGGAAATAATAAAAATAAGAATTAAATTTATGTTCACTCAAAAAATTATTTACATTTTATCTTAATTTGAATATGTTATAATTTTGAATAAAAATATATTAATGTAATTAATTAATCCGAATTAAAATATATATTACTCTTAATTATTTTAAATTAATTAAATTAAATATTTTAAAATAAGAAATGATTGAGTATTTTATGTTGAATATTTTTATTTTATATTTAAAATGTTTTTTATTTATTGAATTACAATGAGTTAGAAGATATCCTATAGTCTTTGACTCAAGAAAAAAAAATATAAAGTAGTATTTTATCACACTTAACAAAATTATGTATTTTTCCATTAAAAAAATAAAATTATGTATTTTTCCATAAAAAAAATAAAATTATGTATTTTATAATATAAATCAATCAAATCAAAATTAATTTTTTTTACTTTATTATGCAAATAAAAAAATATTTTTATTTGTTTCTAAATTTCAAAATTTCTACTATCAACATCAACTTTTTATTCAATTTATATATCAACTTATAATATAATTAGTTATTAGTGCATGACATGGGCACAACACTCTAGTTTAACAATATATAAAACCTTCTTTTGTATAATATAATTAATTTTTTTAACTACTTGCACCCATTAATAAACAATTAGTTTAATAATAGTAGTAATAAGTATAATACGTATGTAGTAAAAAAATATAAATGTATAATTATCATAAATTATTGTTAATCATTTTTATTATTATAATTATAAAAAATCTAATTAGAATCAATTATTATAATTACATTGGAATTATTATATAATTTAAAATAAGTTCTCTTTCAAAAAAATAATAAATAGATTTATTGCTTAAAGCTCTTCAGAATATCATGTATAAACATTCTTATTGAAAAACGTATTTGTATGTATTATTATAGATATGATCGAATTACTTTTAACTATATTGCATAAATAAATTAATAAATAAATAATGTTTGAACCGTGCGTTTAAACAGTATAGATGGACGGGTAGATGATAATTTTATCTTGAAATTAACAAGATGGATTGCATATGTTGAAAAACAAAATAATTCCGAGATCATGAACAGTTTGATTAATTTATTTTTAACCCTTTTGACTAATTAACAAATCACAAACACCATATATACTCACAAAGTCCGGAATCAATTCAATATATAGAAAGAAAGATATAGATATTTTGTGAACTTTAAAGCTCATCATGGTGTGCTTAATATTAATTTTCACCTGCGTGATAATCTCTTGTTCGCGACGATCTTCTTCATCTCCAACACTAGATTCACTTCTCTTCTCATCCTTGACTTCATGACCAGATCTTTCCGAACCAAACTCCATATTCAAAAAGAGAGCTTTTCTTTCTTTCTCTCTTTCTGCGTTGTTGGGTCAGCAAACAAGGCCTCTTCCTATGTTAATATAGAGAGAGGACCTTCATGAAGTATTTGACTCTTGAAAACAATAACAATTAAAAATGAAAATAAAAAAGACAATTATTAATTAGAACTCGAGGGTAGCGAACACGATACATACGTACAACTAAAATGTCAAACATGGACCAATCCAGTTGCACTAAAAGAAATTAAGAAAACAACGAAAGACATTATAAGAGTAAACTATTGTTTCAAACTGGAGAATATATATAATAAGTGGAAGAATTCAACTTCAACGTTTCAGAAAAGATGTCAGAGAAAGTGAAAGAGGGGTTGAAGCCGCAATGGTCAGACACCGCCTACTATCCAAGTGGCATCGTTGAACTTTCGAACATTGCAAGAGTCACATGGGGGAAAATTAGGGTTTCACGGTCAAACTTTTTGCTTCCTCATGACCAAATTAACCTTTTCCTTTTACATGAATATTTTTTCGCCTTCTAAACTATTTTAATGCATTTTTTTAGTAGTATATGATATTTTATTTCCTAAAAAGTGCAATAATTATGTTTAACTGTTAATTTTGTAAGATTATTTTATAATTAAATTATAATATTTAGTAATTAATTTGATATTAAGTTTTATTTTTTAAAATTAATTTGACATTAATTATAAATTTTAAAATCAATTTATCATTAAATTATATATGTACGGTTTGAAGGAAAGAAGGAAAGTTTTATTAAAGGAAAGAAGGGAAGTTCTAAAATAAATCAATGTTGTATCAATTAACAGAAATCATATATTCATAGATCAAAATAGTAATTTATCCTAAATTTTATGTTAATCTTGTTACTTGTTAGAGCTACTTTGTCTTGTCTTTGGTTGTTATTATAATTAAATATCTGCCGAAGAGGGCTAGCTGACTCCATGTTTAAAACAAATCATCCATGAGACTCGTTATATGTGCGGACTTTAAAATTAACTAAATAATATCAACTCTCTTAAATGTTTTTATTATCAAAAGAATAAAGATAAGACTGCCTTTAGTTTGCATTTTCATTTTTTTTTTTAAATTATTTTCATTTTCAAAAAATTAGAATTCTAAAAACATGTTTAGTTTGACTTCTTGTTTTTTGCTTTCAAGAAATAAAAACATGAAAATGCATTTTTAAAAGGAAATATATTTTTAGATTTGTTTAAAATTACATCTCTTGTCACCGCGTTTTCATTTTACCTAAAATGAAATTCATTTTCATTTTCAAAAGGACAGCGTTTTCATTTTTAAAAGGATAGATATCCAGGCCCCAGGGTTTCAAAGTATTTGTTTATACGTACCATATACATTTTAAAGATTAATTATATTTTTCATCCCTTAACTTTGTCAAAATTTAATTTTTAGTTCATAAAAAAAAGTTTGTTTCGTCTTAGTTTCCACATGTTTGTTCTAGAAATTAAATTTAATCTCTTACCCGTATGTTTGAAGTTCGATCATCCGTAATTTTAAGCAACACCACTAAATGTTACAACTGAAAATGTTTCTTTTATTTAGGAAGATGTTTAGATAATGAACGACATACCATTTGATGCTTATAGATTCTCCATCTCATGCATGGTTCGCCACCTAACATAGTGCACGAGTCTGAATCTACCGTTGCTATCTTCCTCTTTTTCCTCATCCGCCAAACCCTCATGGACCCTAACAAACTAAGTGTCTTGTCCTATGTTGTTGTGACCCCCATGACGTTATCTAGCAGCAATGCCACTGCGAGCCACTGCGAGCTCTTGTACGTCTATCTGCACTCAATTCAACTCGGAGCTTAGGGTAGTGACGATGTGGACCTCAACGTCCACCTTCAACGACTTCTCGTGGACCTCAATGTGGAAATAATCGTTGGCAGTTTTTAGTCCCCATAAATTATTTAATAAAATCCAAATAAAGTAATCAAATTATTTCTGTCCGTTTTTAACTTCTAAAAATTGATTCCTCTTTAAATAATTATAAAAATAAGACGTGGTAGTCATATTGATTTTGCCACATCATTGTACATTTAATGGTACAAACAAATGGCATGGACTAAAATAAGTGATGTACTTACCAAAATTTGGAGCTATGACACATCTAGGTAGACGTGACCAAAGTAGGCTCCTGAACTTCACACGTCGATTTGGAGAGACACATTTGTTAAGAGAACAGGAGGGAAGACCTGCAAAACAAAGGACTATGACGCTCAAGTAAGTATATGAGTTAGGAGATAAAACAAGCATATGCTTAAATATAGGCTCGAGAAAGCGATAGAGAGAGAAATGTGCACAGGCTTGCTACTCGTGTGCTGGTGTATTGTGTTGAGGGTTCGATGAAACCTGGTATTTATAGGAATGGAGTGTAACTGAGGGTCCTTGTTTGTAACGATTGTTATAGCCTTTACAGATAATTTTCGGCTTATAGATAATAGCTGGTAACTTGTAGATAATGTTAGAAATAAATTGTAGCTTATAGATAAAAGCTAGAAGATAATTGTACCTTATAGATAATGTGTGACTTTGTAGATAATTAACTACCTACCGATAGATAAAGATATTCAAATATTGATAGGTTAGAGATAACCTGTCAGTTGCAAAACCCGACTATTAAGGATCGAGTGTCTATGCTGTTGTTGCAGGATTGACACGTGTCTTAGAGTGCCATGTAGGGTGACACATGTATTTTGTGGATCCTGAACAGTACATAAGCCCCCTAAGCTCTAAGCTAGCTTGCGGGCAAAAGAGATTGTTTAGTGTCAAAGGAGAGTATCTGAAGTCCGGGGTAATAGTCTTGACAAGTAGAGGGCAACAAGTTTGTTGAGCCCCTAAGCGTGGACGAATGTTGTCCGATGTCGGGTGTGGTACCCTCGACAAGTGTGAGGGAATTGCAGGTCGATGTGGCTTGTCAAGCCCTCGAGCCTGGACAAGTGTTGTCCGGGTTGCTTTTGTCAAGTTATCTGGGATGGGCATGTCTTTGGTGTGTCAGGTAAAGGAAGTTCTGATTGTTGTAGGGAGCATTGAAGACACACGTTACGTTCTGTCTACTACTACGGGCGTGTGTGGCACACGCGTAGTACTCTTCCATACGTGTCATTTGCTAAGTGAATACATACTAGAAACGTGGTTTGTGCGTGAGTAAGGGTGCGTCATGGTGCGAAAATTTAGGGCACCACTTCTACTCCCGCCAGTTATCAAAGAGTCTGTCTCTCTCCCTTTTAAATGGAGTAGACAATTGATTTTAGGTCACTGTTCTTTCTTGAAATTTCCTTGCTTCCTTGCTTCCTTGCTTTCTTGCTTACAATTTCCCCTTTCTTCTTCGTTTGTTTCTTCAAGGTATTCATTTTCTCTGACAATGTCTTCATTCTTGTTTGATTCCTTCATTGGCATGGATGACGGTGATTCTAGGGGCTCAATTGAACAACCCATGATCAACCAAGAGGTCATCTCTATTGGTAGTTCCTTGTCGAAGGATACTCGCTGTGGTGCCTCCGACAACGAGTTCTTCTCTTTGGAGAGGGTGAGGGCTTTGTGTCATACTTGTAGGGTCACTTTTTGCCCTTGCGGAAGGGTGCGACCTTCCGCTATTGTTGGGGAGCCTGTCCCTGTTACTGTGATCCTCATCTCTTATGCTTTTGGGGTGTGAGGAGAGGTAGCGGCAGTGGAGATGTAAAGGCGTCTCCCCATGTGCGACATAGCCATAGAACTGGGTCGTCGTCATCCATACTTGTCATGGTTGGCTATGCGTGGGTGAGGGATGATATTCTGAAATACAAGTCCTCTCTCACCTCGGTGGTGAGTGTCATTGCTCTTCATCGCTAGGTGAAACTGGCGAACCTTGAGGACTACCGCAAGTTGGTCGTTCAGGCTTGTGGGAATGACAACTTCCCTTTCTTAGAGGCGGCGTCGGGCAGTCTGCCCTTCTTTTTTATGTATACATGTCTTTTTGAGGTCTTGGGTCTTATTCTCCCCTTTACCGCTTTCCAATAAGCTTTGCTTGAGCACTTGGATATGTCCTCTTCTCAACTCCACCCAAACAGTTGGCCAATGGTGAGAGCTTTTGAAATCTTGTGTCTTTTCTTCAACATCCAGTCTAATGTGTCGATCTTCTTGTTTTTCTTTCAAATGAAGCTGACTGGCAAGATTGGTTGGGTCTCCTTGAACAGCATTTCCAAGAAGCTGTTTGAGTTTGACACAAATATCTTTTTCCATTTTAAGGACTTTCTTTAAGGTCCTATCTATTGATGTCTTGGTTGATGGTTTGTCACTGATGTTCAACAGGGACAAGGAGCCCCACTTCCCATTCTATAGGCAGTTTAACCCTACTAGGTTCAAGTCGTTTGACGAGGATCTACTGACCCCTGTGGAGAGGGTCGACGAGGCTATTTTGGAGCAGCTATCGACCTTGCTGGACACGCGGGCCATTCTGTCTCTTCCTTCGGTGAGCGATCCCTTCGCTACCTTGGATAGTAAAGTGCCTAACCTTGCCCTATTTTGTGTTTGAGATTGGTGTCGGCCAAAACTAACACTCGTGAAGCAGGTGGGACCTACGGGTGGGGCTTTGCCACCACCTGCTGCTATTGCTGCTGCCGGAGAAGGGGGTTAACCTGTTGGTGAGTTTGGCCCTATTGCTATTGTTTCCAAGGTCAACCCTAGTGCTCCTTCCTTTGTTTTGGAAAAGAGGAAGTGAGATAATGGTGCTGGGACGTCTGGCCATAAGAAGTCAAAGGCCCCTATGAGCTTTCATGCCTTGACGTAGGCTACAGGGTTGATGCCCGGTGCGGGTCGCCCTTTGATCGTGCAGGATGTGCCTTCAGCTCTACCAATTATCGAGGCTCCTGCTGTATCTGATTTAACCTATGAACGAATGCGCAAGCATAAGTTTCATGCTTCTTTGGGTAGTAGCAATGAGATTCCCCAATATCATGCTAAGATGATGTTGTTACTCCTGCTCCTTCACCTCCACTTGTTATTGCTATTCAGGAGGCCACTCTTGATGTTGCTAAAGTTAATGTGCCAACTACTTTGGCTAGTTCTATTGTGGCACCATCGTCCACCGTTGTTGCACCTTTGCTAAGTGCCGATGTGGCAACCACTAGGGCTTATGTGGTGCTACCTCCTTATTCTTTAGCTCCAATGGTCTCCCCCTCTACTGTTTTGGCAGCGACATCGGCTTCTCCATCTTCTCTCCCTTTTGTCTTTCTCTAGAGAAGTTTGGCGATTCTGGAAGAGAATGAACTACGACACCAGGAGGCTTTGCACAAGGTGGCATCCTCGGAGGAGGAGGTTGCCAAATGGAGGGCTAACGTCATCATCGCCTTTGTTGAGGTTGTAAGGTTGAACTGCCAACTATCTTCCAAAGTTGGTGGTGTGTTGGCCTAGTTTCTCCGCACCAGGTTGGATGGTGTTGAATTGTTTAAACGTTGCAAGGACTTGCAGATGGAGAAAAAATACTCGGCTGACAAGCTGAAGGGCATACGACGAAGAGGGATGAGCTTGTGAAAGTGGTTGCTGATTTAGAGGCCCAATTGAAGGAGTCAGAGTCCAGGCTAGAAGAGAGAGAGGCCAACAAGGAGCTTGAGGAGGAGCTACTCGTTTACAAGAAGGAGTCCGTGGAGCAACATGAAAAAGGATTTAACAAGGCTATCAAGCAGGTTGGGTTCTTCACTAAGGACCTTGACTTGGGTCTCTTTGACCCTTTCAAGGATGTGAAGGATGGTGTCTTGCTTGACAAGGAGGATTTTGTTGCGGAGGAGAAGATTGTTAATGAGGAGCAGGGTGTTGCGAAGCAAGGCAATGATGCCCATGTCTAGGCTGCATTTGTCTTTATTTTTTTTCTTCATTGTTTGAAATCTGGTCGTACAAACCTTGTAACTATGACAATTATTTTTATTTTTCTTCAATGCATATGCTTTCCTTTGATGATGAATTTCACACTGGTTATGTATGTCTTGTGTATGTCATGTATGTTGCCTTTGTCTATGCAACACTCCGTACTTATGGTAGTATGAATAGGTCATCGTGATGATGAGTGTGGAATTGTTGATGGAGTAGGAAGTAAGACCTTGTCGATGTAGAGGTAGGACCATGGTGGTCTTGTAAAATTTAGATGACATGAAATCATCTCAGGTTTGATTTCAATTTGGTTAAAGGTCTTGTCACACATCTGGTTGGGCTTCCTTCTGCTTTGTGAAGCTTCTCCCCTGAGGGTTGTGAGAAGTATGTTTGACTTGCCCCTAGTTAAAGATCTTGCCAACTAGTGTGGGGGTAGGTCACTTGACCTGCTAAGTTTCTCCTTTGATAGTTATGAGGAGTAAGTATGAGCTGCACCTGATTAAAGGTATTGCCACTCAATCTGATGATGGGTCATTTTGACCTGCGAAGCTTCTCCTCTAATTGTTATGAGGAGTAAGTATGACTTACACCTGATTAAAGGTCTTGCCAAATTGTCTAGTGGTAGTTCATTTTGTTGACCTTGGACCTTTGACGATGGTCGTCGAAGTTGCTGTGAGTGAGCTGAACCAAGGGGGTACCTTGGGTTTTGTAGGAGTGCATACCAAAGGCGAACCTTGGGTTTTTGATAGACTTGTATTCCTGCGCAGATAAAAGTTGGGAATAGAAAAGATCATTAAGGGCAGAGCTTACGTACCTAGTTCCTGTGAAGATGGAACTTAGTAATAGAAAGGGCTCACCAATGGTGAACATTGGGTTTGTCAAGCCTCAGACCGAGAACGTGTTTGCCTTGGGTTTTCTCATGCCTGTGGAGCTGTGTCGAGGCTTACCAAGGACAAGCCTTGGATTTTATGAACCTATGAGGGTCACCAAGCGCGGAACTTGGGTTTAACGGGTCTTATATGCAGCGCAAGTGCTATGCTCTTGCATACATGACACTCATCGTGGGTGGCATATACTGGAGATGTAATGGCATGCTCTTGCATATGTGTCACTTACGAAGTGACATGTACTAGAGACATGGTGGTGTGCTCTTGCATACATGTCACTGGTCATGGGTAACATATACTGGAGACGTAATGGTGTGCTCTTGCATACATGTCACTTACGAAGTGGCAGTACTAGAGACATGGTGGTGTGCTCTTGCATATATGTCACTCACTTTGGGTGGCATATACTAGAGTCATAGTGTTGTGCTTGTGCGTACATGTCACTCACTGTGAGTGGCATGTACTAGAGTCATAGTAATGTGCTTGTGCGTACATGTCACTTGTTGTAGGTGGCATGTAGTAGAGTCATAGTAGTGTGCTTGTGTGTACATGTTACTCGTTGTGGGTGGAATGTGCTGGAGTCATAGTAGTGTGCTCATGCATACATGTCACTTACTGGGGTGGCATATACTGGAGACTTAGTAGTGCGCTTACTCATCGTAGGTGACACGTACTAGAGACTTAGTGCTAGAAGGAGGGCTCACCAAGGGCGGCCCTTGGGTTTTAAGAGCCTTGGAACTATGACTATGGATGCTCTTGTCTTGATAAGAAAAATGTGAAAAGGAAGAGATGCAGAATTTTTATTCAATGTATTTGATTGAGTACAAATTCCCTTCGTTACCCCAAATGTGCCTCGTTCAAACCTCTCAAGCCAAAAACCTAATTTTTCTATTTTTTGGGACAAAAGACATGAGTAGGAAAAAGAGTAAAACATTGGGTTTGCATTTAGGTCAATTGAAGTAGAACTTCAGGTAGGTGGCATTCCATGTTCTTGGAATTGCTTTGCCATCCAGGTCTCTTAGTCTGTATGCTCCGTTGTCAAGGTTGGTTGTGACCTTGAATAGGCCTTCCTAGTAGGGGCCAAACTTTCCCGCTCAAGTATCTTTTTTGGCTTCACCTCGGACTCGCCATATGAGGTCACTAGGTTGAAAGGCTCGTGATTGAACCTTTGTATTGTATCTCCTTGCTGCTCGGAGTTTGGCAACTTCTTCCTTGATCCTTACTGTTTCTTGGACTTCATCTATGGTTTCGAGTTCCACTCTCATATTTTCTTTATTTTGTTGTTTCTGGAATAGTAGTCTCCTTGTCGATTGTTCCTCGACTTCAACAGGGATCATGGTGTTTGTGCCATATGTGAGTCAGTAGGGAGTTTTGTTGGTTGCTATCTGGGGTGAATAATGGTATACCAAGAGTATGTTGGAGAGCTCTTCTTTCCATAGACCCTTAGACTTGTCGAGTTTAGTAAGCAGGGCCCTAGGGATGACTCATTTACTTGCCTCTTCCTAACTTTCGTTCTGAGGGTGTTCGGCAGAGGTGACTAGGTGGTTGATGCCTAGCTTTGTCAGGAAATTTTTGTAAGCCTGAGCTTTGAATTGAGTGTCGTTATTCATGGCATGTCAACAAACTCTTTCCATTGTCTAGACCTCTTGGTAAAGTCGAGGGTGTTTGCCCTGAGTGTTGGCTAGTAGTAGCCATCTTGTACCACTTTGGTGGCTAAGGAGCATCCTCTGGTGTGGAAACCGCATATCCCTTCATGATGTAGTCTGCTTGTTGACTGTTTAGGCATTTGAACAAGGGCACTGTCAACCCTCTTTTGAATAGCTCGCCATCAAGGATGACGAAGTACTTGGCCTTCCGTTTGAGGCGTTGGGCTTCATTCTCATTTGATGGTAGTACCCTCCGAATTAGGAAGTTCTTGTAAGGGGTCATCCAGCTTGGTTCCTCCTCTTCTCCAACCATAATTTCCTCAGCATCTATGGTAGGAGTTGGGAGCATCTCTTGGATGATAGTCTTGAGGTGCCCAACTTTCTTGGTGTTGGCCATCTTAGAGAGCAGGTCTGCTCTAGTGTTGCTTTCCCTGGAAATGTAGTATATTTTGAAACATTCAAAATTATCAATGATAGTTTTCATGATGTGATAGTACTTGAGCAACACTATTTCCTTGGTCTGGTATATGTTGGAACCTGTCCTTGGACAAGCTACGAGTATGTGTAGCATTGCAGCTTCTTAGCTCTAACTTCTCTTTCTAACTTCAGACCTACAATGAGTGCCTCGTATTTTGCCTGGTTGTTTGAGGCTCTGAAGTTGAGCTTGAGGACTTGCTCTAGGGTAGTATTGTTAGGGCCTTCAAGGATGATTCCTGCCCCGCTTCCTTTTACATTGGATGCACCGTCAACGTAAAGGTTCCACTAGTCTGGGGTGGTTGTGTCATTTCCAGTGAATTCTGGTAGAAAGTCAGTCATGAATTGCGTCTTTATGAGGCCACAAGGTTTGTACTGGATGTTAAACTTTGAAAGTTCTATAGACCAGGCCACCATCATTCCTACGAGTTTAGGTTTTCTCAAAACCTGCTTGATGGATAGTTCATTTTGACTACCACTTAATGACTCTGGAAGTAGGGCCTAAGTCATCAGGCCGAGGTAATGAGTGCTAGCGCCACTTTTTCTATCATTTGATAGCGCTTCTTGGCATCATGGAGTATACGACTAGTGAAATAGATAGAAAGTTGGTGTTTCCTTTCCTCTTGTACGAAGGCTGAGCTAACAACTTCGTCAACTAGTGAGAAATACAAGAGTAGGGTTACTCTTGGCCTGGGTCGACTCAAAACTTGCGGTGTGGCTATGGTCTTCTCGAAAGCCAAGAAAACTTGTTTGTAATTCTTATCCCATAGGAAGGGCTTAGTTTTCTTGAGTAGTTTGTAAAATGACTTCTCCTTTTTGGCGAGCATTAGGAGGAACCTGGACAGGGATGCTAGCCTACCATTCAACTTCTGGACTTCTTGGACGTTGGTTGGGCTACACATCTCCAGTATGGTAGTGCATTTGTCGGGGTTGGCTTCAATCCCCCAGTGAGTGATCATGAAGCCGAGGAACTTGCCTTCGCCTACCCTAAAAGTATATTTTTCAGGGTTGAGGCGCATGTCATATTTGCAGAGTTCCCCAAAGACTTCTTCCAGGTCCGCCACATACCTTGACGTTTCGCCCGATCTGCTATTTAAAGACTCGGTCCATTAGTCATTGGTATGTAGCACCTGTATTTTTTAGACTGAAAGGCATGACCCTGTAGCAAAAGTTGGCATCTTCAGTGATAAATGTTGTTTTCTCCTCGTCTAGAGCATGCATCCTGATCTGGTTATATCTGGAGTAAGCGTCTAGGAAGCTTAACACTTGGAACCCTGACGCTTCATCGATTAGCCTGTCGATGCTGGGCGGAGGGTATGCGTCTTTGGGCATGCCCTATTTAGATCAATGTAGTCGATGCGCATTCACTATTTGCCATTGACCTTTTCGACCATGAAGATGTTGGTGAGCCAGATAGAATACCTAACTTCTTTGATGAAGTTTGCATTGAAGAGTTTGTCGACTTCTTTTTTTATGGCTTTATGTCGTTCTTCTCCCATCTTAATTTTCTTTTGTGATATCGGTTTGGCCTGGGGACAGATGGCAAGTTTGTGGCAGATTATGTTGGGATGCATTCCCAGCATGTCAGATGACTTCCAAGCAAACAATCTGCATTTCTGCATAGCATGTCGACGATGCGCCGATGCTCATGGTTGGTGAGGTCCCTACTGAGTTACGTGCACTGCCTAGGTTTAGGTCTGAGTTGCAACTTGACAAGCTCTTCGATGGGTTTTGGGCCTCTGTTAGAGGTGTCGTCTCGCAGATCTATGTCGAATTCATCACCTAAGCTTGCTTGGTAGATGATCAGGGCTCGAATTTAAGACCCTTCGTCCACGCTCATGACTTGAGTGCCTTCAGCCGTTGTGGGGGTGAAACTTGGCAAGCTCCCAGGTGGAAGGATATAGTGCTACCTTCAGGCTCCCTACATAGCACTATCGTGCTTGCTTTTGGTCTGCCTTGATGGTTACAATCTCCCTGGTCAGGGTAGGGAACTTCATTTTCAAATAAGGCATGGAGACTATGGCTCCAAGCTTGCTAAGTGTCTTCCTGTCGATTAAAACAAAATATGATGTGTCTGCATCAACAAGTAGATATTATATGGTGAAGCTCCTGGAGAGCTTGCCTTGATTGAAGGTGGTCATTAAGTCCACGTAGCCTCTGGTCTCTACTTTCTCGCTTGCAAATCCACTAGTCCCTTGAAGTCCCTATCCGTAAAGGTGATGGAAGGGAGACTTCGTTCTGATGGTGCATGGACAAAATTGATGTTAATGTCCCGAATGTCGTGGATATGGCATTTTTAGGACTAGCTGAACTGTTCTCCATAGGAAAATCCGCCCGCAATGGTGTTCATTACACCTCTGATCTGTTGGGTGGGTTCCTGTTCTTGTGCAGGTTGTCGCTCATGCCCCTGTTGCTGGTGTCCCTATCTTCCTCGGTCTTCTGCTCTATCTCTTCTTCTGTTTGATTCGTGATTCCAATGTTGTTCCTCTTGTTGTCCTCTAGGTCTTGCTCCTACTTGGTGGTGCTTCGGCCTTTTAACAAAATATGCTAAGTACCCAGCCTATATAAGTTCTTCTATCTTATCATTTACGGCCCAACAGTCTTCTATGTTATGACCAATACCATGATAAGACCTACAATTTTTGGTTGCGTCTAACCCCGGCCTAAGAGGTTTCATCGGGGTAGCCTAATGGGTACCTCCAAGTTGAAAGCTTCCTTCAGAATGGTAGTGTGATTGGATGTTAGGGGTGTATAACACTTGTACCTTTTGGAGAGATTGGTGCTTGTCTGGCTTGTGCCTCTTGTTCGACTTGTGTAAGTCGGTCTTGGTACTTTCTTCTTGCTTGTCACGCTTTTGTTTAGCTTATCGGACTTCATTCCTAAATCTGGACATTTCTTCCATTTGGATGTAGCCCTTCGCTAACTCGCATAACTCGCCCATGCTACTTGGGGCTTTTTGCACGGATTGTTCGCGAACTTGTCGGGGCTTAAGGATGGAATGCAACGCTACCTCGGGGTTAAGATTCCAGATCTGGATAGCTGTGTGCCCAAATTTGTCCATGAATTTTCTAAGAGACTCGTCGTCTTCTTGTCGCAGACTGACCAAGGCAGTTGAGGTTATGTGGTGAGATCTGCTGGTTGCGTAATGCCCATTGAAGCGGTCAACGAGGGTGTCGAACTTGTCTATGGACCTAGGTGGGAGTCCATCGTACCAGGTCAATGCCGTCCCCTTGAGGGGCATTGGGAAGAAACGTCATAGAATGGCGTCGTCATGGTTTGCTTGAGTCAGGAAGGCATCTAGGTGCTCATTTGGATCTGTTGTCCCATCATACCACTCAAGGTTGAGTGATTTCTACTGCAAGGGTATGTCAGCCTGCATAATGCAGTCGATGAAGGGATGCCGACAGGTGGTCCGCCCTGCTGGACGGTGCATGTGGGAGAAACTTAAGTCATCTAGAGTGTTGACTATGTGTCACGAGTGTGATTCCCCTTGGGACGTCTGACATGAGCCTCCAGCTAATCATGGTCAGCCTTTAGCTTTCTTAGCTCCTCCTCATGGCGTCGTTCCATCTCCATGATGCAGTTTTGGAGTTCTTGTAAAGTATTTGTGTCTATCATAGCTATCGGATGAGGATGGGAGTCTTCAAGAGAGGTCTCGCGTTTGAGGCTAGACCGAGTGTTGACTATGAATGAACATGAAAGAGTTGACAAGAGATCGTGGGATATGTTTTACCGTGACCCCATGGCGGACGCCAAATGTACTTACCAAAATCCTAAGCTATGACGCGTTAGGGTGGACGTGGCCAAAGTGGGCTCTTGGACTTCATATGTCGGCTTGGAGAGACACCTTTGTTAAGAGAACAGTAGGGGGAACCTGTAAAATAAAGGACTTTGACGCTCAAGTAAGTATATGAGTTAGGAGATAAAACAAGTATATGCTTAAATATAGGCTCGAGAGAGCGATAGAGAGAGAAATATGCACAGACTTGTTGCTTGCGTGCTAGTGTATGGGATTGTGTTGAGGGTTCGATGAAATCTAGTATTTATAGGAGTAGAGCATAGCTGCAAGTCCTTGTTTGTAGAGGTTGTTATAACCTTTAAAAATAATTTCTGGCTTATATAATAGCCGGTAGCTTGCAGATAATATTAGAGATAAACTATAGTTTATAGATTAAAGCTAGAAGATAATTGTACCTTGTAGATAATATGTGGCTTTGTATATAATTAGCTATCTGCCAATAGATAAAGATATTCAAATATTAATAGGTTAAAGATAACCTGTCTATTGAGGAGTCCGGCTGCTAAGGGTTAAGTGTCTATGCTCCTGTTGCAGGACTGACATGGAGGGTTAACACGTGTCTTAGAGTGTCATGTAGAGTGTTACGTGTATTTTGTGCACTCTGAACAATACAGGTGATACAAGAGAAGTTTAGTATCTAAGACTAGTAAAACTTTTATTTAGGAACTAATTAATAACTAAATTCTGAAAAAAATTTAGAGATTAATAATATAATTAATCCTATTTTAAAGCATTGTCGTGCAGAAAAATAAATATGTTTGAGATGGAATCTCCTTGTCATACAAAAAAGTAAATATGCAATGAGCCGAAAACTCGTCACCATATAGAAAAGTAAATATGTACTAAGGCAGAGTATTCATTGTGATACAAAAAAGATTTTGTAAAATGACTAATCAAAAAGTATTTAGAGTCCGTACGGGTATTAATTTGTTGGACTTGAATAAAGGATGACTTTTCCAATTGAAGTTTCATAACATAGTTCATTAAAATATTTTTCGTTAGATTCTTGGGGTTCATTATTATATATTGAAGAAAAATCTTTCCTCATCTAAGATATCTCCTCCTATGAGTCCATGACATAGGCTGCATACGCTTACATTGATTATTAGGTGAATATTTCTTATGTGGTGTCAATTCAAAAGGTCCACTGGTTTTATTAGATAGGTAAGCTCTTATTGAGGCAGACATGCAGCTACTACTATAGCCTTATCCCAAGGCTTAATGAGATATTATTACAAGGTTCACATTTCTGTCTTTTCCCTTTTGTTTTTGTGGTTTACAAAATTGTTATGAGGTAAATTCTATCCTAAGTTCCTAACAAAGCATATTGGAGTCTATATTAATTCTCCTAGTCTACGGAGCTGGCGAAGTTACCTGCCGAAATAATGGTCTTTCTTAATTATTTGACTAACAAGTTGGTAATTTGAAAATTTTCTTATCCGTTGTCAAAGGTCCCTAAGGGTATTATAATGCTCTAGGGATTAGCTAGAATTTAGAATTGTGCATCTTGTAGGGAGATTCTTTATACAGCCCTGTAACTCTTTTTATTTTGATATATATATATATATATATATATATATATATATATATATATATATATATATATATAGGGTTAGATCCAAGATGTGCGTGCATTTAGGATAGAGCAATCTACGGCAAATTTACTGTAGGGGGTTACTTTTAAAAACTAATTACGAAAGAGGGTCTGTTTTTAAACTTTTTACGAAGGGGGTCTATTCCTCAATGGATGCCGCCAGAAGAACTGGCGACATAGGTGTTCCGTCATTACAGATGGCGAGAAGCATGCTGAGCTGGAGGGTGCCGCCAGTGGCACAGGCGAGACATGCTGAGCTAGAGGGTGCCGCCAGCGCTGACATAAAGTCTATACCGCCATTGAAAATAGAGGGACATGAAGCATGCCGCAAATAAGAATGGCAACGTTCTGAAGCATGCCGCCAATAAGAATGGCGGGACATGCCAGTACCCAATATGTAAAGTTTCATTTAATTATTAGAGCCTTCAAGACGTTTCATTTAATTACTAGAGCCTTCAAGACTTTTACATACAGTACCCAATATGCAAAGTACTCCACTGGTGAATGGTGATCCCTTAGCTTATCTTTTAATAAAAGTTTAGCATATGATTATGCTTGGCTTCTTGTTATTTTTTTTTATTGTGTATTTACCCTTCAAATTCTTTGTTTCAATTTCAAACATGGTGCACGTGGTAGGCATTTCATTTTCATGTTTGTTAATGCGACATGGCTTCACCATTCTCAAAAGCTTTTTTAAACTTTTAATTAATCATTTGGTATAATTTTAAAAAATATTATTATAAAAATAAATAAATTTAATATATATATATATATATATATATATATATTTATATACACACATACGAACACTTTACATCTATTATTAAGTTTGATTTTATGTATAAGAGAAACAAATTATAGTGTAAAATATATTATCATTTGTTTCTTATATATAAGATTAGAAATGATATGAAACTTTTATTTTTGTAAGAAATGTTTATTGTTATTGTTATTTTGTTGATAATTTTAATTATATGTTATTTTATATAAAAGTATTTAATCAATTAATCTAGATATACACACTTACGTTATTTTCCTTCCTAGTCACCTTTGTCATTTTTTGTCGTTAGTGGTTTGCTTTGTTTAACTATTCCTTTAAAAGAACGAAATTTGATTAAACTCTCATGTTGCCATCTAGTAAAATTTTTAAAACCTTTATAATTAAATGTTTTTAAAAATATAAAATAATTATCAGACTTTATATTTAAATGTTACCGCTTTAGACCATTTGAGAATAAGCATGATTTTAAGTATAAAAGTAAAAGCTTATATTTTCTCAAATTAATTTAATGTGTGTAATGATCCCAGCACATTAAAAGTAAAAGCTTATACTATTGGTGAACGTTGCATGTCCCGCCATTCTTATTTGCGGCATGCTTCATGTCAACATGTCTCGCCTGTGTTACTGGCGACACCCTCCAGCTCAGCATGTCTCGCCTGTGCCACTGGCGGCATCCTCCAGCAACACCTATGTCTCCAGTTCTTCTGGCGGCATCCATTGAGGAACAGACCCTCTTCGTAAAAAGTTTAAAAACATACCCTCTTTCGTAATTAGTTTTTAAAAGTAACCCCTTATTTGCCAGTAACCTACTTGCATATGGAGGTTTAGGTAGAATTATTAAGGTTTGATTTTTCCACTTTAATTTTAATGTATACACACAATAAAAAAGACGATAACTTGGATTTTTTTAAGTAAAAATTAGTTATTGAAAAAGTTTGGTAAATATTTTACGCACTTACGTGCATAAAAAAACTTTTTATATAAAAATTCTTAAAATAGTTTTTTTTTATAGAAAAATCATGAGAATAAGGATATTTTAAAAAAGTTCATTGGAGGAGTTTTAGAGTTATGAGGAACTTTTTGATATTGGACACTTAAAATACTATATGTTTATATTTTATTGCTATTTTGTGTTTTCTAGCTGTATATATACCTATACCATCATCATTATCATCATCATCATCATCATCATTATTATTATTATTATTATTATTATTATTATTATTATTATTATTATCAAAGTACTTTCTTTATTACTTTAATTCTTTTTATTAATGCTTGATTATAATGAAATTTTTATTTACTATTTTTTAAATGTTATTAAACAACAATATAGAATAAGTTAAATATTTTATTATTTTTAAACAAAATTTAAGTTTCTTTGAGTAATATTATATATATAACTTTCAAATCATCACTAAAATTAATCATTATAAAATAATTTTTAACATTTAAAAAAAATAATTTTAATAAATATATAATTTGAAAATTTTATATATTTTTATTATCATTAAAATAATTTTACGTAAATTAATTAATTTTATTATTTTTATAAATATATATTTTATTGGATAAGGTAACTATTTTTAAAGAAAAATATAGTTTTTTATAAAAAAATTACGAGACATTTATCTTAAAAGGTGCTCTTAAGCCAAAAAATAATAATTGACAAACAACTTCTACTCTTTTAACTTTTTATTGTTAGCTCATGTAAAGACATGAGATCATTATATATAAAACTTACGGGTAGACATACGGACTAGTCTGACCTATTTAAAGGCTGACCCATGAAATCTGCATTTTAGACGGACTGAATAAGTCCGATCTAAGAAATAAATAGATTTTTTTTCTAAGGCTGTATCTGGTTCGGCAGAGTCCGTGGACCCAAATAATAATCTAAAAAATTAAACTTAAAAAAACACAAAATCAATTGTGATAGTGGCGCCATAGACTTGTCAAGAGAATCCCTTGTGAAAAAATGTGTTTTGGGCTCACTTGATGATAAACAACTTATGAGAGTAAACATTCAAACTAGAGGCAAATGGTGAAAGGGCAAAGTTCAAGGCGGCACGATGACAACTAGATGACAATGGGGAGACGATGATGCGTACTAGTGGTAGGAAGACGATTGCCAATGATGTGCGACTGCATCCATAAGGAGCCATGACAGTGTTTGGCAAGGAAACACGAGTGTGACAAGGACACAATAGTGGTTTGATGGTAGCTCAATGCCACGACCAAGGCAGGTTTAGGGAAGGGCAATGCTGACACAAGGAAACAAGAAAGGCAAGGGTCTGGGTTTGTGTTCTTCTAATTAGGTTTGGTCATTTAGGTTGAAAGTGTAAGTGTTTTATGTTGTGTCTTTGGTTTTAGTCTTTTAGAATAAGTGGCCTAGGTGGGCCAGCCTGCGGACTAAGTTCATCAAGTCCTCAGATTTCATGGTGCAGACTCAAATATTCCCTATAGTTGTGTAGGTTTAAAAAAACTGGCCATTATTCGTGAGGTTTGCGGCCATAACGATTCGACTCGTAGACTAGGGCTTGTATACCCACCCCTAATAAAACTAAAGAATTTTTTTTAATTTAAAGTGAAATACAATGAGTCACACTAGAAGGAGGGGGGGGGGGGTTAAAGAGTGTGTTAGATAAACTTTTTAGAACTTTTCGCAATGGAAGTGATTTATAAAAAAAATAATTCACAAGGACTATCGCCCAGTGATAGGTAGATTTTTCACAAACAGTAATAAAGTGTTGTCCATTGATTTATAAACATATATAGTAGTTGAAATAAAACTTGTGTGTAAAGATGTGTCAATAATACGCCTTATGAATACTATAAGAAGTTGGAGGAGAGTGGTAGAAACACTTAGTTTTATATTGATTCATTCAACCTGAGCTACGTCCAATTCTCTCTTACTAACTAGTAAAGGTTTCTACTAATCAAACCAATTGCAACAAGTATTCTTTCCTGCCACTCCTAGTTTATAAGTATTCTCTAGGCCGCTATTGGCATAACCCTTATACTCCCCCTGAATCTAAGACACCCAAGTATTATTTTATCACTAAGCTACTCGTGGCTTTCTCAAAAAAAATTGAAAATAGAATAAGAGATTCCAACACTCACAGAGTGTGTTTACAATGAAAATATTAATCTTAGAACATAACTTTGCTAGGCAATGAAAATATTTATTTCTCTTGAAATAATATCCTTTTCTCTTTGAGTTTTCAATTTGATCACTTTTCTCCTGTTTTTCATCTTTCATCTTTTATCTCCTCTTTCTTGAACATTGAAATGAGTTGTCTTTTACAGCTTTTGGAGGAGCAGATCTTCACTGGGATCAACGTATTCAATGTTTGATCATTGTCAATCTTTATGGCGCATTGACAATTGGAGGTGCAAATCTTTCTAAATAAGGCAAGCTCTGCATGATTCTAGTAGCGAATCGTTCTTGAATAAATCCTTTCTAAATTTGTCTCAATCATGCTAGATTCAAACATTAGTTTAAACAGAGTAATAAATAACAATCTAAAGTAGACAGATTGTAATATGAACGAATCCACTCGTAATTGGACTACACTTATAAAAGATAGAAATATTTATGTAAGTGTTTAAGTGTCCTTTTGGTCGTGTAATAAGAGCATAGTGGGTGGTCCACTATTTTTCAACGTTTGTTTTATTAGTAGCGCATTGGATGTTGGACATCGCTTTTTAAGAGCAGGTACAAAATGTAGAGTGGATGACAATAATAAATTGAGCTAAAATATAGGAAGTTATTACCATAATGCTTCCATATGATGTTTCATGTATTCTTACATGTAAATCATTAATAATAAATTTATATCTTTGTTATTCTTCAAAACATAAGTGAACGAATGGATTGTCTAGTGATGGATCGTCTAGTTCTAACATAAAGTTATTGTGAAACAATGTAGAAAATTTTCACGTTTATATCTAGTCAATATCATTATAACAAAACTTAATGTATGCTATCAACCATTGGAGGAATAAATAAGTTTTGTACCTTATGACACTACAATCCCACAAACATCATCATGCTAAATAGGCCCAAGAGTACTATGCCTAAAAATAAATACATCAATGGTCCAAAACATAAGACACAAACCTCCTAAATTGGTCAGTATTAAGCTAATAAAAGAAAGACAACCAAGAATCAAAGATTGGCCCTAAGTCCAACGAAGATCCCATCTTCGGGTCACAACTATCTAAAGCAAGACCCTCATAATCTGTGAACAACATACTCCTCAAAATCACTTTCACCATCTAGTCTCATGTTAAACAACACAATAATCGCAGTCACACAAAATGCAAAGGTAAACCCATTTAAATAAAGCAAGGCCTATGTTTGTGAAATAGTTAATTGAGAGATGACCAAATCAATGTAAAACAAAACATGTTAAGGTATCGTTCGGTAGAGTGGAAAGAAATGGAAAGAAAATGAAAAGAGAAAAAAGTTTTAAATTAAAGTAGAGTGTAAAAGTGTGAGTCCCACCTCATTTTACTATTTATTTCTTGTCTTTTTCGCTTTCTTTCTCTACCAACAAACAAAGCCTAAGGATTAAAAGATTTTTCATATAATTTCCATAAATATCAAACCATAATGAAAGTCATGTTCCCATCTCATAACACAATCCAAGCACTTCCTGTTGAGTCCAAAACCCTATATGTTTTAATTATGACCAACCTTTTAAACACAAATCATAAGCCTTATGAGTTTATGCTTATTGATGATTTTGCTTAAGGGTATTTAGAAAAGACAAGTTCTATAAAAAACAATTGAAGTAAACTCAAGGCTATCATGAGTCACTCAAAAAGGATGATAAGCTTGAAATGCCAAAAGAAGACTCAAAGTGTCATTGGTTGTGTACTGCAATGAAGAAGTCAACATGCTCACTGGATAAAGAGAAAAACTTCAAGCCATGAGAAGTAATAAAAAAACTAAAGGGTAAGAAAAACGTTACTGACATGAAGATCTTCAAAATGAACATGACATGAAGAACAACATTGTTGCAACACACTCAATGGAATTTCATCCATATAATGACTTCATTATGTGGATTGTATATAGAGTTCCAAAAATGAAATTGAGTTGTTCTTGGTGAATATGGAAAGCTTGAAGAAATATTTTCAACTTTCATGAACAACCCGTGGTCTAATACAACCTGGATCATGGAAAAAATTGAGCTTGAACCTGTAGACGTTGGTCTACCTTGACAGCTTGATATGTGTGTAGTAATTTAAAGATCACTTGAGCTAAAGAAATGAATTTGAGATGATCTTAGTGGCTGTGGAAATCTAAGAGAAAGATCTACATCTTTCATGAAGAAGTCATGGGCTAATAAGGCTTGGATCTTGGAAGAAACAAATCATGAAGATAAATATGCCATTTTGTACTCACAATATAACAAAAATGTAATGCTTTAAAGATTGTTTATGATGCAGTGGTCTAAATGACATGAGACCAATATGTTAAGGATAGAATTTTATACAACTTTCATGAAGACATCAAAAGCTAGTTTGCCCACACAAAGGGTCAAATAAGTCAAAAACAGTAGCAAGCATAACATGCGACAACAAGCTCACAACAAAATATTTAGAATACGAGTTTATCATACCATTTCATCAAAGTATTATAAAATGAACATCTAATGGCTTTCTGTCTACATCAGAGAACTACCTCAAAGTATAACATCATATGCAAGAAAGCTATGCAAGCCAACATATATATAAAAGATACATATAGAAAGAGCATAACATAGCAAGTATTCTTATGAGTTCAGAACAAACTCAAAATGGATGTCTCAACCATGATTTCAAGTGAAAAGCTTCAGAAGATTTGAAAGAAGCCCATATGTTGATGAATTCAGTGCTTTCCTGTGAAGATCTCAATCTCATCATGTTACAAAGACATAAAAAAACCCTTACTCAAAAGATTTATCAAAGGCTACATTTAGCAGATAACATCAAAATAAAGTTATTTCAGAGTCAATATCAGAATGGTGTACTTGAGGACTCTGAGAATGAGGACATTAGAATGATACTCTGATGAAAAACATGAATTAAGACAAGATAGATTCTAAGATATCTACATCAAAATGATGAAGAACTTGACTATGAAAACTAAACTTTAGAATGGAGTTCAAGATGGTTCAAAATGGCTCATAATGCACATCAAAGACAACATCAATTATTCCATATGTTGCCACACATACAAAGGGCACATCAGAAGATTGAGGTTGAAATTATCTCACTTTCCATATGCTACCATACACATTGAGGGAATATTAGAAAGTGAAGCTAACTACATTTGAAGATGCACATGTTGAAAGTTGAGAATGTCCTTGAGAAAATCTGGTGTACAACATCAAAATAAAGATTGAAAAGACTTTGTGAAGTCTAAACCAAGGACAAAACACTAACAAAACAACAACAACAACAACAACCTTCACATGTTACCTATGTTTAAGTATGCTACTTCAAAATGATCTATGTTGTGACAAAGTGTTTGGATTGATGGAGTTGAGTTCTACATTGTCATATCATGTTATTTTCATAAGAAGAAACATACATCATAATAGGTCCTTCGTCAAAAACATCAAAATATATTTATGAGAGACCATCATAAAGCTGCCCAAAAACTGATCATCAGAATGGCAACATTAGAATGGACTGATCAGAAAGGACATGACAACTATAAAGTTAAAACTAGTTTGGCTACTTCAAAAAGAAGTTACCCAATTGTCATAACAACTAGATAACAGCTAGGTTGACATATGGGGCATATAAAAGGACAAAAGACAACTGCAATACATGAGAAAGAAAGTACAATACAACCTACACTGTGCAGAAATTTGATTCATCCCCTTTCTCCACTCCATGTGTTTTGAAGCTCATAATGGTTGTAGCAGGAGTGCATACAACTTAGAGCTTCAAAGAATATTGACCCCAATGAGTGTTGTAAAGTTGTATAAATCTCTTAAACATATTCTCCTTGTTTGTAATTTGTGTGTATCCCAAATTAACCATGTGGACTAAGTTTGGATGTGAGAGAAGTGATAGGGAGATCTCATGGAAGGTAGGTAGCTTAAAGAGAATCTCTAATGGCAACTTGAAGAGGCTAGACTGAAATGATACCTGGGCGACCTAAAGAGGTGAAAGAAATACTTGTATTGTCTCTCCCATGACCAAGTAGGTGTCATGGTTGTGTAATTTTTGCTTCCAAGAATGAGGAGAATCATTCAACGGTTAAGCCCACATGAAGAGGAAAAGAATACTTGGATTGTTTCTCCCATGGTGTTGTGGTTGAGGCGAGTTATCTCCATGCCAAGATCGGGTGTGGTGTTATGGTGAAAGAGATGTTGTGAAGTCTAATAAGCGGTTGATAGTTGTAAAAATTCAACATGTTATTCGTTGTGTTAGTAAAAATCTCATCAATTTGGGTGAAAACTAGACGTAGCCCAAGGTTGGAGTGAACCAACACAAAAGTCCTTATGTTAAATCTTTTGTTCCCTTCCTCTTTACATTATGTTATTTGTTGTCATATATATTGCATCTGCATCAAAACATTCTGAGCATCAAAATGACTTTAATCAAAATACATACATAAGAAGGTTTTCGTAACAAATGTAATTGTTTTGTAAAGTAGCATATCTAAACTAAATCATGCGTGATAACAAGATCTGCTTTATACTAGTTCAATTATATGTATCAAAGAATGAAAGCTTTCATAAAACATCAAAATAGTTTTGTGCATGAAAAGTTGGAAACAACATTCTGAACAATAGCTTTTTGAACACAACATTTTGAACAATGTCTTTCTTAGTAACAACATTCTAAGTATTGCAATTAACACAACAACTTTCCAAGTGTTGAATCATCATTACATACACTAGTGCAAAAAACATATTCTACGTCGGTTATTACGGACATTCTACGTCGGTTCTGCATCGTCTTTGAAGCCACCGTCATTGAAAGCAAAGACTTTCGATGATGGTCAGTCAACAACCATCTTAGAATAGTCAACGATTCTAAGACGTTTTTTATTTGAAGACCATCTTTGAATGAGACCATTCTAAGATAGTTTTTAACAATACACTAACGTAGAATGGTACCATTCAATGACAGTGTTTATCTTAAAAACCGACTTTGAATGATTGCATTCTACGACGGTGTTTACTTAAAAACCGTCTTAGAATTCTCACATTCAAAGACGGTGTTTTTGTAAACACCATCTTAGAATGCCATCATTCAAAGTCGGTTTTTAAGTTAAACACCATACCATTCTACGACGGTGTTTAGTTAAAACTATCTTAGAATGGTCTCATTCTAGACGATTTTTAAGTAAACACCATCCTAGAATGCTACCATTCAACGATGGTTATTTTCTAATAACCATCTTTGAATGCGCTCCTTCTAATTATAAGTCATGTTTATGTTCCACTGCACCTATTTCACCAAGCTTGATTGTAGTAGTGAATATAAAACAAACTAACGATAACAACAGAATAATTTGTACAAATTTAATACCATTCGTCAATTTTTCATCTTCAATACAAATGAAAATAGCAGTACTGCTAGTGAACTATTCATCACTTTTTTTTTATCAATGGTAGACATTTATTCATTGATATTCCATATAATCAACTATAGACTAATAGATCATAGTGTCACTAATATCTTCTCGTATACTGTCATTTTGTATCCTATCTTTTCTTGTATTGCCACACATTCATTTAATATACCTATTTCTAACACTTAAAGTATGCAAGGAATACGCCAATAGGAGAGGTACAACCAATATACATTTGTCTAATATCCCCAAGAAGCATGATAAAATATACATATCATTCTAAACAGGTAGGCTATCATTATTAGAACCATGAACATAATTAGCATGGCCTTGGGTTTTGAAGCTCTGTGCTTAGCTTACAACCAGAACTTCATCTTAAAGTTTCATGTTGGGTTTCAGTTTAGCTTGGGGTTTCAATAGGGTTCAACTGCTTGATTTTGGTTAGGCACGTGAGTTTCTCCCTCTTCCATTCAGGAAGGCTGGGAAAAAATTATTCTCTTGCCTTCCCTTTTTAGTTTGGGTTTTTCTCTTCCCCTCCCAACATCCAAATGCACCTTTAGAACTTTGAAATGTTTTAAAAAAAACATGAATTGCAGTAGGACCTTATGATCCAACTATCCATTTTTCTATTCACATTTCACTATATGGTCTTCGGTAAATTATATGACACTGGCAACCTTAACTACCACCACCCCAAGCATGTGTAGTTTCCAACGTTGCAATTCCAGACAAGACACTATAGTCTAGAGCACATACAATGTTCATGTGAATTCCACTTTAGAGAGAGGGTGAGATTGAAGAACAAGGGAAGACAATTCTTCTACTTTTGCCCTTAGTTAAACTTTTTAGAACAAGGGAAGACAATTCTTCTACTTTAGAGAAAGGGTGAGATTGAAGAATGCATCACTAATAAAAAAAACCATTATTAGCTGAATAAGGCATACCTTATGGTTGTTATACAGTGCTCTGTGCCTCTATTTCACCCTGCAAATTCCACGTTTGATCCCATCATTGTCCATGTAACCATTGGACCATAATTGTGCAAGTTGAAGACAAGAAAGTTGAAAGTTTAAAAAATAAATATATTTGACCATAAAATACAAACAAATTAACTTTACCCAAGTCATGCAACATAAACTATACATTCAGTATACACATACACATATATGGTATGTTAAGTAACACTAATGCTCCTGAAAGAAGAAAGTTGTTGGAAAAAAAAATAAAAAATAAAAATGCTTAAAACAAATTGCAAATCATTTTATTCGTTTTCTTCTATGGATATAACGAGGGATTTCATAATTAACAGTTTGTTATGTTACTTTGTACGCAAATAATTTGTGCGTATAATAGTTTAGATAAGAAGGAATTAATAAACCAACTCAAACTTAGAGAAAATAAGTCAAGAATTTCAATAACCAAGCTAATTGAGTTTTTGGTCCTCAGACAGAAAAACACAATGCAAGCAACCTAGTATCTCTACAAAACCATTATTGAAAGAAAGATTTAGAAAATATGAACCACCTTAGCATACAACTTTATGATCTGTGGACCTGCATTTTCATCCAACCCCTACAACAATCACAAAAAAGATTCAATAAGAAAGCTTTAATGTTATGATATAGTATAAGTAATATTTGCAATCTTAAAATTTTTAAAGGGAATGCAACTCATAATTTCTTCTCATCCCTCTGACCTCGCAAAACAATTTTGTTAGATACCTTATCCTCATCTAAGAGATTCACAAGCCTCACAAACTGGTTTGGAGACACAATTCTTGACATGTCTTTTGACTCCATAGGATCTTTACCAAAATATTGTTCCAATTCTTCTTTTAAGGCATCTACCTGTTGAGTGAGAAATTATCAATAGTAATATATTTTAATAGGCAGCACACATGATTTTGTAAAATTGAGGCAACCTTACCAACTTTGGGGCAAACTCTTTTCTTGTGATGATATAATCAATAGAAATGCATGCTTGTCCATTATTGCATGCCTACTTGCCAGCTATTATCCTCCTTGCACTAACCTGAAAATTCAATGATTGTTATACATGAAATTAAATTGATGTGTAAATAACAAGATCCATTGATGATGTTACTTGTAAGTTGACATCTGATTCAACAACAGTTGGGCACTTTCCTCCAAGTTCCAGAATCATTGGAGTAAGATGTTTTACAGTAGCAGCCATGACAATGCGACCTACTCTAGCACTACCTACAAAAAGCTGGTCTATCATGCATGGAACCTTGTAATGAAGTAATTAAGCATGTTAAATGAACTAATTACATGTAACTTTATAATCAAGTGAAAGCTTCAACAGTGTCAACTGAAATTTCTTGATGCAACTTATGATAAGTAATTACTAGAATTAGACTTTTATATGGGATGGCTTAAATTAGAGCCAAATTTCATACAACTTCAAAAGAAAATGATATAAAACAATTGAACCATACTATTAAACTGATATTTTCCTATTCACATTGCTTATATTCTTTGAGACTGATGAATTTGTTTGATATGGTTTGATCTTGTAGGATATTGTCATATTGATACAATAGGAATTAGAAGACACATTACTTGTATAAAGTATCTTATCCCACTTCTGATCCAAGAGTACAAATGTTTTGGGAATAGCCCCTTCAACAACTCTTATGGTAGAGTTGTCCAGATATTGTTTGATCAAATTCGCAAGTAAGGATTATGTTGCTGGAGAAATTTCTAATGGTTTTAGGACCACAACATTGCCTATGGAAATGGCTCTAATGATTGGATCCATTGATAACACTGAAGATAGGAAATAAGAACTACTCAATGGAAAGGAAAGGACATGGAGAAGATGCCAAGTCAACACATTAGATATGCAAGTCATGATTGGTGAATATCAAAAGATTATGTTGATATGGAGAAGGTCACAAAAGTATAATAGACTTGGCTCTAATTTATTGAAAGTTTAAGCAATGGAATATTAACCTCTGGCTAAATTCATACACAGAGAGCACAAATAATTCTAGAGCTTAAAATAACTGGTGAAATTTGAATTTTGACAAAGAAAACTTAAAGAGTGCCAAAGAGCTTTATTTACAAGACAAATACATCCTACTACAAGAGCTCCACAGTGATGAAATTGAATGAGATGAAGAAAACATGTTCTTAATTATAACCAAGTACGGTTTAGATATGTGAATAGTGTGAAAAGGGAACATCTTCTACATTCAGAAAGGAAAGTTCCATGTTGAGATGACCAGCACAACCCCTAGTGGTTCTGGCACAATCTCTACTGATGATGGATATATTGTGATTGAAGTATTCACCTAAAAGGGTAAAAAAAAAAGAATCTTGGTTGTTAATTAATAAAGCCATGTTGAAACTTGTTGTGTTTTCTTGGCAATTTACCTTCTCGGGCTTCATCCATTCTTTCAGCTCTTTAAGTGCCTCACTACATGAGGTTTTCCAAGGTCCTTATATAGAGCTTCAGTAATTTCCTTCTCTTTCTCTTCTAACATCTTAGTTATGGATTCCAACTGGGAAAGCCTCCATTCATAGCTCTTAATCATGCCTGAATCAAAGCTCTTTTGGAGATCTTTAACTAGCAAATTAGCCTTCTCTCCATCAAACACTTACTTCTCTTCTAATTCTGGTACCACTAATATAGTTGTAGAACATCTTCACAAGATATACCACACATATGCATCCAAAATAACCACATGAAAATAACATCTTAGTTAAGAATACACAATTAAAACGCTCCATGACCAAAAGGTGGAGGGAGGGAGAGGGCTTACATGAATGAAGAGAAAACAACACAACGTGAAGTGAAGTTGCATGCTTTTGAAAGCACTTTCTACTTAAGTGGCCTCCATAGGCTCTTCTACCAACTAGGGCACTGTTATTACGAAGAACTGGAGTAAGAGGCTCATCAATTATGATGAAATTGTAATTTTTATTTTTTCAACATATTTTGGGCAATTCTATTATTCAATTGGGTGATAGTTTTTTCCATCAAGTTGCATTGTTCATCTTTGTTTTCATTATCACATAATAAATAATATATGAACAATCATTGGGTTAATGAATCAAAAGGTAGAAGAAAATAAGCTCAAAAGTTTGAAAAATACGTACCTAGCAGCAACAAATTGCAAATATACATTAATAGTAGCAAATAATGCAATCACCTATAAAGAGAGTATTTTAGAATGATTTAGAATGTTCCCAAATGAAAGGCAATGCCGATTTAATGAATCTTGTACCTTCAATTCCCTCTTCAATATTTTCTAGTTGTAGCATCCTTATTTTTTTATCTTCTTTCTTGGACCTGACTTCACTTTCCTATTCTTGTTCCTAGATCCACAACACAGGTAGCACCATTTGGGCCAACAGTTACAAGGTTTCCTTGGTGGTTTCTTCGTAGCAGGGGCATCATATCCATAGAGCGCCTGCCACCTAAAGGCACACCCAGTTCCCACATATATTGGTCCTTGGATGCCATCTAAACCTTTCATGTTTATCTATATAAATATAATGAAACACATATTAGATTTTCCTCCAAAATATATGAAAGTATAAATCCACTACAAATTTTTACTTACATCAAAGAATACAATATTTTTATTTGAGTATCTATCATGATGATCAATCCCATCAATCTTTGAGGAAATTGTACATAGCATATTTTTTTCCCTGATGTAGGATCCATCCTGAAGCACATGGCTTCACAAAGTGCTTTGTTGTTGTTTATGCAGTGATCACAATCGACATTGAGTAGGTAAGGAGCATTTAATATGACTGTTGAGACTCGCACCTTGACAATTAATCAACCAACACATCATAAAAATTGGTCAGTAAAATGGAAAGACACATCAAATATTAGAAGTTTATGTAAGCAAGAGGGAAAGGACTCTACCAAGGCATTCATAGCACCAGCTTTTTTGTGGTGTTCATATCCTGGTCTTTTCTCATATGACACATAGACAAGACAAGGTAACTCATTCCCTTCAATATTATAAATACCATTTTGACCAAGGAAAACTTGTGCAAGTGCATCATAGTTGAACTTATCAAAGCTGGCACAACATTTTCACAACCTAGAATTCAGACCAAAATGGTACTCACCTGAATCATTCTAGGATGATCTTTGACACTGTTCCCGGGCCACGGAGTCCCATCTTGCATTTTCCAGCCATCCTCAAGAACCTTTTGTGCCATTGCAACCAATGCATTGATACGTAATTTGAACTCTTCATACTCCCTCTGCCAACATTGAAACCATGAAATAAAATTTATCATTGGCTTTGAGATGATAGCAACAAAGTAAAACAAAACCATAATGAGAATTGGTTCAAATTTCAAACCTTAATAGCACGATGCTCCTTGATGAATGTTGCATCCACTTTGTCTTTCAGATAGTCAACCTTTTGGGCAAAATACCACTCAGGAGCCTGAGGTTCAATGTTGAACTTCTTACAGAACGAAACCCACTTTCTTGCAAACTTTGAAGTCTTTGAAATGGCTTCAAATGTCAGCATAGCTGCACCATCATCTAAGACACAACATGAAACTTTCTCCACTGGATAATCTATAGCAAGGATGGATATTACTATATTAGCAGTTAGAAGTGGAGGTTCTTTCATAGGATCTACTGTACTATCAAAAATGTCTATATCAGCTAATTCAGATGGCTTTCCTTCTTTCTCATACCTGTTTAGTTTTTGTAAAGAATTAGTTGTTGAATAATTAAGGAAAAAAACTCCAAGGCACACAGAAAGATGCATACCTCGATGAAAATGATCAAGGTATGTTTCTCTCTCAATTGGGCACCATTTGGGAAATTGATCCAAAATCCATGACAAAGCAAACTAGATTTCACATATTACTGATGTTAGCCACCATGCATATGCATCATTGATCGGGTGGAGAATTCTATAATGGAAAAAGAGACCAAGAACAACAATCCGGAGTACTATTATAATTCGATAGGGATTAATCTTGCTTGGACTAATTGGCAACTTCCTCCACAGTGGTTGTCTGCCTTCATCCATTCTGTTAACACGGTTTCAAATCAAATATTTTTAAACCAAAGAGAAGGAAAAGATATGATACAATAGAAATTGATGCACATTTAGTTGCATATTAAGTAATCTAAAAGATATAAGTTCATGGAATAGCAATGATAAGAATTACATAATAGCACTTACTTTGGCAAATCAGGATCATGAAGCTTATTACCATTTTTCCCACCATCATTACCCATTTCATGCTTAACCACCTCAATTTTTTCATTCTGCTTTTTCTTTCATTCCTTCATTCATTCCTTCCATGCGACACTTCCATATCGATAAATTGCTAAATCTTTTTTTAGGATCCATAGGTATAGGTTGAACATAAAACAAGTTATAATAAGGCACATCGCATAAACTATTGTGCACAAGCAAACCAAAACAAAATAAAATGACTTACCTGGCACAGATGAATCGGGAGGCATTGGATGAACCTGTTTCCCGTGATGCATGAATAGGGGAATAATCTTGTTTATCAGCAGAAATCCCAACATCCTTAATAGACAAAAATCATAATTAGACATCCAAAACCCAGAAATGTCATTTACAACCATGAGATTTAAAAAAAATCAATTAACCTCGTGACCATATGTCAGGAGAGGAATACCAGCCGCCACAGAAGTTGCATCAAACTCTAATGTTGTGGTGATCCCTGGAGCATTCGTTTGTGAACCACGACCAACAATGAGGTGAGCTGAGAGCAAGGCCTCAGCAACATCATGAAATATAAAAAAAGGTCCATTAAACAGAACAATACAATTCCTGTCTTAGCAATAAAAGGTCAAGAGAGTGATGAATAAACCAAAAAAATAATCCAAAGATACCAACCAGTTCAGCATCATTTATAAAAGAGTCTTCAGTATCATACAAATCATCATTAGAAACATCAAGCAGATCCTCATCATCACTACTATCCTTACCCTGAAAATGATTCAGGGTCCCATTTATTCACAATACAAAAGCTACAAATTAATAATTAACACACATCTATGATATTAATCAATGCTTCAAATAACTAATTCATGTTGCTGATGCAAAGCATATAGTAACAATTTTAGCAAGCAATATACAAATACCATGTAAAGGCGTTCAATCTTCTCTATTACAGCATTGAAATGGTTTGGCTGAGAAGGATCCATTTCTTCACCAAAATCATAAAAGAACACTTAGAAGGAGAAGCAAATAAAGTTCAATAGTGAGTAATGAATGTACACATACAATGACTTGCCTGTGGATAAATTTGTCACTTTTCCTTCTTGTATAGCTTCAAAAGTAGCAAATATGGGTGGAAGAAATCCATAGGCTGCTCCACCAACAATACTTCCAAGAATACGAACAATGACATACACAACCAACACCACTGCTAGTACACATAGGCCAATAACAAGCTTCAGAATAGGGCCAACTTATTTACCTCCGTCCGTTAAGGAAATGAAAATGACAAAGTAATCATAATTTCATAATACATGGATAGCAACGTAAGCAAAAACATGAAAGAGTGGCAATCAAGGAAAGCACCTCACAACAATGTAATATATTTATTGTCACATAACTGTCAATAATAGTAGAAACTTGTTTACAATATTTAAACAATTGTATCGAATACAACACATTCATTCTTCCTATGTCATGTTTAACTTTCTACACCGGATGTTTTTAACTTTTAAAAAATATGCTACTCATTTCTTGTGAATTGTTGTCATGGTCTCCAAGTCTAACGGCGGGCCATCACCAAACCACTAGAATTTATAATATATAGAAGTTAGTGATGTAGATATAAAATGAATGACAAATGATATTCAACAAATAAGGAAATTGAACAAGTAAATATATCATGCTTCAATCAGTCTTCAACTCCCCGCTTACTATGTTCCACATCCAATGCATAACGTAATAGCCACACTCATAGCCTTCGGTTTGAACGTGACTCTACATTTAATATGAAAAATGATTAAATATGATATACATTACAAAGTTACAAAATATCAGTAGTACAAAATAATTCATGGATGATATCACTAAGCTTAACTTCAATCCACTCAGGTGCAGCTTGCTTAGTATGACCATGCAAAGTAGTCTTTAATGTGTTCATTGCACTGCTTACAAAAAAACATCAACATATATACAAGGACAAAATATTTATGTATCAATGTTTAATAAGATCACATTATAAGTTATATGTTAAAACTTTACTTGTTAATTGCAGCTTTGACATGAATATAAGGCTTCTTTCGCAACGAACAAAACCAAACGACAACATCTTGTATAGGACACAAAACAACCAACTGCCAATGGGCCCTGAATTTCAAACGAATTAGATACATATAACATAGACATTGTTTACGTGCATTTGATAAATATGACTTACTGATTCAAGTAAGCTCCTAGGAAGACCTCTCGTTGGGATTCCTTAACCCATGTTTCAATGTATTGTTGGCATTCCCCACGTCTATCCTTTGCATTATGTAAGGACTGAGGCTCAAGCAATCCATACATGGAATCTTCCCAAGCTTGAACTCCACTCATCCATAAACCTATTAATAATGTTTGAAATTAAAAACGATAATCATGTAAATCATAACGAATATTAATTTGTAGTGAACAAATAAGGAATTTACTTACATCATCCACAATTATAGTATAGATATGTTCAAACATTTGTTACCTGATATTATTTCATTTACATCAGAATATGTTAGGAAGACGGATGCATCTACATATGCAATCCCAAATTAGTCCCATTAAACAACAATTTTATATGCTTGTCGTAAATATCAAAAAGGCTCCTAATCAGCCCACACAAGGGATCATTTGCCTCCACATCAATTGATCTTCAAACAAGTGCAACCACTTTGTTTGGAGTAATATGTGAATCCTATATGGTTAATGAAAACAACAATTAAACTGATGTTGGTAACTAATTTAAGTATAATCTACGATTGTGTTAATTCATGTAAGACAAAATAAACATTACCTCATGTGATACAAGTTTTACAAGTTGTGTCCATAATGCAATGAATGTGTCAAGGACCTGCCTGACATACTGTATTTCTGATGTGGGAAATGGGACTTGAGCGTCACCGTCGAATACTTTTTAAATGTTGACCCTTACCATGTCATATGCATAAGTCACACTGTGTATGGTAGACCTCTCCTTATATATTTTTCCCAAGGCCACCAAGTGTGTAGAATGATCATGTTGCACATACAATCCCATAGTCGGTATAACATCAGCAACATCTTCTTCCCTTGATGGGTTGACACTAGTTTTAGCATTACTCCCCTTTGTGCTCACATGTGCACCAATTGTTGTATGTCTGCCTCAATTGGGGTGAGTACAGTGATCCCCTTTGTGAAAACTCAATTTTTATGGCCTATTTCAACTTCTGTTTCATTTTCTCAAGGCTTCTTTTGTTTTCTTCTTCAATTTGATTCCTCATTTCTTCCTTAAGGTTCCCGATAATCTCATTCCTCCACTATTCCTTAAGGCTTCCAATTATCTCAACCAACTGCTGCTAACTGACGGATGTGGAGGAGTTGTTGGAGCCACGTGATGCCCTTCTATAGTATTGAATAATGGTCACACTAGACCTCGTTGCACGAACACGACCCCCATGGTCCAGTTGCCCAATGGCAGTGTTCAGTATGTCGTCACGACCATGGGGAACAAAGCTACCCTGTGTAGTCTACTCTTCTAAGGAGTCCTACATGAAGGATGACATAGACAAACATCAAATGAGGTCGTTGTTATTATTAAATTAACAAAACATTCAAATTCAATATTAAGCATTAACTTACTATTTTATTAGATATTTCTTGTGCTGACTGAGATGTCATATGGCCATAAGGCTTCGTGCGAGCCACCTTCCACTTAGCATGTCTTTCAATTGGAGATGGGGGGGGGGGGTACTCTTAGTTAGCATTGCCTCCTCTTGTAGTCTTCCTTTTCTCATCTAATAGCTTCTTCTCAAGCAAATCATAACCCCCACAAGATAGTATGTGAAGGCAGTCGTTGGGTTTTTGAATTGCATGTGCCTTTTTCCTTATTCCCTGTCATGGCATATATATAATTTCCATCAATTGAATTCAAATGAAATGGTATATTCGACAAGTGATATTTAAAGTTACACGCATGCACATCTAACCTCCCAGTTAGGTGACTGGCAAGTTGCAGCAAATTCATTCCAAGTTTCAGGATCAAGATCATATTTTGATGAAGGATCTTGTGTTTGTTTCCCGTCAGTGTTAGCATACACAAATTTGCTGGTCAAGGTAGACTTAAATTGCCTCCATCTTGTCACCACCGTTGACATGAACTTCTTATTGGCATTTGGTGCTTTTGGGATATCAAATTTAGCCCACATAACATAATGTTGTGTTACATTTAGTCAATGTGAACATTTTTAATTTAAATATAATAGAAAATTAAATACACCATCTATTACTAGACTTACCAAAATGTCATCCCATACTAGGTCCTTTAGAGATTTTGGTACATCTTTCCAGTTGCTATGTACAATAGGAATATTTTCTCGAGCTAGGACCCCCAGATAGTTGTGGAACTTTTCTTTATGTGGGCCTAATCCTCTCCCAGTACTAGGGTTGACATTAACCGTTGGTCTTAGATGATTGAATGTTCTTAAAGTCAAGCTTCTTAGCCATGTCGATTGTCTACTCCTCTTGGATGATTGAATGTGGAGGAGACCTCGGTGGTGTGCCCATGACCCTGTGCAAATAAAATTAATAATCAATAATGTACATCAATTAAACATATACTGAATACGAAACAAAATCTAAAGTGCAGAAATTTTTTTTTTCTAGAAATAATGAAAAAAGACAATACATTACTTTGATACAAGTTCGTTATGTAGCAATTTTCTCCCATAAACCTTCATCATGATCATTATGATTTGCATGTACATCATTCGCATCATGATCTTCATCTATATAAGGCATTCATTGGGAAAATGCAGGTGTCTCACAAATGTCAATTGTTGAATCATCATTATGGTGACTGATACCACTTGGTCTTCCTTGTAGAACTACCAACAATCGTGAATCACATGGATCTTGGACGTAAAACACTTGTCTGGCTTGTTCAGCCATAATGAAAGGTTTGTCCATGTAAGCTACCTTGTTAAGGTCTACTAAAGTAAATCCCAATGGATCTTGATGCACACCGGTATTCCCATTAACCCACTTACACTTAAAAACAAGCACTCTAAATTCATTATAATCAACCTCCCATATTTCTTCAATCACGCCAAAGTAAGCCATGGAGGCTCGAATCGGGTTGTTGTCTGATGCACTACAAAAGTAATCGGAATCATCATCTACACTTACCCCACTGTTTTGCACAGAACTTTTATCATCCTATGACTTCGTGTAGAAGGAATAATTATTGATGTCATATCCCTTCCAAGTAGGGACATTGAGATTTGGCCCAATAGCTAACAATCTCAATGTTTTGGAAGCATTGTCATCAACAAAGATAGTTTGTCTAAACCAATTGATGAAAGTTCTATTGTGCTATTGCAACACCCTCATCATGTTCATTTTTGGGTGAGTAGCTGTGACATTTTTTTGTGAGCCTCTATGTACGGTAACACCTCTGTTGTGTTGTTTAATATATAGAGATGTGCTTGTGATACCTCATGTCGACCCATTGTGACAACATTGTATCCTTGTGTACCCTTACCTCGTCGTGTCTGGTCATGTTGAGTTTCAAGAAGACCGACAAATTTAATTGTTTCAATGTACTGGGAGCAAAACTCAATACATTTTTCAACAATGTACCTTTCGATAATTGAGGCTTCTGGCCAGTATTGGTTTTTGGTATAACCCTTTAACACCTTTATGTATTGCTCAAATGGATATATTCACCGTAAAAACACAAGACCACACAACTAGATTTCCCTCATGAGATGAATAATTAAGTGAACCATTATGTCAAAAAATGATGGAGGAAAATACATCTCCATTTGACAAAGGACAATGGCAGACTCATTCTCCAATTCATCCAATTTTTTAGGATCAATGACTTTGCTACAAATAACATTAAAAAGGAAGCACAAACGAGTTATGGAAACCCTAACCTTGTCAGGCAAGCTACCATGAATCACTATAGGCAATAGTTGTTGCATTAACACATGACAATCATGAGATTTCAAGCCAACCAATTTGAGATCATTGAGGGACACAAGGCTCTTGATATTCTTGTGGGACTTTTAGACTATTTAGGCATTGACAAAAACTTCTCTTTTCTTTTTGTTGACATTGTATAACATGTTGGGGGTAGATACGTTCGCGGACCTTATGAGATAGGATGCAACTAGTCTCATATACCCATGTCAACCAAGTCTTGATGACACTTCAAACCATCCTTTGTCTTGCCTTTAATGTTAAGGAGGGTGTCAATTAAAGTATCACAAACATTTTTCTCCACATGCATGACGTTTACACAATGTCTAACATGAAGATTGGACTAGCATGGAAGATCAAAGAATATTGACATTTTCTTCCATATGTTTGCATCAGATGATGATTTTTATGTGTCTTCCTAAAGATAGTTACGATGTCCTTTACCCAATCATAAACCTCTTTTCCAGCTAATGGATTTGGCACGCTTTCATTTTCTTGAGTTCCATCAAAAGCTATCTTCAATCGCCAATATGGATGATAATATTTGAGAGATCTTCGGTGCCTGGTATATACTGTCTTCTTTCCATGTTTGAGTTGGAAGAAACTTGTATTTTTCTCACAGATAGGACATGCGTGATGTATTTTGACACTATATCCACTCAAATTCCCATATGTTGGAAAGTCATTAATGGTACAAAATACCATTGCACACAATCGAACGTCTAATGCAGATTCTTATCCCACATATCAATCCCGTCTTCCCACAATTTTCTCAAGTATTCAATTAACGGACAAAGATACACATGAATATCATTTCCTGGCTGCCTTGGACCCGCTATCATCATACAAAGCATTATGTGCTTTCGCTTGATGCACAACCAAGGAGGGAGGTTATAAATCATCAACAAAATAGACCAGGAACTGTGGTTAGTGCTTAAGTTTCCAAAAGGATTCATTCCATCCAAAGCTAGACCAAGCCTTAGATTTATTAGCTCGTCCCCAAAATCAGGATACAGATGGTCGATTGCCTTCCATTCCGGACTATCAGCCAGATGTTGGAGGAATCCATCAGTTTTTCTGGCGTCTGCATGCCATGTAAGGTTTTTTGCAACATGTCCATTAATAAACAATTGCTTAAACTTTGGTATTATTGGAACATACCAACACACCTTTGCTAGACGACTGTTGTTTGCAATTACATCAACACTGCATTCCCCATCGTTCACTTTGTACCCTAATACCCCACATGTGGGGCAATTACACTTTTCTACAAACTCATTTCTATACAAAATGGAATCATTAGGGCATGCATGGATTTTCTAGTACTCCATTCCCACCGGACATAAAAAAATTTCACCTCGTAGTGATTTTTTGGCAACGTGTTATCTTCAGGAAGCATTTTTTTCAATAACACTAGAAATTCAGTGAAGCTTTTGTCACTCCACCCAAATCGTGCCTTCAAGTTGACCAAAGCTAACACCGATGACAACCTTGTGAAAGTTGTGCACCCTGAATACAAAGGCTTTTTAGAATCATTTTCTATTTTCTCATACAAAGGTGCATGTGTTTGCTGAAAACTATCTTGCCCAAGGTCACAAATCATGTCTTCTATACAATGTCTGATGTCTTCATCAACCAACTGAGTTTGAGGGGCAGTTGGCATGTCTGGCAATTCACCATGTCATATCCATTTTGTGTAAGAAGGAATGATCTCGTCACATATAAGATGTGATCTTATGTTATTTACAGGTTGGCGTCTCCCATTCCCACATTTAACATAGGGACAAAAAAATTTCTCGTGCAAAGAAGATGCATTATATTCATCAAATTGTAGGAATTGTTCTACCCCATTCTCATACATCTCACTAATGCATGATGCTTGCATCCAACTTCGATCCATGTTTCCCCTTTGCTATGACACTTAATTAAGTTATCTAACATGCATGAAAACCTAACTTTTTTCATAAAAGTTGTGGCCCTATCCCATTCAGGAAGACATTTTTTATAGTAGCTTCGTACGTAAAGGGTAATTGTTTTTTGTTAAATGTGTCGAAATTTCAACAGTATTTTGCATTGGTCTCAAAGTACACAAGATGAAACCGGTGGCATGTCATCATCCACCACATTCAACTATGCACTCGAAGAACAAAGTGAAATGTAGTATACCAAAATGTCATCAAATTTAACAAAAGACAATTATACTATAGTATGAATTCACTATAAAAAAAATTAGTCTTCCCAAACTATCCAAACGGACAATTCAAGATTGAATACATTGATTAATGCAAATTGTCCGAAATAATAGTTGTATTCAATCTCAAACGAAAAACTAAGATTGACTCTCAATGCACATAATTGCTTACATGTGGCAATAGTCATATAACAACAACAATGTAATAAGCAGAGGAGTGGGACAATGAAGTACATACCTGGAAAGGTGGTCATTAACAAAAGCAAGGAGTGTGAAGATGGCACTGGTATGGTGTTCACAAGTATGGACTCAAGTACACTGCTTGACCAACAAGACTTGACTTCCTAAGTTTGAGTCAAATACTTGTACCTACAAAGAAAACCAATTTTTAAACATTGAACATTAATTAAGGCAGAAAAATTGAAACAAACTTGTTATTGTAACAAGTGGACAGCTAAAACTTTATGACATAGGAAGAGGTCATATTGGAGCAACAATGAAAGCAAAACTTTATTACTTGCTGTAGCATAGAGCTTCAGAATGGTATTCATTTTGTTCAATATTGATACTATGAATTTGTGCTATCCTAGATTTTATGTTCTCAGCTTTCTTTCTTTATCCTTGGCAGCCGATATTTTTGTCATTCCTTTATGGAGGGGAAGTGGATACACGACAATGTTTGTTCAAGGTTTGACAAAAATTACTCTCTTATTTATTTCTAAAAAATCAATAATTGTTTTGAATCCACCTGATTGCTAATTTGTATTTGGGAAGACCGAGAGAGAAATATTTTCTCTCTCATTATATATAGGTATTATTATGATATTATCTATTACTTGGTTGGGAGTATATCAAAGAACTAGAAAGATAGGGACTTTTTCCTTCTTGATATTAATATCTTCAGACGGGGGTCAAAGATATTGTAATGTGTCCACTTATATTCATGGACTCTATTGTTATCCGCTAAGCAAATAAGGATATCCTAATTGGCAATTAGCAAGTTCAAAGGGTTAGATTGTACAGTACACTGCAAATAACATAACCATTAAAAATCAACCAAAAGTGAAAGCATTAATAAACATACACAAATCATATTTGGTGACTATTTTGATCCTTTTGTGAGAAAGAGAAGATCTAGCTGGCCATACAACTTAACAAAATCTTGTCTAGTAGCTAATTCATGTACTTCCCGAGCCTGGAGAAAGAGATGCAGTTTTAGTTACATATATAAAAAGATGTTAATAATTTGCCACTAGGTCCTGGACAGTTTCTAGATTCATATAAACTACTGTTGACACCCTTTGGATATACCTTACCTATCAAGAAATCAAATTCTAATCTCTCCCTGCACATAGTTATGGACATGCTTCCTCTTAACAAATTTTCTACTTACAGAAACTGAAATATTATTAAAAAAACATGTAAAAAATGATTTATTTATTCCGAGTGTTTTCTTTTTCAACACTTCCATCGTAGTCTCACAATACGTATTCGTTCTTTTCTTGCAGTCCAGACGCCACACATGGTTTCTACAGGTCTTGAAGATTACAAGGCCAGGGGAACACAAGCGGCTCCTTACTTTATTGTGTCCTTTTACACAGAATTTGCAGAGAGCAAGGACTTGGTACTGATCCGTGGGGATGTCGTATTTACCAGCAAGCTTACTGACTCGGAGGCAAAATGGCTTTTGGAAGCTGCTCAGTCTTTTTATTTGAATGATGCTAGGTACAAACTGGTTGAGAGGTTCAAGAGACAAACACATGATTTTGAGTTCAAAGATGTCTTGCAAGTATTGGACATGCCTATTTTGTAACCTTTTTTTTAATTGGACAACTGCTAAACTAAACAGCAGTAAGGCAAGAGTGGAAGGATTGATTTGATCAAAGGATGAAGTTGCAAATGAAGGAAAGGAAGAAGAGTAACAGGGAATGTCACCGGGTGTCAGGAAAGGATTCATCATTTGTAATCATATTCTTTTTGTATAAGAAAGGGGGGCTTGGACTGAGCTTCCTATTATATTGTAGTCTTGGATCCAGTCTTTGTTTTTTCTTTCATGCTGATTCAATTAAGAGATATTTGAATGAATTTTTATTTCAAAATATCTATATAATGTTGCAAACAAACAAGTAAAAGAAAAATCCGAGTTTGGTCTTTTTTGTTTAAGATTACATATATCGTATATGGAAGACAATTTTATTTAAGTCAATAGATCCCTTTCCTGTATCTGGGTGTATGTGTGTGATCCTTTCCCTCTCTATATAGAGAGAGAATGTTTTTTTTTACCGTGTTCAATATTAATAAGATTGGTAATAAATCACTAATATTATTACCAAATAATTAAACAATAACTTTATCTTTGGGTCATCACCAAATAATTATACAATAACTTTAAGTGTAAACTGCAAAATGTTTGAACTTGAACTTCTATGTGTAAGGTTCAAACATGCTTGTCCTAGAGGCTAGAGATAATGTGGTAGGGCATTATCATTACCGTAAAACCTTTTCTTGGGTAGTGTCCAATAGTTGTTTGAGGTCAATGAGTAATAGTTTTGCCTTGTTAGTCAATTTTTCGGGCAATTCACTGCACATATAGGATTCAAATCCTGCCTTATTGCCTGTCTGTTTAAACTTGAGGTGTTATTGTAGCTTTCTTAGCATTTTTGTTTGTGACTATTCTGAATTTTATAGTGATATGGATTATAAATAATTCCAGTATGCAATTTGTATTTTCTAGTAATTAGTGATGAATAGTATTATTGGATATGTAGTTATTCCAAATATGGTACGGTTCCATTGAGGTGGGCAATTTGAAACTAAATGATTGAACAAATGTCAAGACATTACATGGGTACAGGATGTTAGATCTCCTTATTCACTATATCTTCTTGTAAGTTTCTTGGTTCTTTTATTTTTGTTCCTTTTTATCAACCTGGAAACAGAGCAGATTAGCTTGACTCCATTTATGAAAATTCATGTTACTATTTCCCTTTACTTTGTAAACTCAAGGTTAGAAGCTATATAAAGGTAAAAGGGTAACAAGGTTGCTATCAATAGAATAATCAATTCAACTAGATAAGAGCAGCTTGATTCAGAAGTAGGTATGCCACATCGTTTGGTGCATTTTCTCCATTATGTAGAACTTAAGCTCTTATTCTCAGTAATCTGTTATGATTTGGTTCGACTATGGTACTCGCAGAGGGCTCTCTAAAATTTAATGGTTGGGACTGGGCTTGGGCAAGGGGTCATCTATATGTTACAACTTCTACATGATTTGTTTTGTTGTGTTGGTCTGGTCTGGTCACTCCTTGTGGCCTTGCCAATGTTCTTCTATTAATGTTTTGATTCTTAAAAAAAAAATAAACTGTTTTCTCAAATTGGTCCTTGCAAATGAATTAACAGCACTAAATCATTAAGTACAAGATTCGTTAACTACAAGGTTGTTATCAACAATAAATGACCACGGGATGGCAAAGAATTTTCCTTTGAACTTTCATTTTCATCTAGCTTTTCCTAATATAGAAACACATCCATTGGTGAACAAGTGTCTAAAGAATCTCATTTTCATATCATATGTATATGTAACTTCTAAGTAATCATATTACATATAAATTAAAGCATTCAAATCATGAATAAATTCTAAAGTCAGAATTTTATAACAGAAGTTAATGCACTTCCAACATCAGTTTGTACAATACACACACATGTATAATATGTCAAGGTAATTGTTGTTCCTTGACATTCAATCTTGGCCTGTGAAGCAACTCTATGAACTACCTTACCTTATACCTTTGTGGCCATTCAGAGATCTATTTTAAATATTTGAAGCATTCCTAATCACACCATGGTCAATTAACAGAATTTCTCCATTATAAAATGGACTACAACATAAAGACACAATTTTATAAAACTGCTTTGTTTCCTATATTACGAGAAGGAGACGCTCCGCTGATGAGTTAAGAACACCTACTTAAGCTATTGAAGAGCTTGGCTTAGGGAATAAAAAGAAGGAACACGTACATGCATGTTAGGTTGTCGATGGTTTGGTTAATTGAAGGATTGTATTGAGGAGAAAAGGAAAAGATAGGTTGGCTTATGTTGGGTGGTGGTAGATGATTTGTGGAGGTTGCAATGAAAATGAAGGAAATGAATCTGAGAGGTGGCTTGGGGAACTAAATCATGTTTTTTTTTTCTTTTTTTTTCAATATTTGCTTATTCCTGGCTTGGGGAAAACAAACTCTGAGGCAACATCCCTTATTTGACTGGACTGAAGGAGTTAGAATCTTTGAAAAGCTTCATTGAAGAATGTTGTGACAACAACAACTTCAAACTCCCAACAAAATACAATTCTTGAGGTATTGAAATATGTCCTATAGACAGCAAACAGGAAATTTCAGCCTTTGGTAGATTTGTTGAGGAATGGGACACTAACAAAGGGAACAAACATGCTATTAGAGTTCTTTTTAACTTATCTATCAACCTTGTAAATAAAGGTAGGGCCATTAGACCTGCCATTGTGTCACCTTTGCTTCAATTGCTAAAGGACACAAAGTTGGGCATGATTATAGAGGCATTCTACAGTTTGTTACTCCTTGTATGAAATTCAGAAGCAAGACAAAAGACACCGCGCTTATGACAATGACTACTAATACAATATAAAATGGGAAGTTGTCATTGACTACTAATTTAACTCCAAATGGGAAGTTGTCAATGTCAATGGTAACACATAGCATCTTAAATAGAAGCCAATAGCTAATAATCTTCCAATTTCTTGCAAATAGAAGCAAATTGTTTGATTCCAGAGGCATCACTGGATTAGTATGACACTAAGACCTAGCCCATATGGTATGATTCATTACACAATGAAATAGAATTTGACTTTGGTAGCAAAGTCTTCCTAATCCAGCAATCAAAGATAATTGTTTGACATACCTTAATTTAGTAATAATGTTGTAAAATAGCAGCAGCAACATCACATCCCCAGATCCCCAATCCATTTAGAGCAACATACTAGCAACTAAAATATGATATGACCAATGCAATCCTTGAAAGACTTGTCCTTTTAGCAGTTGGCCGACAACCCAAGTTTTAATTAACAATAACTCATATTGTCATATATAGGTCTAAGTCAATAATAAAAACATGTGTTCAAAAATAAAGTTAGATAATATGTAATATGCCTGCTATTATTTGTCAAAAAGTCCTAAAATGTATATAGTAGTTGTTTCTTTTTTGTTTTGTTTCCAGAATTGTTTGTTTGGCTTTGGTGTAATGTAAATGTGTGATACATTGCACTCCATCTTGGTTGTTTGATGTGGTGCCCTTAATCTTCTTCTTCATCGCTGTTAAACAAGGGAAAAGTTGCCTATATAGAGCCTAGAGGTTGAGAGTAATCACTAATTCAGCATGGCTCTTGCCCAATTAGTTTTTAGGGGAAGCTCATAAAATCTTTTATACAAGCCTATTCTGAGCTTTTGGAAATGAAAATTAAATTGCCAACAATAAACAAACGTTTATGGTGATGCTCTTAGCTATAAAGATGAACAATACATATAAAATGCAATGCAAATGGTGTTTGACAAGTTTCTATGAATATTTTTGTATAGAGCAAAATTTGCACTCCTTTCATATAGGCTTAGACGATTGTGTCCCATATGCAGCAATAGCTACCAATGTACTAAAAGCATCCAAAATTGTATGCACTGCTATTAAGGTCTCAAATGGCAAACAAACGTGTGGCCTGACTAGCAAAGTGGTGATATTATCATCAAAGGTAAGACTAAAAGGTAGCCATAGCTATCAACAAGAGGAGCCTAGTCTATAAGTAAGATTACTACCAAATTATAAATCATTTTAAAAATGACTGGAATGGCTTTGATATGGTTTTATAAGGAAAAAATGTTACAAATTTGGTCTCAAGTCAAAAATAGAAGAACAGAAAGATATACTCAATAATATCATATAAGAATAAAGAGTTACTCAAAAGATTATTGTAGAGGCCAAAATTACAAAAGCATTTTTTTTATCAACTTGTAGTTATTTAACTAGTCTCTAAGCATTAAGTAAACTTCTTGAGAAGAGTTCACACCAAGCAAAATTTAAGTGGTATTATACAAAATTGAACCCACGTCCATAAAGAAAATAAGAGTTAACTTAGAATCCTTAATGACTTGTGCTTATCCACATTAGCTTCTATAATTACATTTGATTATATAGTTTACCTCCAACTGGACTTGTTATTTCTAATCAGTAGTTGGGAACTAATATAGGCTTACAGCTACAATGACTTGACCAAATTGTTAATTTGTTATTTCAAAATGTATTATATATGTAATTTGTAATTTTAATTTAGTCCTTTAAAAGTGATAATAATAGTCCTACTTTAAATGAACCCCATTCATAACGAAGAAGTACTCATAATACAATGCAAGATTAATTAATAATTTAATAATCAACATTTTAGCGGTTAATTTAAACCTGGTTTCAGGTTTGAAAATGGTAACAATGGCTTAAAAAACACAAGCAATTCTTAACTTCAGCTTATGGTTGACTACAACGACTTTAAACTATACACAATATCAACTCCTGCACAAGTAAATGAACATTACTTAAACAAGAAGCCTTTGTAGTTTGTTCGTGCCAAACCAAACTTAAAATAGGTAGTACTAGTAACAATTTTCAAAGCCAAGTACTTCATAACTATGAAACATTTGGCTTATATGGAAAGCTTATGATCTATCTATAAAACATTAAAGAACCCAAACAAAACGAAAACAAATTAGAAAATGAAATAGAATAAAGTATCCCATCCAAAACATAACCAATTTTCCCTTTAGATTTACACCATTTTTACACCAATTAATAGTTACTCAGTTATTGATTAACCAATTCTATGGTTAATGTTGATAATGATTCGATTATTGGTTCACACATGGTTACTACATATCAGTAAAAGAATTGTTGTTCCTTAACCTATTTATATAAAGTATAACCCAATAATTGAGGCATGATTTAACATTTGTTATTTTGGATCACCAAAATAACAATATTACCTCAATCAAATCTCCTTTTGGAAGTAGTGCTCTGCATGCATATGTATCCTTTTTGTATGATGATATTAAACTAGTGAAGCAAATAACACCACCATCTGCAAAGAGTTATGCCACCTCAGCTAAAATTTTTAAAATCGTCATGCCACACTATTAATAAAACAACATATGACTGGAAGAAATTGGGGGAAAATTACCCAACAAAAATATAGCTAAACTCATCAATCCTTTTAATATTTTCATAACGATCTTCTTCTCTAAAACTAAGATCCTGGTTTAGACCAACTCAAATATTGTCACCCTCAAGGATGTAACACAATTTCCCTTTGGAGTGCAAGATTGGAGTCAGAGCACATGCAATACTACTTTTTCCTATAATCAATATAAATTATTAATGAGTCTGCAACAGAGGGCAGGAGAGATGGAGTAATGGCATCAACAGTCAATTCTATAAGAATTCAAAGTAATGGTGTATCCTGATATATGTAGAAAGTAGAAACTCATCAGACAAGCATTTATCTCATTCTTCTGAATAATTATATTTGATAAGAAACATGAATTGCTTTAACCAATGCCATGCTACAACATACACATTTAACATATCATTACAAAATTTTAGTAGCTCGTATGGATTTTAATCTATTTAAAACATCACCAACATATTAAATTATTAATAAAACCAGATGTTTATAGGCAACCTACCCGCTGATAATAATACGTTATGTTAACAAATCAGGGAAAATGATAGTAAGTATAATTTGACAAGCATTTTCCATGTATTACATTGAATACCATGAATGACCATTATTCATTTGGCATCAAGGTCAAATAAAACACCATAGGGACAAAAATGAAGCACAGATAGTAACAGTGACCTAGAGAAGAACCTGTCGAGGGAATAGTACGACCTCGGCCTAGCTAGTGTTGAAATACCATCAAAGAGTTCAAAATATGAATTGGGTGAACATTCAACTGAGCCAACTAATGCTCTATTCAGCCCCCAACAGTTCATTACACAATCAACCCTATAAAGCATGAAACTTAGAGGCAAAAATGAGAGACTCAAAACAAACCTTGAACAATGTCAATGTTACACCACGACAGCGCGTGCGATGTTCGACGACGGGAAGATTTTTGAAGACACCTATGACGACCATTAAGTCACAGAGGCCAAGATGTGAGCTGAGTGAGGGGGAAAATGTAACATGAGTCACTAGTGACTTCAGGTGCAAGGGTTATTCACTTAATTGACAGCGCATACCACGGCGGTGTATACTAGCAACATCTTGGATTTCTCATTTCTACGATGGTGGAAATAACAGTTGTCGTTATATTGTTCATTTCAAGATGGGTTGAGCAAAACTATCATCGTTTAACACATAATAATTACAAAAATACCACTGATTATTTTTTTAAGATGGTTTCGAAGAATCGATGTCGAATGTGCATCATAAAATCATGTTCTTTTAGTAGTGATAATTTGTGTTTTCACAACAATTAAGAGATACATTGTCTATGTAATGATCATTTGTACATGAGCAAATGCATATTGACATTAGTTTCTTATAATTATATCAAACATTTAATAATGAGTGTTGTGACTAACCACTTAGAAATTAGAAATCTTTAAGTGCTTGAACCTTTCTGTTAAGATTTTCTAAACACCAAGGTAATCTTGAGTAAAAGTTCATAAATGTTAAAGTTGACAAAGTCACAATACCCCCCTTCTTTGTGACATTCTGATCACTTCACTTTCATCAAAAGATCCATCATATACATATACATACATACATACATATCACTACTAAAGAAAGGACCTTCTACATCGGTTAAAAAGCATATTCTATGTCGGGTCATACACCATCTTTGACAAAAGGGCTATCTTTGAGTTTATGCATCCTTTCATCCTCTTCAAGAAGCTTTTCTACCTCGTACAGCAGGTTGTGTGGTTGTAGTATTCCTTTGCCCCGGCAACATACCTTTGCAACAAAAAGAGTAATTATTTATTTACTTATTACACACAAGCACACATACTTAGCATTCATAAAGATGAATTTAAGAATACCCAGTTGCCAATCACAACTTAACCTTCACCTGGAAAGAAAAGAGATGAACTCGTTGCGGTACCTAGACAGGGTGTCTAGCACCCTCTCCCTCACACTGGTAGCGGGCATGGTTAATAAAAAATGCCAAAAAGTGGGTGAAGAATTGTAAAAGATAGACAAGATGACACAAAGGAAAGAGTGTGAGAGAGAGAAAGAAAGAGAAGGACATTGGAGATGAAGTCAAGGTGTGTATTTATAGGGGTACAAAGAAAGTGATAAGGGAAGAAAGGGAAACAAAAGGAAGAGAGTGTAGAAAATGGCATTGTCGTTTGCACTTGGCACTTAGAAAGGAAGAGGTGGTCGCATGCACTTGTCTCCCTACAACACATAATGATGTTATTTCTTTCACTCTTAATTTAAGCAATGCACTTGTTCTTTTGTTGTCGCTTCTGAAACTTGTTGCCCCAAGGCAAGTTTCATTACATTCATGAGGTTTTCCTGTCTTAATTAGTCGATAAACACACGTTTAAGATTACTCAAATTACGGCTTGTCTCAATTCCAGTAAGTTAGCTTGGTGATTGGAAAGAAGGTTTAAAGAGTTTAAGGGAGAAAGGAAGAGGAGACGTGGACATGTGGTAGATTTAAATCTTACAATAACATTTTAATTCTAATAAAATAAAACTAAAAACTTACCAATAAAAAAACCGATAAGATTCAATTCCCATGATGGGTCACTTCAACTTAAAAATATTAAATTTGAATCAATCCAACTTATCTCATTGTATTACTACAAAGAGGAATGACAATGTAATGCTAAAAAAAGATCACCACAATGGGCATGCATATGAGCAGATTATGCTTTTACATGAATTAAATCCAGGCACAATACACATGAAAGGAGGGATCTGAATGTAATACAACAAAACACCAACAAGCATTACCTGTATTTTTTGACTAACTATTGTTGCTGACCAACTTCAACCATTCGTTGAGGAAAATCATGTACCAGTGGCAAAAATCTTGGTGGTCCCCTCAACAACACTAAACTGCTTCAGTGGGAAAAATAAGAGCAACACTAAACTACTCCACATGGAAAATCATGTACCAGTGGCAAAAATAACATACAGGGTGGCCATGATTCTACACAAAAGCAGACATGACATACGCCACAATAACAACAATGGTGCAATATTCACTACTATGAATCAAATGCAGGGGCAATGCAAATGAATGGAGTAATCTCATTGTATTACTACAAAGAGGAATGACAATGCTACAGATAAAAAAAGATGACCACAATGGGCATGCACATGAGCATTATATCAATTGTCATTCCTCACTGTATTACTAACTCTATTACTAAAAAAATATAACTGTATTACTACTATGAATCAAAAATAGTATAAGTCCTGATAAAAAAATTATACCAATTGTCTCAAATACACGAAAATCGTTATTCCTAACCCATCATTAAGCCTTTTTACACCCGGCCAATGTCTGTATTCTTTAAAAAATAACTTGCCCATTTCTTCCGAATTGTTGTGATGGTGTCGTTGTCCAATGACTTGTCATCACCAAACCACTACAAGTTTTAATATTTAAAAGTTACTAATGCAAATAACAAAATTGAGTACAACTCATAGTCAACAATCTTAGAAAGTGGACTTTATGTATACCAGGGACCAATCACTCTTCATCTCCCCGCTTACGATGTTCCACATCCAATGCATCACGTAATATCCACATTCATAACATCCGATTTGAGCGTGACTCTACATATGAAAAATAATTGAATATCCTATACATTACAATATTACATCACATTAGTAGACAACAATAAGGCATGCTAGATATGACTAACCTTAACTTCAATCCACTTAGGTGCAGTTGGCTTAGTATCACCAGACGAACTCGTCTTTAATTTGTTCATTGCATTGGTTAAAAAAAACCACATCAACGCATATAGAATGACAACATATTCAATGATGAACATTAAAGAAGGCATGGAAAAAGTTATATGTTATGATTTAACCTGTTAATTGCGGCTTTGATATGAATATCAAGTTTTATACGTAACGAACACAACCAAACAACATCATGTTGCCTAGGACACAAAACTACCAGTTGCCAATATGCCCTGCATTTCATGCACATTACATACGTATAACACAAACATCGGTTAAAGTATTATTGTTAAACATCACTTATTGATGTGAAGTAAGCTCCGAGGTACACCTCTCGTTGGGATTCCTTAAGCTATCTTTCAATATATTGTTGGCATTCATCACGTCTATCCTTTGAAATGTTCAAGGGTTGTGGCTCAAGGAATGCATACACAAAACCATGACCCAAGCTTTGACTCCACTCATCCATATACCTATTGATGACATTTGAAATTAATGGACTGGATCATGTATATAGATTGAATAAGGAACAAATAAAATAAGGATTTGACTTACATCATCCATAATTGTTGTACAGATATGTTCAAACTTTTGTCACTTGCTATTATTTCACTAACATCAGAATATGTTAGGAATATCGATGTAGCTCCATCTACAATTCCAAATTTACTCCCATCAAACTTGATTTCTACTGGCTTGTCGTAAATATCAAAACTCAACTTTATCATCCCACGCATCGAATCATCTGCGTCCACATTAGTCGGTGTTGGCACATGTGCAGCCACTTTGTATGGAGTAATTTGTGCATCCTGCATGGTTAATGAACGTGCGTCAGTAGTTCATGTCTAATCTATGAATGTGTTACTTCATGTACAACATAATAAACGTGTTACCTCATGTGATACAACTTTGACAAGCTGTGTGGGCCATGTAATGAATGTGTCAAGGGCCTGCCTGACATACTAAATTTTTGAGGTGGGATACAGAACTTCAGCGTTAGCATCGATGACTTTTTCAACACTGACCCTTACCACATCATATGCATAAGCCACACTGTGTATGGTGGAACCCCCCTGTAATATTTTTCTCAATGCCACCAAGTGTGTACGATCATAACGTTGCACATACAATCCCATACTTGGTATGACATCAACATCATCTTCCCCTGAAGGGTGCACATTGGTTTCAGCATTACTTCCCTTTATGCTGACACGAGCACCTAATTGTTGTATGTCCAGCTCAATTGGGGGTAAGCCCGAGGATCCTTTTTGTGACAACTCTATTTTAATGGTCTCTTTCAATGCCATAGTCATTTTTTCCAAGCTCTTCTTATTTTCCTCTTCTAGCTGACTCCTCAATTCTTCCCTAATCTAACTACTCATGTCTTCCTTAATCCTTGCAAGAACTTCATCTAATTGTTGTTGGTTGATGGATGTGGACGAGTTACTGCATGTACATGATGCCCTTCCATAGTACTGAGTAATAGTCACACCTGACCCTGCTGCACGAACGTGACCCCCATGGTCAGGTCGCCCAATGGCAGTGTTGAGTATGTCGTCACAACCATAGGGTACAAAGCTACCTTGTGTAACCTGCTCTTCTAACGAGTCCTACACAAAGCATGTCAGAGACAAACACACAATGTGTGGTGATTGTCATTATAAAATAAATAAAGAAATGAAATTCAACAATAATGGTGAACTCACTATTTTATCTGATATTTCCTGTGCCGACTAGATGTCATATTGTCATAAGCCTTGGTGCGAGCAACCTTCCACTTAACATGTCTTTTAATTGGAGATAGGGGGGAGGGTCCTCAATATTTCCTGGATTTTCAGTCAATAGTGCTTCTTCTTCTAGTTTTTTTCTTTTCTCGTCTAATAGTTTCTTCTTAAGCAAATCATATCCTCCACGTGAAAGTAGGTGAGCGCAGTCGTTGTGTTTTTGAATTTCTTGTGATCGTTTCCTAATACCCTGTAATGTCGCATATATAATTTCCATCAATTTTATCAAATCAAAATAATGAAATTGGTGTAGAAATATTCATTTGAACTTAGGCTGCCATGCAAAACTAACCTCTCAGTTAGGTGTCGGTCGGGTTACTGCAAATTATTTCCAAGCTTCGAGATCTAGCCCATACTTTGTAACAACATCCTGCGTTTGTTGGCCTTCAATGTTACCAAACACAAATTTTCTAGTCAAGGTGGACTTTGCCTCCATCTTGTCGCAACCGTTGACATGACCCTTCTCTTCACCATTGGGGCTTCTGGGATATCAAATTTAGCCTGCATATATACATTTGTTATTTTATGTTTTGTCAATTTAAAGATATACTTTAAAAATATAACATCAAAATAAAGGAAACACAAATTTGAGGACTTACTAAAATGTCATTCCACACTAGCTCCTTCAGCGTTTCAGGTACATCTTTCTAGTTACTGTGGACAATGGGAACCTTTTCTCGAGCAACTACCCCTAGATAATTGTGGAACTTTTCCTTTTGAGGTCTTGATCCTCTCCCAGTAGTGGGATCGACATTAACCGTCGGTCTGGGCTGATCCACGGCTCTTAATGTTAAGCTTCTAAGTCGTGCCATTTGTCTACTCCTCTTAGAAGTGGCCTCTGACTGACCATCGGACTGGGGAGGAGACCTCAAAGGTGTGGCCATGATCCTGTGAAAAAAAAAAAAACAAAAAAATTATTAATGTCCAACGTTAACTCAAAGTCTTACGCAATGGAAGTTTGTCATGTAGGAATGTTCTCCCATAAACCTTCATCATGATCTATATGATTTGCATGTCCATCATCGAGATCAACAGCTTCATTCATACGAGGCATTTTTTGTGAAAAACCAAGCATTTCACCAATGTCAAGGGTTGAATCATCATTATGGTAATTGATTCCACTTGGTCTTCTTTGCAAAACCATAGACAATCTTGAATTACATGGATCTTCGACGTAGAAAACTTGCCTAGCTTGTTTTGCCATAATGAAAGGTTCCTCCATATAAGCCACCTTGCTAAAGTCTACCAAAGTAAATCCCAATGGATCTTGATGCACACCCGTAGTCTCGTTCACCCACTTACACTTAAAAACAGGCACTCTAAATTCACTATAATCAACTTGAATGATGCCAAAGTAACACATCGATGCTCAAATGGGGTTGTTGTTCGATGTATTGCAAAAGTGATCCGAATCAACATCAACACTGACCCTACTATTTTGTACAAAACTTTTATCATCTTGTGACTTTGTGTAGAAGGAATAATTGTTAATGTGATATCCCTTCCAAGTAGGGACATTTAGATTTGGCCCAATGGCTAACAATCTTAGCCTTTTGGAACCACTGTTATCAGCAAATATTGTTTGTCTAAACCAATTGATGAAATTTTTATTGTGCTCTTGCAACACCCTCATCATGTTCATTTTAGGGTGAGTATCTGTGACATGTTTTTTGTGAGCCTCTATGTATGGTAACACCTCTACTGTGTTGTTTAATATAGATAAATGTGCTTGTGACACCTCATGTCGAGTCATTGTCACGACATTGTATCCATGTGTACCCTTCCCTGCTCTTGCCTGGTCATGATGGGATGCAGGAAGCCCCACAGATTTCAATGGTTCAATGTACTGTGAGGCAAACTCAATACATTCTTTAGCAACGTATCTTTCCATTATTGATTCCTTTGGACAGTGTTGGTTCTTGGTATAACCCTTTAACACATTCATGTAGCGCTCAACTGGATACATCCACCGTAAAAACACAGGACCACACAACCGTATTTCCCTGACCAGATGAACAACTAAGTGTACCATTATGTCAAAAAAAGAAGGAGGGAAATACATCTCCATTTGAAAAAGCACAACGACAACCTCATTTTCCAAATCATCCAACTGTTTAGGGTCAATGACTTTCGCACCTATAGCATTAAAAAGGAAACACACGCGAGTAATTGCAACCCGAACCTTGTCAGGCAACGTACCGTGAATTGCCACAGGCAAAAGTTGTTGCATTAACACATGACAATCATGGGATTTCAAGCCAACCAACTTAAGCTCATTCACAGACACAAGGCTCTTGATATTTGAAGAATATCCTTGTGGGACTTTCAGACTACACAGACATTGACAAAAACTTCTCTTCTTGACAATTGACATTGTGTAACATGTTGGGGGTAGATATGTTCGCGGATCTTTTGAGATAGGATGCAACATCTGACGTATACCCATGTCAATCAAGTCTTGACGACACTTCAAACCATCCTTTGTCTTGCCTTTAATGTTAAGGAGGGTGTCAATTAAAGAATCACAAACATTTTTCTACACATGCATGACGTCTATACAATGCCTGACATGAAGATCAGACTAGTATGGAAGATCAAAGAATATTGACTTTTTTTCCCCATGTTTGCATCAGATGATGGCTTTTTTTGGGACTTCCCAAACAAATTTATGACATCCTTTACTCGGTGATAAACTTCATTGCTAGTTAATGGATTCGGCGCGGTTTCATGTTCCTAACTTCCATCAAAGGCCTTTTTCAATCGCCGATATGGATAATAATGTTTGAGAAATCTTTGGTGTCTGGTATATACAGTCTTCTTTCCATGTTTAAGTTGCAAGAAACTAGTATTAGTCTCACATATAGGACATGCGTGATGTCCTTTGACATTATATCCATTTAAGTTCTCGTAGGCTGGAAAGTCATTAATGGTACAAAATACCATTGCATGCAACTTGAAACAGTTTTGTAGATTTCCATCCCAGACATCAACCCCTTCTTTCCACAATTTCTGCAAGTCGTCAATTAACGGTCTTAGATATACATCAATATCATTATCTGGCTGTCTTAGACTAGCTATCATCATACTCAGCACTATGTACTTTTGCTTCATGCACAACCAAGAAGGGAGATTATAAATGAACAGCAAAACAGGCCAGGAGCTATGGTTAGTGCTTAAGTTTCCAAAAGGGTTCATTCCGTCCGAAGCAAGACCAAGCCTTAAATTTCTAGGCTCGACCCCAAAATCAGGATACAGACGATCAATTGCCTTCCATTGCGGACTATCTGCAGGATGTCGTAGGAATCCATCTAATTTTCTGGTATCTGCATGCCATGTAAGGTTTCTTGCATCCTTGCCATTAGCAAAGAGTCGCTTAAACCTTAGAATTATTGGGAGATACCAACACACATTTGCTGGATGTCAATTGGTGGCAGTTGGATGAACACTGGAATCCCCGTCGTTCAGTCTGTACCATGATACCCCGCACACAGGGCAGCAATGCATTTCAGCAAACTCATCTCTATACAAAATGCAGTCGTTACGACATGCATGAATTTTTTGGTACTTCATCCCCACTGGACATAAAATATTCTTTTCCTAGTAGTGATTCTTCGGCAACACGTTATCTGCAGGAAGAATTTTTTCAATAGCATAAGCAACTCAGTGAAGCTCTTGTCACTCCACCCAAATCGTGCCTTCAAGTTAACCAAATGAAACAATGCGGTAAACACAGCAACAATGCTCCTTTTGTAGAAAACACTGTAGTAGGGAAGCAAAATATTTATTTAGTAACAATAAAATTATGGTGAAACATCATATATAATCATGTTACGTGCTGAATGCTGAAACTCATGTTAATTACACAAGTGGCTGAAAAAATTATGGTGAAACATCATATATAATCATGTTACATGCTGAATGCTGAAACTCATGCTAATTACACAAGTGGCTGAAAGTAGGGGCCAAATATTCTTTGTTTTAAGAGGTTGAAACTCATCAGTCATACCAGAAAACCACTTGGACTCTTCAAGTGCTTGTTTCAGTGACTTGGGTTCAATATGAACAACAAGTAAGGAAGGATGACATAGGTGAACGATGACTTGGGTTCAATATTATTAGCAGTAATGACCAACTCAGTAGTCGGTTCTATCAATGTTTTTGTGTATCTCTCATTTGTTTGCTTTTAGAAGCGGCAAAGACAGCTTGCAATCATACCAAGCTCTTACTTTTTTATCCTCTCTCTGTAAGTCTCTCCTTCTTTGTTTCTCCCACTCTATACAATTCAGTTCAACTTGCAAGGAAGACACATGTGCATCTTCCATTGACAGCAAGGAATTCCCAAACAAAAAGTCTACCTTAAGGGGTTTTTAAATGGTTCCATTGAGTATAATCAGTTTGATTTTACCTTATCATATATATATATATATATATATATATATATTCTGTGAGATAATACAAGAATAAAAGCAACACTCCCTTGTTCTTATCGAAAGAAATTTAGAAGGTAATTCGTATTAGCAGTTGTAACCTTCAATTGTTTGTACAGTCAATTTTTAAATAGGTATAAAATTAAATGTTTAAATAGGTATAAAACAGAATGTCACGGGACTGAAACTATAATTTGTCATGTTCCACCAAATTATTAGTGTTTGCTACTCAGTTGCTTATTGAGTTTTGTTTGTTTCAATATGTCACAACTCTCCACACATACAAGCCTCGAGTGGTGACATGACATAGCCCCTTATAAGCTGCACAAAAACAAGGCATATATACTCACATACATCCACAACTGTCATTCAACAAAAGGAGTAGATAAGGAAATCTTGTGAAGTTTATACTTGTCTTATCATTGTTTTCACGCTTCTTTCTTCATCTGAATCAAGTAACAAGAGCATGGAGGTGTATTTCAAGTCTCCTTCCCTTGAAAAAACAGAAGTTGGGCCTCAAGTAGAAGAAAACATGCACTTTCACAACTCTGTTCAGGTTCATATATAACTATATATGCACATGTACTCTGTTGTATAATATTTGTATCAAATCTATTTCTTTTTGTTGTTCTAGTATTCTTCTATAGTTTTTCAACGAAGTTCCGTGTTTTGGTTATGGTGGTTTTAGGAGCTAAGAGAATTGAAGTCTCAATTGCACCATGCTGCAGATTATTGTGAAACAACTTTCTTCAAAAGTGAAGCTAAGAGAGAGTGAGTCCTTTCTACACTCTTATTACCAATCTGAATGTTATTTTCTATCTTGTGTTTTTATCTTTGACAGTTTGCTATCAGGTTCAAGATTCATTTTCCCTATGGTGGTCCATGTAGACAAGACATGACATGTCACATGTCATGTCTACATGGCAAATTCTTTTTATCCTTGTGTTCAATAATTTCCTAACATTTGTGGCTTGTGAGGGGCCTTTCAGAGTGTCACCCTAGTGTTGCACCAACCTATATAAGTGCAGGCTTGGCACATGTGTATATATATATATATATGAAACAAACTTTTAATTATATGAACAATAATTTCTTAACATTTATTTGTTAACATATAAGTGCAGGCTTGTGTATATCTAGTTGGCTAGTGTATTATAACTTTTATGGTCTTTGGCTGAAATTACACGTCCTCCTCTATTTACCAAATCAAACAATGAAACAATACCTTGATAAATTATACCAAGAATACTGATTATGCAACCTAAAATGGATGGGGCGTCTCGCATGATAGCAAATGATATTTATTTTGTTCCTCTGATTACAATCTGGCTATTATATATATCTGAATTGTTTATTCTTTGATTTTTACAATTTTTTGTCTTTATTTCTAAACTACTACATTTGAACATATGCAATGCACATCATAAAAGTTTGTTTCATATAATTAAAATTAATAATATTAAATAAATGTTAACAAATTATTGTTTGTTGCACCAGCCCATATAAGTGCAGGCTTTGCACATGTATATATAAAGAAATGCCACGATGGCAATTGTGAGTGCAAAAATGATAGGGGGTTTAGTATGAACAACAACAAAGGAAGGATAAATCGTTGCCTATACTATTCCAGCTTTAGCTATTGTGACCATAGGATGCACATTTTCATGTCTGACAAGAGAGGTTGGTGAGGAACCCAAAAAACACATTCAAAAGACCTAAACTGAAGTTGATGAGAATGGTAAGGGCACAAGAAAGGAAAACAACAGCAACGAAACACTTCAAAACTAATAATGCAGTTCAGTTTGAAAAAGAACAGTATAAGGGATATCAAACTTAACAAGAGTTGAGGGCAATCGATTTATAAGATACACAGCAGTTTCAAAAGCATGATCCCAAAAGGAAAATGGAAGGGATGCATATGGTTGACTACGAAGAGACAGACCGAACTCAACTATGTCATGATGCTTTCTTTCCACCACTTCATTTTGGTGATGTGTGTGTGGACAAGTCAGGCTATGAATGATTCCCAATTTTGACAAAAAGGAAGACAAAAACATGCTCAAAAGTTGTCTTAAAAAGGGGGTAGACACAAAAGGTATGGCATCAGCAATATAGTAGCCAAATGAATTATGTACTAGAGAGACCCACAACACACCAAAAACAACTCCACAAGAATTTTCAAGGGAAATAACAGTTGTTGCTAGCAAACAAGTCTTATGACAGAAACAAGTAATGAGGCCTATCATGGAATGCATAAAATATCTACCCAACAAGAAAAAAATATAATAGTTGATAAGTCAAGAAAAGTCAAACAGTTCAATGTAAAAAACTATTAAACGTTGACATTAAGTGGTACCTTCAGTTGAAATCACTTCACATCCCTTGCAAGCTGCTCTGCATTTATCCCCTCACGAGCAAGGACCCTGTCCATGCAAAAGAAATAAGAAAATGAGTTAATGACCATCACCATGTGTAATCATTTTATGATGTAGTTTCTGCTTTAAGAAAAATGAAGGAAACCCAACTATTGTGGGATGTAAGAAGACGATCTCCACTCGCCCTAGAGGGAGACCAAACGAAACACAATGGGAACTACAAAATAGGATATTGTTTCAGAGGATTAAGTTAACCATGGGGCTTCATGAGTGGTGAGCCCGAAGTTATAAGCTCCCATTGGTGTTTGACATAAGAATGTATACAATACAAAAAGCACGGATGGAAGCAAAGAATGTTGGTCATCAAGTTTGGCAAGGGACAAAGTCATGTTAAAAATAGAGGAGTTGATTTCATCTACATATAACTACAAACGCAACATGTGAGTGTGAAAGTTGATATCGCTTAGTCGCAAGAAGTAGACAGTAGCAGCATGTGAGTGATTTCTGTGACAAAAGATGTAGAAAATACTATTTTTCCTCCTTGTCCCCTACTATGTAATACCATGTTAATTTGATCTTTTTTCCTTCTTTTTTTCCAAGCAAAGGGTTCAAGACCCAACATTACCCACAGAACCTGAAGAAACATACAACACAACAAGGACATTGTGAATAACACTTGTACACTTGTAGATGTGAATAACACTTGTACACTTGTAGAAGTGGCACCGTTAAATAACTTTATAGTTCCTTAACATAAGCTGACTTAGTGAGCCAATCAACCATGTTCACAGTTGATACCTTCTTTGATTATTCAAAGATTTCCAAATTGCAACTTATATTCAGTTGAAAAAACTGAGAAAATGTGTCACGGACTACTAAGAGACTAGAATTACTAAGTGATACAAAATAATAAATAAAAAAAAAGCTATAGGATAGGCATAGGGATCATAAAGTCAAACTAAGATACACCAAGTTACCAACAAACAACCCATAAGATAATTTTATATTTTTAATAATTTCTAAACATGCAATTAAAATTCATAACCAAAGAGTACCTTGTGACAGCAATAGATTGAGAAGGTGGTTTAGTCCTTATGGTCTTGGATTTAAGCTTCTGGAGTAACGCTTCTAATTGATCTAAGTTCCTCTGAAAAATGTAACCAAATTAATTCAAAGCCAGAGATAAACCAGAAAATGCATGAGATTTATTATTTTTGTTAAATTGCAATTCAACAACTGACTTTAGTTGTTTAAAAACAGATAAAGCATCATATTTATTCTTTAAAAAATAAACCCAAGTAAACATTCAATAAGCAGCAACAGATGACATATAATAGCAAAATTGACAATGACAATTCACAGGAGCAAGACATGCAAATCACTGTATATTAATTCCAAACGGGAATGTGCTAAACTTTAGTTGTCATGGCTTTAATTTGGGACTCTTTTACTAGCTGCTATGAATCCATTATATGCTAACAAGCAACTAAAATCAACCACTATTTGCCAAAAGTGTTATGCCTAGTTTATCATACCAAACAAATAAGTTTATGACTTCTATTTGGCTTCTTTTGAGTACAAAATAGCTACACCAATCAACTCAATACCATTCAATTAATGTCTTTACCGAAACAGTATCTTAAATCAAAATCTATATTAAAACTAATTTATTAGTTTCTGCTTCTTCATGAAGTTTCCCTTGGTCACTCTAAGTGGGAAGATCCGGAAAATGGTGGTTGAAGCCAAGGGTTCCAATGTTTCAAACTTGGAGCTTATCAACTTTCCAGGGGGTTATCTCTCATTTGAACTTGCCATGATAGCCATCTTTCTCCGATGATAACCATCTTAAGTGGCCAAGGTTGTCTTCCTCCCAAGGCTCCACCAATTCGAAACCTTGTGCATTGACTGGGCCTTTATGTTTTAAAGTTTTTGAAAAACACAGAATACATGTCTAGGTATACCAATTGGGAAAGAGGGTTTTCAGTTTATGTAATATTTAAAGGTACAACCACAAGCAATTAAAATGCTAACAATGAAACACAAAAGGGCACGATTTTAACTTATTTTGCTTCAAATCCTTTTCGCATATTCAAAGATGACTTTGTCAAGGCAAGTTAACAATTCGAAAACAAAATTTAACACTCCAAGTTAAGTAAACCCTTAATACTAACTTCTTCAAGCATTACCAAATAAGAAAACAAAAAGATCGACAACCTTACCTTCACGAACAGTTGCAGGTGGCGACAACACTCAAAAGGGCACAATTTTGCCTACGTGGCGGTGGTGCGAACAACACGACACACAGAGGTCAGGAAAACGCGACAATGTAGGGTTCCTTTTGCGGAGGTCACAGTGGTGTGATGGACATTCAGGCGAAACACTCGACAGCAGCTGATAGGAGATTTTTCAGACACAAGGGTTTTGGAGGTAAGCGTGTTCAATTAGCGTGCAACAGGGGAGCATATAAAGCACAATGTTAACGACGGTGCATTTCTAACACCGTCTTTGTATCTAAGTATTTCTACGACGGTGTGTAGTAATGCACCGTCTTAGATAAGTTCCAAAATGCCCCTGCCAAAGCTACAAAGATAGTGTTACAAAGAAACGTCATTGTAGACGAATAAAAATGTTATATATTTACGTAAATGTCACCACGTACACTACTACGACGGGTTATATACGACTGACGTAGAATGTGCGTCGTAAAATAGGGTTTTTTTAGTAGTGTATATATTTACACGCGTGTGTCTATGTGTTATGCAAACTCTTACTCCAAGGGGATTTTTAACTTTGAGCGATCATCTTAAACCCTCCCTTAACATAGAATACACATCCATCCATGCAGAGAGTCCTTTGACTGGTCCTATAGAAGAATTGTGATTTTATCAAAAATAGTTGAACACAGATAGTGACTTACCTCAACAAGACTTGCAATGACCTTAACTTCTAAAGGAGTTTGCCCACTCATCTATTCCATAAGCTCATTTAGCATTAGCTGCTACAAATTTTGATAGCACTAGATTAAGAGACCACCAAATACTCTCGACTTATTGACCGCCTATTCACATACAAATATGAATGAATATTCACATAATTATTGATCAACATCTATCAACATACCAATACCTCATAGGATACACATCCACCCATGAGGGTCAACAGTTACCCCTCTTTCACTCATGCATTTAGAAATTTCAAATAAAAAATTTATTTCCATTGAATACATCGTAATCACTAATTAATTACTTTTTAAATCAATTTCATGTGTAAATGTGTATAACATTAAGAAGGAGAGAAAAAAATCAGTCACTTGAAGCTTTTTCAAGATCTTTTCAACAATAAATCATGAAAATATAGTTTGTCATATATTTTCACTCAGTCAATACCTATACTCAACAAAAATGACAACAAAAAATCCCTTTGTTCTAGTGATGAACTAGCTTAGCCAATAGTCCTGCTAACTTAGTGAGAGTACCTGTTCAACAAGCAGTCACTTGTAGCTTAGCAAGAATGGTGACAGAGAGCTCCAGTGATATTCTTGCTTAGCGAGGATGACAATAGAGAATCCCATTTTCCGTTTGCATAGCTTGCTCAACTCAGGTTGCTAGCTTAACGAGTTATGTGCAGACCAATAGTTGCAAAATTCTCCTCTTCCAAAGTTCATTGAAAAAAAAATCATAAACAAGACCAAAACTTTCAACATTTCTCTACAAATCCACGTCACCAATAATGATCTTTCAACACAAGGAAAGCGATCAACATCATAATAACCCACCAATTATCACATAGTCATTCAAAAATTCAAACTTTCAAGAGCTTAAAAATTCAAACCCATCATTTACAAACATTTATAATTATCTCATTGATGAACAGAAGCATGTGATAGAGTTTTCCTTACCTCTTGTGGTCAATCTCAACTTAGATTATTAGGAGAAGGGAAAGATAGACACTGAGTTCAACGTGTGAGCTTTTTCTTTAACCCACCAACAACTCAACTATAGAATACAACAAAAACCCAAAAATGTTTTTGGAGGCCTGATGGTGGTTACATGTTTTGTTTCGTGGGTGCTGGAAGCTAAGGTTTTTCATAGTGGGACATATGGCGAATGGATGGTACACAGCTTTAATGATCACACATTCACACGCCATACTGGTTTACACAATTTGGTGGTGAATGGTTGTATAAGTATAGGAAATATATTTTTTGTAAAGCAAATATAGTTTTTGTCATTGGCTACCAGAAGTAGAGGGGGAAGGGATAACAGGACACTGAGGTTACAAATCTCATTTTGTCGTGCTTTGGATATTTGATGTAAAGGTTGGGTACCTCTTTTACCCCCTATTAATTCTCTTGTCTAATGAAATTACCTTTTTTTGTTAAAAAAAACTTATTTATTGTTTTTCATAACTTAAATGTCACTAAAACAAGATAATACAGGGTAAAATAGGTACTACAAAGTGAAGGGAGTAATTTCTAACACCACATGCATGAAAATGCATACTAATTAATCATCACGATCTTGCAATTTGTAGAGTTTTTTTGAAGATTAACATTTCATTAACTATATGGATGAAATGAGATTGATGACTATTCCCATACGGTATGTGGAAAATAATTTGCTTTGTATTTCTCTTTTACTATGTACTCCTTCTGTTTTTATTTATTAGACATTTTTTTTGTACATTTTTATAAGATTTTATTTCAATTGTTATGCGCATTGATTTTTTTATTAAATATCCTAAATTGTATTTTTTTCTCTCACTTATGAAAATTAAAAAGAAGATAAATTGGTTCATCTCAACAAGTTAACATTAAATTTGAAAAAATATTATAATTATAGATAAATTTAATAGTAATAACTAAATTAATCAATTTTTTTTAATAAATGTTAAATTAATAAATTAAGTCTTATAATTAAAGACAGTGGGAGTACATCTTAGTTCTACTATTTTCTTTGCCTCAGATCCCTCAAATCATATAATCCAAGGGAAAAGGAAGAACAAAGCGAGGAAAAGGAATTAAAAAACCACGGAAGCATTCACTTCGGGTTTGATATGTACACGACTTATTTATGTTACAACCACAAACGAAGCTCTTTATTTGGTTCAACACGACTTGTTTACTTCACATTTTAGAGGACCTGCAAAGCGAGTGAGACTCGATACGGCTTTCCCAGGCTTTGCTATGATTTCTGCCTTGGGATTTTTTGCTACGTTTTTCCCAGACTGAACAAAGAAGGCTCCATTCATCAATAAATCACCCTCTGATCTCCAATTCCAGTTCTTCCACACACTTTCTGGTGCATAGTCCCTTTTTGTCACCTATATCATGCAGCAAAAAGCCATTAAGTGCATGCATACAAATTAAAATGAAAAAATAAATAAATAAAACACTAAAAAAAATTTGAAAATTTAATTATAAATTATATAAAGTTTATTAATATTATATACTTCTTTGGCATTTTAAAGTGTTTTTGTATTAGTATTCAATCATAAATTGTTATGCAAGTTTATTAATATTATATACTTCTTTGGCATTTCGGTCATTTGGGGCGATAAACCGGTTGCCCTGGCTGATGATGGTGGGTTGTTGGCTACCACCTATGGCGTACATTAGCCAATGCGTGTAGTCATTGTTAACAATATGAAAGAAGCCCCATCTGCACCTTGGCATCCTCTGAATCAATCCTTTCCCGAAATGATTGAAAGCCAAAGTCACTTGCATGATTTTATCCCCCGAGTAGCTATCACTCGCACCAAATAATAATACCTGATCAATGACAAAATGAACCAATGTTACTGCCACACAACTACATAAGGAAGAAGCACATATTGAATATGAAGATATGAAAAAGTTTAAGAATCACAGAAGGGACACTACAGTAACACCACCTATAAAATAAGAATTTAATATCTACACATCATTAGCATAAAATTTTTTACACAATCTATCAACCGTATACTATGGTAGACATTACTTTTAACAATTTACTTCGACAATGCGTGATTGTGCATATATTATTTACTATAAAATCATATTATAAAGTGACTTTCTAACATAATTATGAAATCACATGGGTACTAGTCTTATGTCTAAACCTGTCCATACTACCACATTTCCATTATTTGAATTTCCAACTGTGTTCTAATAACAATAACAATAGAGTCTTATTTTACTAAATGAGTTCATCAGCTACATGAATCAACACAATACTATTTGACACGGTTAAAAACTGTGTTCTAAGAAATATAAAAATTATTTCTACGGAGGTAGAAAGTAGAATTTGAAATATTATTTACTATAAAATCATATTATAAACTGACTTCATAACATAATTATGAAATCACATGGACACTAGCTTTATATCTAAACTTGTCCATATTTCTTAAATACCACATTTCCATTATTTGAATCTCCAACTGTGTTCTAACAACAAAAATAATTTTACTTAGTGAGGTCAGCTATATAGATCAACACAATGCTATTCGACACAGTTAAAAACTGTGTTACGAGAAATATAAAAATTATTTTTATAGAGGTAGAAAGTAGAATTAGAAATATTTACATCGTTATGTTTGGTAAGATGGCAGTTGGAGATGGTAACAGCAGTTGAAGCGCTAACGACATCGATGAGGCCGTCATCGCAGTTGGTAAAGGAAACATGATCTATCCAAACATATGTGGATCCAAACACCGAAATGGCATCCCCATCACTCATGGCACGGACTCCATAGTGATCCATGGAGTCTCTGATGAGGCCACCACTACATTTCTTAATGTCATGAATGTGCAGACCGTGAATGATGATGTTTTTCACATATTGCAACGTTATTTGGGCACCCTCACTAATGTGCACATTGGCACCACGTGCATCTATGGTCTTATTATCCGTTAGCATGAGCTCCGCGTGAAGTTTAATGTTCATGTTTCGATCAAAAATGATCCACAGTGGCTCTCTTTGAATTGCAGCATGTCTCAATGTCCCTGGTTTAGGGTTTACGAGGTCATTGTCGGAAGAGTCGTTAACCACGTAAATTTTGCCATCTTTGCCCCCTGTTGTGCCATGGCCAAAGCCTAGGGCACAATCTGCTAGCCTCTTGCGGTTTTTCTCCCAATTGGGGTCACATCTCCAACATTTGTCAATGGGGTTTGTCGCCTTGCATGGACCATCGTATTGGTTTGATAAGCCCCTTCTTGAGTTGTTGGAGCCTCTCATTGCCCTACATTGCCAAAAACTTCTATTAATTTTCACATTCAATCATCAATTAATCGATTGATAAACACAAAGCGCAAAATTGTTAGTATGGTTTTAAATCATGATCCATATATAACCACAATTGCGACCGCAACATAAAGATTTTACGATTCTCTGCAACCAAATCATGACAAACACATTTTCACGCAATGTCAAGGATCGCAACGACAACAGCAATTTAAAACCACGATTGTTAGATATGCAGAACAATTAATACCTAATAAAAACTGTGCAAGCTTGTACTGAAGCATATCGCAAAATAATTGGTAGATTAAGAACTACATATTTTTGCAACCATTTAAGGAGAAATTAAACAATGCACATATATATACCTGATGACATGTGTATTGAACTCAGCGGTAACTTTCATGGGGTTCGGCTTGTAAGCTTGTTTTGCGGCTTCTCTTGCTTCTTTTAATCGCCTATGCCAGACATGATCGAAGTGACCTATGTTAGCGTTAAGGGTAGGGAATATAGCAAGACAAATTACGTAAAAGAATAGCAAACTGAACTTGCTAGTTTCCATGACTATTGTTTCTTTCTCTTGAAGATCTTTAATCGTGTGCGCCTTATGTTGTTTATTGTGTGCTTTTCAACCTATATATTTATTTATTTTGGCATTTTAAGTTCTCCTCCCGTACTTTGCGCTAGACCCAAATATAAATGGCACTACGATACTTGGTGCTATATCTTTGTGTGTGTGAATATATGATACAAATGGACAAGAGGAGTGGATATGCGTTAATTTCGCTGTATCTCCTATATACTCGATTGCTTGTGATTCTAAGCTTTTCTTAGATACGTAGTACCATAGGAATGTTAAAAGTTTCAAATTTGATTAGTAGGTGGAAGATTGAATATAGCAGCAATAAATCTAATTGAAGGATATATACAAAAATTTGAAGCGTGGTGAGGGAAGAGGGGAAAGCCTTTCCCGTTAATTAACAGCATGCTTGTTTTAGTATCTTTTGCTTTCTTTGTCCAAGTTTTGGATATTTTAGTACATATGGAAAGCATTGAGAACAATAAAAAAGCTGACAAGGTAAGGTACACACATTTATGGATATTATGAATTAGTAGTCTGCATTATAGGTTATGGAAAAACTGAATAATTAGAGAAATATTGTGAAACATTTTTTTATTAGCAAATTGGGAAACATTTATATACATACACTATTTACTAAGAAAAATCCACAGTCACATTCAACAAAAATAACTAATTATCTATAAATAAATAAAAACTAATTTCACAAAGGATATGTTTGATTTGTTACAAGATAAGAAAAACATCACACGATAAATATACAAGTTAGAAGATAATTTTTTATTATATACATTATTTAATGAATAATGGAAAATACAAATAAAATAATATAAAATTTACTAAAATACTTAATATTAATTCTCTTAATATAATTCATATTAAATTTAATATTTTACCCAAATAAAGAAAAAGATGGAGATTAGAATATAAAAAATCTAGTGTTTTCTTTTTTAAAATGATTATGTTAGTTAATTATTATTTTTTGATTATTAAAAAGATAGAAATAAAGATATATGTATCTTTTTAATACTTTATATCTGAGACAAAATGTTGTCACATTATTTTTAGAGTAACAAAAATTAGAAATTTTGTTATATCTTAGTCTGTTTGATTTGTATAGTCCCATATCTTTTTCAAACTAAATGTGTAAAAAAAAAAAAAAAACTTTTCTTGTCTAATATCATAATTTTTAGTGAATCAAACTAACCCTAACTCCATGAGTTTCCCCAATCAATAGTTACATTCTACAAAAATAACTAATTATCTATAAATAAATAAATAAATAATTTCACACCCTAATGTATTGGGATTCTTCCCCTCGCTCATTTTATAAGTAAGATTTTTCCAAAAAAAAAAAATAAACAATTAAGATTGTCATACAATTCTTCCAAAAATATAAATTGTGCATTTAAACGCATCAATTATAATTAATGTATATTTATCTTAATTATTTTAAGTAAAATAAACATTGTATATTATTTTAATTTAATTAAATGAATTAATTATGATTGCAAATTTCATTTCAAAATAACATAATCAAGAAAAACTATTCATGTTTGAATTATATAGCGTTAAATATAGTGTAATCATAGTTTGATTAATATTTGATATCCTTATTATTTGATTTAGAGTGGAACAAAGATTATTTAAAAAATCAATTTAAATATATCGTTGTCTTTAAAAATTGATTTAGGAAAATATCATTAAGGGAATCAATATAATATAAAGTGGATTTTAAATTATCATGCTTATTTGATTGGAAAAAATATAGCTTTATCAAATATCTTTATTCTGTATGAAAAATATAACATTTTTATTAATATTTGATTTGAAGTGGAACAAAGTGAGAGAGGCTGAAAGCTATTCACATATATTATTTGATTTAAATATAGCATAACTTTTTCATTAATTGATATATTAATTTATTATTTAATTTAGAGAAAGATTAGCGTCAACTTAACTTATACGTTAAAACAATATAGAATCAATCTAATATTTAGAGAATTTTAAATTATAAAAATTCTTTAATCTAATTTTTATCTCACATGGCACAAATTGAAGAAAATATTTTTTTTTGAAAGGCAAAATAATATTATTGTTACTGTTTTAGCCCAGAAGATGTGTTCCAAAACATGACAGAAAGTACAAAAGCATGAAAATAACAAGTTGTTTCCCCGTAACCAGAAAGTCCGATACATCATATGACTAACACAAGATATGATCTATGTAACTTATAGGCTTGAGAAACAAACTTATACTCTCGGTACCGCTCTGCCCCGTCTTGAGTTTGACAGGGAATTTCCTCTTTAATCCTAATGGATATAGGTACAAATAATATTTGATTTTTAAAAATAGGGATGAATCCGTCTTATATCTGTATCCGCCCCCATATATCACGTATGAGTAATAACAAAATTATTTATATTTTATGTAACATATTATTTAATTAATCTTTTGTTATTATTTTTCTTTGCAACTAAAGTGCATAAGTATGTCACTTTGAGATTTTTATTACAATAATTATAATTATCAGGTCATGGTTGATTTTTACATTCATTTGGTGATAGGACTAGAAATTGGGATTGAACATCCATATGATGGAGTACTACTAAAACTACATACACCCTATTGTCATGCCTTATTGTCATGCCTAGTAACTTGTGTGTTCCTTGATCGGAAAAACCAAGCAAAGGGCTATCTATCTCCTGCTACTGCATAACCCAAAACTCCTATCTCATCCTTCCAAATTGAATATTCCTTATATATAATATGCATTGTTGAAAGAAAGCGAGTTGCATACACCACATCAAGCAAAAAAATCAGAATCCATAATAATCTCAAACATAACTCATGCTAGTAGCTCCTGTCGAGTGCTTTTCAAAACTCCACAAAAACAAATTGAAGAAAATATATCTTGGAATGTAGTCCTCTACTCTAATACTTATATAAACCAATGGTAGTATATTTTATCAACTCTGATATAATTATTTTTCTTGTAAATATAATTAATATAATTATTTTCTCATAAAAAAAATACTCCAATACTTTTAGTAATTATTGCAAACTACAAAAATAAATTTAAGAGATTAGAATTCAAATATAACTGAATAAATTTTTATTAGAATTTGTCCAATTACACCAGCAAATCCAATCATATAATTATAATTATAATTGACAAAAATAAAAGGTAATTCATTAATTAAGAAATTTTCCATTTTTAAACTTCTTTTGAAATGTTAAACTATTTTTAAAAATGTTATGATATTATTTAAAAAATTTAAACTAAGAAAATTGGGGATAGTTAAGTAATTTTGAATTTATCAATTTTTAGTTATTTGAAATTTTTTAAAATGCTTTTTGAAACTTTAAAGTTTTCAAAATTGTTATAAATTCTTGGTTTTAACAAAATAATTGAGATCACAAAATTAAATTCAAATTTACTAATTTCAATTATTTTGAAAATTTGCTATACATGTTTTTTTAAAAGTTTATAATGGAAATAATATAAACCGTCAGATTAAATGAAATTAATGGGTAGGATTTAGTGTAAGAGGTATATTAGATTAGAATTTTGAAAGATTTAAAGAAAAAAAAATTTAAAAAAAAAGTCTTTGATTTTTTTCAATCTAGACTTATAAATGACACAAATAAGATTTTTTATAAAAATAAGTTTTTTTGATATCTAATGATATTAAATGAAAAATTCTTACAACTTTAAAAAGTCATTTGAAATTTAAAAATATAAATATTTCAATGATTTTTTTTAACATAAATTTTGATGAATTTTATTTGACTTTTCAATAAAATAATATATTGAGACTTTCTTGATTTTTTTTTTCTTTTTTTCTCGTTACTCATAATTCGTTCTTTTAAGGGATCCTTAGTAACTCATAGTTTAGTCGAAAAGTAAGTAAAATGTTATTAATAATTATTTTCGTAAAAGATCGAAGTTAAATGCAATCCAAACAATTTAAGTTTAACTTCAATGCATTAACTATTTGTATACAATCACTTGATTTCTTGAAGACAATATAGACCTTCATGTATGATTATGATAATCTTCAATTACGGCATGTTAATTTATTAGTGTCATATACAACTCTATTTTTATTTTCCCTTATTTATTTATAACAATTTTTCTTTATTGAAAGGTCAAACAACTTATTTGGTCCTTTATTTTTATTTGTTTTGTTCAAAATAATCTTTTACATTTTAGAAATTCATTTTAATCATTTATCTTAGACTAATGTAATAAAGATATGACCATTAAAAACCACCACAAAATATAAAAAAATATTAAATTATTCATTTGATTTTTATAGTTTCACGGTTCGTATCTTTTAGTTCCAGTAACTTTTTTAGTCCCTATATTTTTTATTTTAATTCTCTTTTATTTTCCTATAGTTTAAAAGTAATCTTTTTAGTCTTATAATTTATATTTTATTTTTTTTAGACCCCATAGTTTGAAAGTGATATTTTTAGTCTCTATAATTTATATTTTAATTACCTTCACTACTACAAAAAAAATATAAAAATAATTAGTTACAAATTATTTATCAATTATTAATTATTTTTTTATTATAAATTATCTTGAAATAAATGAGTTATATATTACTTACTAATTTAGTAATATAAAAATATAAAGACTAAATTTTTCAAAAAAACTAAAAAGGAATTAAAATATAAAGAATAAAATTAAAAAAATACTTTTAAACTATATAGATCAAATAATAAAATTTTCAAAATATATAGGTGAAATAAGTAATTAAAAAAAATCTTAATCTTTCTTTTTTTGTTCTCTTTTCTCCTTTCTCTCTCTTAAATCCTTCATCAGCCCCCTCCTCCTTCCGCCGTGCGTCCTTATACGTTTAACACCATGGCCATGGAACTAGATCGCAAAAACAAGGTCAAATCTGATCTCGAATCCTTCCTCAGAGCGAAACGGTACTACCACCGCCTCGGTCGTGTCTGGCAAAAGAGCTTCCTTCTGTACGGTACCTCCGGCACCGGAAAATCGAGCTTCGTCGCCGCCATCGTCAATTTCCTCTCCTACGACATCGACCTCTGCCAAATCCCTAGCGATTCGGATCTGAAATTGCTCCTCCTCAAAACGACGCCGAGTTGGGCTATTAAATCGGTTATCACTGCCTTGCAAGCAAACGGTGATGGCAGAAGGTGCGGCTTGATCAGACGGAAGACGGAGGATGATCTAATGGATGAACCATATGGGGTTGTGTGCGATGAGGATCTCCATAAGTTAAGGATTTGCGGAAACTGTACGATTTTGGGGGGCAAGCTTTTTTTGTTCATAGCCGAATTAGACACAACGTTTGTTCATTGGATGCAACATTGGAATTAGAACTCTTGGAAAGCGTTGGTAATTTGTACGGGACTGTAAATCTTTAGACATAGATTGATAAGTTGCATAGGCAAAAGAAAATTATCCAGTAGAGTTTGTTTCCTCATTTTGATGATGGCGTCGAAGACGGGAGGATGCGTGAACGGAACGTGAAAGGACGCACGGAAGAAGGATGGAAGAAAGAGAGAGGAGGAAGGATTCAAGAGAAAAATTATATATTTTGTAACGGATTTAAGTCTTTCATATCTTTATTTTATTAATGTTCTTAACTTTATGAAATGATTATTTTGAATTAATTTAAAAAATTAAAAGATTAAAATAAATTTTATAAAAGATAAATAATTTGAAAAAAAAAGATAAAATATTAAATATGACATTTGACCTTATTAAAATATAAATATAATCATTTTTATGGATTATAGACACATAGATATTTTGATCATCGATTTTATCTTTTTGTATTTGTGATTTTTTTATGACACTCCATGTAACATATTTAATTTTTTATTATTAATATAAATACAAAAATTCTTAGTTATACATTCAAATGGAGATTTACTTCAACACTAGTAAGGCCTACAAACTTAAATATATTTTCTAGCATGTTAACATGTTGGAAAATTTGGTTGATGAGGAACATCATCGTGTTTTGTAATGATAGGACAAATTATCTGAAATTCATCTCATCTATTAAAACTTATTTATGGATGTGATTATTACACAAAGTCGGGATCAACAAGAAACCTTTTATCCCTCCTGATGCACCTATCCTAGAGCATGTCTTTCCTACTTGTGGATGTTATTTTTTGTTTTGATAACTAATACTATATTTTGTTTTTCCTTTAAAAAAATCATTTGTTGTAAAAAAAACACTTACAAGATAACCTAATTATTAGCTTGGACAAATTAAGGATATTGAAGGTTTGTTGGGGTTTTATGAGCGAAATAATAATGCATAAAGTCCATTCAAGTCTTATGAATTAATGTTTTATAAATTTATTAAAATCTAAACTACACAATTCAAATAATAAAAGTCTTTTAAAAAATCTTAAAAGTTATTACATTTTTATAAGAAAAATTAAAATTTACAGGATTTTTGTGCTCAAAAAATCTTTTGAAATTTTAATCTAATACACTTCTTAAGTATAAGTATAATATTTTGCATTTGATGTAAGCAATCATAACTCTCTCTTTATATATATATATATATATATATATATAATTTAATAATATTTTTACTAAGTGTTAAAAAAAATGTTTCCAATTAAAATCACATGTACAATAATATGTAACTATTAACACTTAGCTTCAGAATTTAATACATTTGTTAAAATAATATAAAAGTCAAATTGCTTAAACCTACTTGTAGTAGATAAGAGACAACTCAATAATGCCATAAAGAATTGAACATTTAAAGTTATATTTGTTCACTTGTTTGTAGGCCTCCTCAGATTAAAATATGCCTTTGAAAAATTATGACACCTTGTTTATTAAGGTTAAATATCAAGTGCTTAATAATACATTAAGTAAAAATTACTCACTCTCATTTATTTTTTGAGTTTAACATAAAATTAAATAAAAATTATACATAATTATAAGGAAAATAATAATTTCATGTATAAAACAAATATTAATCTATTAAAATTGTAAGATTATAATAATAATTTAAAATATTTATTATATTAGAATAATAATAGGGTGAGGGCGAGGCAGGGGCATACTTGACTCCATCCCCAAACCCAACTTTCTCCCTGAATCCAAATTTCATTCTAGTCAACTCGATTTTTTTCCATTAAAGTCAAAACAGGTTGGGATCGGTTCGTGGCCCAGTACACTTGCCATGCCTACCTTGTAGGCCCCAGATGCAAATTAATTAAGAAGCAGGAGTATAGGAATATTGGTGTGGGAATAATGTTCCTTTGAATTTGTCTCCTCGAGTGGCAGGCTTGTTAAGATGGCAGACACCAACAGATGGATGGATGGGTTACCCTTAATACAGATGGCTCTTCTACAGGAATCGATGAGGTAGCTAGTTGTGGAATGTAGAGGTCATATAAGGGGTTCTGCGGGTAATTACTTGTGTGATTTTTCTAAGAAGGCGAGCAGAGCAAATGCATTCATTGCTGAACTATGGGGTGTTTATGAAGGTTTGAAGTTGGCTCAGAATAGAGGCTTTAAAGTTGTTATTGTTCAAGTTGATTCCCAAGTTATTGTTAACATTCTTAAGGGAAAGAAGGATGGGAGTGCTCAGGGCTGGTCACTTGTTAGGAAGATTCGTTTGTTGTTTAGTGCTGATTGGAGAACAAAGGTGTTTCATGTGTATCGGGAGGCTAATATCTGGGCGCATATGTTGGCTAAGATGGCGATAAACTTGGATGGTGAGTGTGTGATGTTTGAGCATCCTCAGGTTGAATTGTCTCAGCTGTTGGAAGCTGATAGAAGGACAGTTTCTACTCTGGATCATTTAGTTGCTCTGTAATTTTTCTTTGAGTGCTGCTAGGTGCACCCAGCAATTATTGGGAAAAGACCTTTTAGCCCCTCAACATTTTTTTAAAAAAAAATAACTCTCGCCTCTCTCTCTCCCGCGCTGCATGCTTCTTCTTCCTCGGACCTTTGTGCTTCTTCATTCTTCTGCATCTTCTTGAGTTTCTGCATCTTCTTCATTCTTGCCGTGATTGTTGTCGTGAACCTCCTCGAACCTCCCAAGTGAACTTCGCGTTTCGCCTCCCAAGCCATTGCCGCCATTCTTCTGCTTCTTCTTCGTGTCTCGTGGTGCTTTTTCTTCACGTTTCTACTTCGTCTTCGCCGTCCACCGTCGAGGGAGCTTCGTGACCGTCCATAGTCGAGGTAAGGGCCGTGAACCTTTTGTTTTTTCCACCATTGTTGCCGGCGATGGCGGAAACCGCTATCGGGAAGTTGTTGTGCTTTTTATGGATCACGTGATCCGTAAACTACTAAAAAATAGTTTACGGATCACGTGATCCGTAAAAGTCACAGCTTCATTTTAATTAGGAATTTTGGTATTTTTATTTACATATCCATGTGAAAAATTGCCTATTTCTGTTCATTCAAGGTTAATTTAATTCCCTCAACTATTTAGGAGTTTTTAATTTAGGTCCCTAAACTAAAAAAATAGTAATTGTGTCGTTGATCTTGTAAAATATTTGTAATTGAGCTCTTAAGATTTTTAAAGCCACCACAAATTGTCATTTTCTGACAATTTCATGCTATTATAAGGCTTCAAAATAGAAAAGCATATTTTAAACAAAAATGTGGCTGCTCCCAAGTAAGGCCCGTACCCAAGTGCCAAAGATATGCTTTTTTTATAGTTCAATTAGTTGAGAAGTCTTGTGCCTCAAGCCCATGAGGACATGAACAAGCTTATGACCTTTGTCACTTGAGAGCCAAAGAAAAACCATACAATAGCAGCATGAATTAAGATTTTAAAAGGCTTTATTTGATAAAATATTATGGTATTCAATCAAGATTTTTAAATAATATAAATAAATCTTGTGATATTCAATCATCACTATCATAATTTTGTATGAATGTAACAAAATTTGGTGGTATTCTAAAAAAAATCTTCGATAGATAAATGTCACTTAGAATGAATTTCGATAGATTTCTCATGACATTTTAGTATAATATATAATGTCACACCTATCTAGCAATTTCACCCAAACTGTTGAGACTTTTCTAAACTCTCATTCTTTCTTTTTTAGTGGATAGTTAAACTTTTCTTTATCCCATCACATATAATTCCTTCTCTCTTATTGAAGGTTGTCCAGACATTGGTATACTTAGTCATCTTTTCTTTCAATTCTACATAGCTTCTCTATGATAGGCTAAAAGATCTTTCTACTTTTTCTCTTTTTTTGCTTTTATCAATTTGTTTAGATAAGGAATCTTCATCTTCAATATCACTAGTTAATTAACAAAGACCATACTTTTGAATATGTTGTTCAAATCCAAGAGGAAGAAGGAGTAGATGTTAATGTATGAAGTGCTAGTATAACTTTGAGAGGAAAGGGATTTTGCTTTTTTATTGGGATAATCTATGAGAAGTTGTCTTCTGTTTTGAATGTTGATCGGTCATTCTTTATCTAGTTGCTCCAAAAATTATAGGTTGAACCAAATGAATAAGCATAAAGCTTGACCAGTCCACATAAGTGAGGCTTCTATTTGCCAAAAGATGAGGAGTATTAATTGTTAACATTGTCTGAAAATAGTGCTCATCAACATAACATTTGTGTGGTTTGCAGAATTCTTTGAGCTTAGGATAGTAAGTATTGTCTTCAACTATCCTAAGAGCTAGTTCTCAGTTAATTTCAAACCACTGAGAGCCTTTTCACCAGTCACTCATGTTGATTTCAAATTATTTTGTTTGGTATTAGAAGCATATTCCCCCAATGAGTGAGAAAAGTGTACAAAACCTATTAAAACATGCACACCTCACTAAAAAATGATACAATAATTGCCACAAATTTTGTGTAGGAAATCAGTTTTGAACACTAGAGAAAAAACACATTTAATAGCATGAACAAACAATTTATAAAGACTAAGGATAAGATCATGAACAAAGCATGAGCCAAAAACCCAAGGATCAAGAGGGAATAAAGGATCATCAAGAAACAATATGGAGTTGCTTCCATTTCAAGAAGATTGATTTCTTCTTTCTTTGGCTTTGTTCATCTAATATCAATAATATTAGGATCCATAATCAATTTCCATTCAATCATATAGTGTATTGAATAAAAACTAACTCGATAAAAGCCTAACATGTGTAGACTTTCTTGACATGCCTTTCTTGACATACATGTCCTACAATCAATGAAAGCCTGACAGCTTGCGCGACTTTCAGTCAATGAAATTTGCGTTAGACCAATGAAATTTGAGTGAATGAAATCGGTGATTGAATTTGCGGCACTCATTTGCAGATCATGGTTAGGACCAGAGGATTAGGTCGTGCCTTAGGTCAGGTTACTGGCAGAGGTGTCGGCAGAGGAGATCATGATGATTCCGATGATGCTCCGCAGCGTCGACGATCTACTGCATCCGCACGGAGGCAGCGAGTCGCTGTGACTGCGGCGCATAATGAGCCAGTGGTCCCTACGCCAGATGTTCAGGATGACCCGATGGAGGCATCAGCTGCTGTAGAGGACATTGTGGTAGACATTCCTGCGAACACAGGCGCGGAGGCTGCTGAGGATGAGCATGAGGGATTTTCGGGTGGTCCGAGTGACCCATCCGTGTTGACCTAGTATGTGGATCACGTTGCTTGCAACGTATGGACGGGAGAGGTATTTATACTATTTATTTTTAGTTACTTGTAAATTATACTTTATGATTGAAATTAGTTTTCCTTTAAATGATGATTTTAATGAATTTTGCATTCCTTTATACTTCAATTCAGGAGTGTCCTGAATTGAAGCTATCCTCTCATGGGAGGAAGGTCCACAGTTTAGGCAGGCCTGTCCCAGCCATTCAGGGACTTGTTGCTGGTACAGGACTAAGTCCTCTGATCGCGTGTTCTGTAGACACCGGCAATCGGGGATTTTTGTCCGCATTTGTCGAGCGGTGGCACCGGGAGACGTCTAGTTTCCATCTCCCGGTGGGAGAGCTCACCATCATGTTGGACGACGTCTTCTCGCTTTCATATTCCCATGATTAGTGACTTACACGCTTTTGAGCCCTTGCACGTGGACGATGCGGTTCAGATGCTGGTGGACTTATTGATGGTCTCTACAGAGTCTGTTAGGGCTGAACAGCCCAGTGTCGTGGACCGTACGTACACCTGCAATGGATACGTGAAATATATGAGCGCCGATGCCAGGCAGGTCATTGGACAACTGCGGCTCGCACATATCTTCTTCATCTTCTAGGTTGCACTCTGTTTGCTAACAAGAGTGCAACCAATGTCCATGTTGTCTACTTGGAGGCCCTTCGTGACCTCAGTATGACGAAGAGGTACGCCTAGAGAGTGGCTGCTTTGGTGCATATGTACGACCAGCTGAACGATGCATCTATGAGCCACAGCCGACAGCTTGACGGTTACATCACACTACTGCAGGTAACAAATATGTTTTTTATTCGTTCAACCTCAACAATGTTCAACTTTAAATTTTGTTACACTTTCATTATTAATGTCTATAATTTTGATGTTACATCTGTAGTGCTGGATTTACGAGCACTTTCCATCAGTCGTGGACTCCACTGCTGATCAAGAGTACGACGAGAATTCTCCGTGTGCGTGTAGGTGGATTGCGACCAAGAAGACCGTGAAGAGCATTCGTACGCCGGCGTACAGGGAGCACCTGGACCGACTCCGGATTCCGGATGTCTGTTGGATCCCTTATGGGGAGCACCGGGAGGTCCGGGACTTCCACGTCAGATCATGCTATTTCGGTCTCTTACGCTGGGGGCCTGTTGCTATTTATTACCGACCGGAGAGGGTCGTGCGGCAGTTTGGCTACACACAGACCATTCCTGCTCCTCCTGTCGATTCATGGATCTCGTATGATGATATACACGACAGGTGGATGCACTACGAGGATCATATCGTTCCAGCAGGTGAGGTGTGCGTTGTGTCAGGCCAGTGTTCCAGTGACTACATGGATTGGTTCTTCCGCATCTCCCATCCTTTCATGACACCAGGTCACGCATTAGATCCTCTGCCTCATGGTCACGCCCCGCAGCCCTGAGTCGTCCCTCAGGCCCCGCAGATGGATATCCCTCACGTGCCGGAGCCAGGAGCATCGTCGACATCTGCGGAGGAGCCTAGACATGCAGTGGTAAGTAATACTAATAATCTACGTTATTTACCTCAATATTTTCATAATAATTTGTGTAATCAGTTTGTTTTGTATGTAACAGGAAGTTTGTGATGACATTGCTGAGAGGTTGGAGCGTCATCTGAGTCTAAGGGTGGTCACGCTTGGCTTATCGACACATGAGGTGATCGAAGAATGTCTCAGGTTGGCCAGGAGTGTGACACAGGATCATCTAGTATATGTTAGGTCTAGACACAAGCGGTGCACGGATCAGGCGTAGTTTATGTACATATTTTATATTGATATTCCATGTATATACAGATATTGTACATGAATCCATTTCATGAGTATTGTTGGTTTTATTTATTTTCATTAGTAATGTTAGTTTTATTTATTTCCATTGATTGTGTATTCCATTTGTGTCTATATACACGCGTGTTATTAAAATGGTCTAGTTAACTTAGTTATAGTATATGTAAATTATTATAAATGGTCTAGTTAACTTAGTTTACCAACTAATAAAAAATAATTTGAAATATAGCTTTAAATATAATTGAAATAAAGAAGTTGAAAAGAGTGTAGGAAAAAAAATTAAACAAAAATAGACATCATTCGTTATCTAAGATCCTTATTTTATATAACGTACTAATATTTTTAAATTCTCTTATAATTACTATTTTTCCACTTATATTAATGATCATGTAAAAAAATGTATTATAAAGTAGTTAGTATTTTAATTTTTAATATAATACTTATTATTTTTTTATATTCTTTATAATATTAATGATATGATTAATTATAAAAATAAAAAATAAATTAATGATGATAATATTAATTTTATAAAATTATTATTATCTTTGATGTATTTATTGATTTTTATTAATATGTATAAAATAACCTTAAACAATATTTTTAAATATGTTGTATATTTAATAAATTATTATTTTCCTCTTACGGATCAACTTGATCCGTAAGTCTTTTACGGATCAACTTACGGATCAAGTTGATCCGTAAGAGAAAAATCAAATAAGGACAATTTTACCCTTTTTTTTAGAATACTGGGTGCACCAGCAATAATGCTGGGTGCACCTAGCAACACTCTTTTTCTTTTGGGTCTTTGGGCACGTTTAATCAATTTTTTTTTATTACAACTACCACTTATGTTTAACATATTATGCAAATTGACCCTCCAAAAGAGCTTAGCAAAAGAAATCAACAAAGGATATTTAATTTAAGAGAAATGAGACATAAATTTTATAATATTTATATTTTTTTCTTTTTTTTTTCTTTCTTTCTAGATCTTATAACATGGGTGTTAATGAAACATTTTTCTTAATTTAATAATTATATTTGGTACCAATACGAGTTAAAAGGAAACCTAAAATTCAATTGAACATTAAATATTGACAATTATAATAAGCAAAGCAAGGAACTGCTTTTCCATATACCTAGGTCACACCCTTACACGGTCTTGCAGGACAAGCATGGAATAAGAATGTTGAATTAATCATGGAAAGCAAGCCATCCAATTTCGTCATATCAGGGAAGGCTAAACCTATAAGAGCATTTAGCTTCTTCCTATGGTTTTCTTCTATAAACCGTGCAATAACTAATAATTAATCCTTGTCACATCTTTTCAACACAAACATCTTTAGAAGGCTTATATATATTGGTTGATACTTAATTGCTGGTTTAATTCATTCTCTATATGGCCAGTGAGGCAGGTATTGCAAGACGGGTTGGAACAAGAACAAGCTCAGCAGCACCAGTGGTTGAAGAGATCGTACCTAATTCGGAATGAACAGACGACCATTCAGGCCATTTTCTTCTTGTAGATCTTCCTGGTATTAATTCAAACACCTCATCATGCTTTTAGCTATGTCACGAATAATATAATTACTGAAATGTCGAGTGTATATATATATATATATATATATATATATATATATATATATATATATATATATATATATATATATATATATATATATATATATATATATATATATATATATATATATATATATATATATATATATATATATATATATATATATATATATATATATATATATATATATATATATATATGCATGCAGTTGTAAATTTGTAGTAGAAAACTCAAAACACAATATTGCGACAATTATAGTTCTGCACCACAATTTTAAAGCCATTGCACCTGAATAGTTTTTTTTTTTTACATTAAAAAAATTGTTCATATATACGTACAAAATATCAATTAATGTTTCTTGTTTTTTTGTTCACGGCTTGTTATATTTTTACTACTAGAAAAAAATGTCATATAGGTGTGATGATCATAAATTAACTCCTAATGATTATTTTTTTTATCGATACTACGAATCTATACTAATAAAATAAAAATATACTAACAAATAATTTCATTCACACAAAAAATTGATTCATAATGAATTAATCTCTATAATGATAATTGAATGTTTATGATTAAAGGTTACACCGATAGATAATCTTAACCATTAACAATGTGTATATAGTAGCTGGTATTTTTTTATGCTTTGATTTGGTTGGTCTATTTTATTTTATATATTCATTAATCTCTTTGTCATATGTTTGTTATTAATTGCTTGGTGAAGGGAGAGGAAAAGGTCATATATTCAATTTTTTCTTTAACAAAAATTTAATAATTAACCACTATCATTCATTTGCCTATAAAAAACATAACTTCTTTTTCATATCTTATATCAGAATTCAGGAAGGAGGAGGTGACCCTTCAAGTTGATGGTTCCACTGGCCGTATAATTGTGAAAGGCGAAAGGCAAACAAATGAACAGAAACGAGTTCAGTTTGAGCTGGCCTTTCCATTGCCTCCAGATTCAGATGTGGATAACATATCCGGAAACTATGACAGTGAAATCCTTCACGTGCATGTCCCCAAGCAAGCTTCACATCAAGAGCACAACAAAGAAAGTAGTGATATAGAGAAAGCTTCAAATTATGGCAGTGTTGAAATGCCACAAGAAATTGAAAGTGAGGAACACAATGTTGTTGATGAGGGAAGGAATCATGGTCATGAACAACATAAGGAAGATAGAGAGAAGAAGAAAGAAAGAAGAAATGAAAATGCACAACACATGGATGATTATTATTCTAAAAAATTGACAAGTAAGTTGGAGCAAAAACGCGACATGTCAAGAGCTCTAGAGGAGGTTTTGATGAGAAACAAGGGAGTTGTTACAACTGCAGTTGTGGCCTTTTCTTTTGGGTTGTATGTATCTAATAAGTTCCATTCATGGAAAGAACCATAAGTGGAGTCCCTTCACGACATGCATGATGCATCCGTATGATGAATATGCATATACCAACCTGCTTTTGTCTCGTGCATATTGTGTATATATACAAGTAATAATAACATGTGTACCATGCTGATATTATAAGTAATAATATGTGGACGTACTTTATCTATTTTTTTCCCACTACTAAAAAAAGGTTTTTTTACAACACACCTTCAAGGTCGGTCACTTTATAAACGTTGTAGTAGGCTGTGCGGTGGCATTTATGCAAATATTTAACTTCTACAATGACGTTTGATTATTTTTACGACACACCTTCAAGGTCGGTCACTTTATAAACGTCGTAGTAGGCTGTGCAGTGGCATTTATGCAAATATTTAACTTCTACAATGATGTTTGATTGCTACACCGTCGCAGTTGCTTAAGCAATGGTATTTTTGTAATTAGAAACTTTGTCAACAAAGAAGGTGCTACAAAAGACTGTCTTTGAACACTACTTTCCCCTTTTTCCACCATGTTTTTGGAAAGCATCGTCTTAAACTTGCCCCTGATTTAGTCTCATGAAACCAGACTCGTGCCCTCACTCACTACTGGACTACGCACATTACCTTCAACCCTCCCTGAGCTCACCGTCTCCTCCATAGCTATCTTCCACGCCGCCTCGCTCTGTCGTCGAACATCTTCGGCCGCCGTTCAGTTACAATCGTCATTGTCGTAGTTAGGCCAGTCTCTCATTTCCCCTATTTGATTGTTACATTACTATGCCTTTAAGGATTACTGATATTGAACAAAGAAGCATCACTTTTCAGGATGTTAAAAAGCCTCCATTAAGCATCACTTTTCAGGATGTTAAAAAGCCTCCATTAGGGTACGCATCTTCAAAACTCCAACATTTCCCTAAAGGCCTTTGTGGCCATGGAGTTTATGTTCCTCTTCAAAACATTTTGTGAAAAAAAAAAAAAACTTTATTGGTTATAAACGAGTTTTGTAGCCCTTTAGTGACTTCTCATTAATAGTGTTTAGGTCGTGGTTGTAATTTTGTTTTTAATTAATGAGGATATAAAACCATATTATTGTTTCGTTGCAGGGAAATTGATTATCATTGCTAACAACTGCCCCCCTTTGAGGAAGTCGGAGATTGAATACTATGCTATGTTGGCAAAGGTTGGAGTTCATCATTACAATGGGAGTTAGTTCTTAATCTTATGCTTTACTTTCATTCTCATTCATTTTCAATGTTAATATGAATTATATGATAGGTGGAAAAATCTTCAGTTTCTAATTTATTTTATAGTTTTTGTAATCTGTCCCACATGCATTTAACTCGGTTTCAGAGAAAGCAACATAATGCTTGAGTCAGTCATATGACTTGAATGTCCTGTATTAAAACCTATAAACTGGTTTCCTTGAACTTGGATTTTAAGCATTTGGTGATTAATTTCCTTTGTTGACCAATTTATAAGATCTGCATTTATATTTTATTGTAGCTAATGCAAGTTTATAGCTATTAGTGTTTTGATGGTTACACATGCAATATTGGTTGCTGGACTTGTATAAATTATTGCACTAACAAATGGATTGTAATTTAACTTATTGATGATAATTGTTGTGGGCTATATGATATCTTGTAGAACTTGTCATTTGGCAGTTGTCAATGTTTTGGTATAATTTTGTCTCTTTAACAAAATATTTGTTGTTTATAGACAATGTGGATTTGGGCACTGCATGTAGAAAATATTAGAGAGTGTGTTGCCTTAGCATTATTGATCCTGGTATCTGATGTCATGGGAGCTATAGGGCCTAATTGTGCTGTTAAGAATAATAGTTTTGAGTGCATTGAGATGGAAAGGAAAACCCTTCTTAAGTTTAAACAAAGTCTAAATGATCCTTTTCATTGCCTATCTTCATGGGTTGGCAGTGATTGCTGCAAATGGGTGGGTGTAAGATGCAAGAAACACACAAGGAAAGCCCTTCTTAAGTTTAAACAAAGTCTAAATGTTCCTTAATCCTTTTCATTGCCAATTCACTAGAGGCATACCAACAAATATTGGAGCACTGCATCATTTGGAAAGCGTTGACCTTTCTAACAACCATATCTCAGGTCCAATTCCTTCAAATATGGCTTCCTTGTCTTAAGGAGAAAAGTATTCATTAATTAATAATATTGAAAGTAGTACAAAGAGTTATAGTGTATAGCTATACTGTTAAGCTACTGAATCCAAAACCAATCATAGGACGAAGGAAGAACCCCAAAAAGTAACCTTCATCCTCCATAATACAAAAAATGAATATAACCAGAAGATGCTATTTATAGACATCCTAGTGGGTTGTTACAGCAAGATGAGTCCCTTCTTATAAAGAATCCACTGCCATGAGAGTGCCTTAATGTGGGTCAACATCCCATAAACTTTGCCCTGCCCTCATTGAATATGATTTTGTTTCTCAAAAGCCAGATGAACCAAACAGTAGCATATCAGAAAATATGTTTTACAACCTTAGATTTCTTGATGCGAATGCAATCCCCAAGTTGAACATATAAGTCGTGTATTGTACAAGGAATAGCAAAAGATAGTCCCATCCATCCTAGCACGGCTAACCAGAGTTTATTTGAGAACAAACATCTAAGAAAAATATTATTGCAATCCTCCAAAAAGTTATTCATATAACACGCTTGACTGATATGTTTTTGAAGCTGAAGACAAGTAGGAAGTCTATCCTGTAAGAGTTTCCAAGAAAAGATGAGCAATTTCGATGGGGCTATTGATTTCCAAAAGGATTTCTCAATAGGAGAGATTGTTGGTGCATGATGAGTGGGAGGATGATAATTAGACAGAATATCATAAGTTACTGCAATCGAGAACCTTACCACTGAGTTTGGTTTCCAAAACCAAGCATTAGACTAACCTAGCTTCCTGTAAAACACTTTCACCTACATTGGTCTTTAAGTCTAAAAAGAGTTGTTCTTCCTATACAAAAAGTTTTCTTCTCCAGAGGCTCGATTCTGACCATTTGGAGGAGCTAGATTGAAAAAAGTCAGCAATGGTGGCATTCTTGTTAATAACTACTTGAAACAATCAAGGGAAAGTTTCCTTAAGGTTGTTATCCCCACATTACTTATCAATCGAAAAGTAAGTAGTTCTCCTTCCTATGGAATGAGGGAACCAAAGATGTGCATGGTCCATTGGTTAAAGGGTCTAGACTAACCAAATCTCTCCACCAAAGGCTTGCATCATTAGGAAGAGAGAGAAATGGAGTGTTGCACCATCCATATCTATGATTGAGCAGACACCTCCAAGTTGCTGAAGTATCTATTATAAGTCTTCTTCGCCATTTTGATAAAAGGATGTAGTTGAAAGGTTGGAGGTGTTTTACCCTAAGGCCACCTTTTGACTTTGGAAGAAACATCTTCTAGCTAACCCAACATATCTTATTCTCCTCTGAAACCCTTTGCCATAGAAACTTCCTTTGAATGGAAATCAGGTTTTTGATCACTTTTCTTGGTTGTTTGTAGAAAGAAAAGTATCTATTATAAGTGTGCTTTGCTGGTTTGGTCACTACTTGTTTATCTTTCCACACACCTCTTTCAAACCTCGACCTATTAACCATCAATTTGTAGTCAAATATGAACACCTTATCCAGAGACAAAGCTAAACTCCTTTCATCCCTTTTGTTCTCGAAATGTGCGAATCCAAATTGATGTCCCCTCCTATCTCTTACTCGGTATGACCACCTAGCAAATATTTCCATATTTTTTAAAGAGGTAACACATATCCCTAGCAACAAGTCTCTGTGAAGTTTGTAAAAAATTGGGTAGTTAGATCCTTCCCATGGTATTCGTTACTCGCTCCACATCCATATGATTACAGTTTCAATCAAACCCCGAACGAGTATTACCTTGTCATTTCCTAACCTCTCACCACTCCCACTTTCTCTCTATCTTTCCTTGAATCCACAACTTCTATTAGTTAATGGGGTCGTTACGTTGCGATATGATTCTACCCATATTCCTTACTTCTATTAGTTAATGCAGGTACGAATCTGTTTGGACTCCTAATTCTCCTATATATGCTTGCCACATTATGTGTTTCAAATTTGTGTTAGGTCTCATTTATTATTATTTATTGTTGCAAAGGAGGGGGGTAGGTGCAGAATGTAGTGTTTTGCTTTTAATTATCTAATTTGAGAATACTAACATCAACTTTTGGAATATTAGCCATAATTATGTTTCGATTTTGCCATGAATACTAACATAATTATGTAGTGTGAGGCTTCAATTGTTTGATCTCGCATATCAATTTCTTTTCTTTATTTAGAGGCAAAGTTTCATGCTCGATCATGTGTTCCATGCTTCTTATCTGCCAACTCTTTTGAGGTATTATGCATACCAGTCATAACTCCTTTACAGGTTAGTGTCCAATCTCCATAGATATATTTAGTTATACATTTTCTTTTGATGTTTTTGCTTTCTACATTTTGCTTCATCAGTTCATGATTCTTTTCACTATGCCCTTGATTAAAATATGCAATGACTCTAGTTTTGTAGTTGCCTATGGCTTGCCCCTATGTCTGCAGTTTGGTATTATTAAATGTGCTTTAGATCTAAAATTATAAATTTCTCTATTCAGTTTTCTGTACAAAAGGCAATATATTGCTAGGCGTAAATTTAGTTATATTATTTTTTATGATAAAAAATTTGAGAAGTATAGCACAACTAAGGAGTCAAGGTATATGCTCTGAAATGGAAAAGGAAAAAAGAAGGAAAAATAAATAAAGAATCAAGGATGTAGCTAGGCTCTCTAGTATCTGTTATCATAAAGGGACCCTCACTTGAAGCAGTCATGAGCTAAGCACTAGTGAGAGGAATTTTGTTTGGATTTTAAAATTCTTTGGGAGAAAACCAGGTTTCTTGAATACCTGGAGTGTACACTATTTTCCATCAATAAAATATATTAAGATTTATATAACTAATTAGAATAATATAACTAAAAAATACAAATAAATTTAATAGCAAAGTTTCATGTAGTAATAGTGGGTTAAGCCCACTCCAAACAAAAAAAAATAGTTCATTAATTTTAAAAAATAATAAGTTACAATGGGTTTAACTCACTATAACCTTTATTTTGATTACAAAAGACTAAACTTACTGACATTCCTGCGGTGTTTTTTTTTTAAAAAAAAAAAACCATTGCAATGACTTTGGCGAAAGAAAAAATTTATTAATAATTTGTAATGGGTAAATAAAGACGATAAAGTCCTTTGTAATTTTATCGACGCCTGGACCCATTGTATCCTCTTGTTATTACTGACAGAAAAACCACCTGTAGCTTATCAATGGTCAAATCCACTCCAATTTGTTTGTATTACAGACAAACTCGTGGTTGACTGTAACAAATCCACTATAATAACAAACATTCTTGTAGTAATTATTAGGGTAAAATATATTTTTTCTCCTGAATGTAAAAATATTTAAAATTTATTTATGTAAAATTTTTAATATATTTTTCATTTTTATAAAATTAAAACATATCATTTTATGGTTCATAGGTTATAGGTTATTTCAACTTACAATGATGACTTTTTGTATCTATTATATGTATAGTCGATGTAGGTTTGACCGTTTGAATTTTATTCTGGGTCAAAAAATGAAATATTTTAATTTTGTGAGGATGAAAAAATATAGTGAAAATTTTATACGAATGAATTTAAAAAATTTCATATTTATGAGAAAAAAACACATTTTAGGTGATTATTAATTAGTATATTACTAGACTAAAAAAAATCTTATTCAATCATATTGTTGGAATCATAAATGGTCATCAATTTGGATAATAGAGAATCTAAAAATTAAATTTATAACTTTTTTTTACTATACTCTTATTTATAATTACTAAAGCATTTATCAATAAAAAATGTTGTTCGTCATCAATACTTTAGGAATTATTAATTAAATCAAAATATGTCAGAAAATCGATTATGCTTCTGCGGAAGTATCGTTACCAAATCTCAGGTGTCAAAGTGTGGATTTCATATGGTAAAAAAAAAAGGGACACTACTAAAAAAAATCTTTTTCTACAACAATTGAAGATAGAATACAACGACGATTGTTGATCGTCGTAGAAGCTAATGTCGTTGAAAGTTAATTTCAACGACGAGTAAGAAAACACCGTCTTAGAAAATTAATTTTCTAAAACGATGCTTACGTAGGCACCGTCCTTGAAAGCTTATTTTCTAAGGCGGTGCTTACGTAAGCACCAACCTTGAAATAAAGATTATTTTTAATTATTGATATTTTTCCTCAACGATATCCCATCAGAAAAAATATGAATAATTAAAAATAATCTTTATTAGCATGATTGTAATTAATATTAATATTAAATATTATTTAAAAATAAATATTGAAATGATAGATTAAATAAAAATAAAAGGTTGACAAATTAAAAATTCCTAAGACAATTTCATAGAAAAAAAAGTTATTAAATTTTTTTTTATCATAAAGTAGCTCCTAAATTAAATAATTATTTTTTCACAAAAATTCAGAGGACCAAATAAAACTTTGACAGCCTCCAAGATATTATCTCTAACAACATACACAAAGAGAAACTAAAAAAACAAAAAAAGACTATATATTAACATGATTGTAATGTCGTTAACTTTATAATGCAATCATATATTTGATATACATATTAGATATTAACCTAATTAATATTAAAAAATTCTGCATATTCCAATTTATAGATTTTAAACTAAAATTTAACAAAAGAAAATGAATACTCTTTTCAGCCTAGATTAAAATATGACCTCAATAAAGCATTTTGGTCTCTTTTAGTTGAAAGTATTCCCTATAAATCCAAACCTCTGATGCAATTATTTACATAAGAAGCAATAAAAGAGGGTGAAATATGCAACTTAGTGATGCAAAAAGACTAAAATTCCAAAAAAAGAAAACAAATATTAAACACCTTGATCCATTTTTATAAGTACTATGTACTAAGTAATTAACATTCTGTTTGAAACCAATAAAATGAATAAACTTCAATAAAACAGAAGTTATTCAAATAAGGACCAAATAGAACAGATACCTCACAAACAATTTGCCAAAAAAAAAATACAGCTATATATAGAACCAATCCAAGAATATAATAAAGAAAAATCTCTATAAATATTGTTGAATTTCTTCACAGGCCAATTGCCAATTGGATGACTTACACGAAGAGTTTGTGATGCCATATCAACAATTTTCACAGAATCATCCATCAGATATTTCATTGGAAATTTCGAAAGGACAACTAGAAGTTCTTCAGATATGCATGCATCCAAGTCAGAACTGACAAGGTATGCATGCATGCACGACATTCAATCAATGACCCAATCAAGTTAATAAGATAACTACATTTGCTCAACATTTAAGTAAATACACAGACTAATAATCCAAACTTATCAACACTATACAGATGATACATACTAAATTTCAGGAGTACAATGTAATTAAAATGTCATACATAACAACAACTCTTTGACCAAGAATACTTATAAGCACCTCAATTCCAGCCGATGGGTGGCACTTATGCCTGTAATGAGATGCTGCTGCAATTTTATAATGAATTTCTACGAAAAACTGCCAATTAAAAAATAATTAAATTTATTAGAAACAGCGAGGACTAGAAAAAAAATTATAGACAGGGAAATGATATCTAAATGATGTTGTCAAGTTTTATGACAAAATTACCATGAAAACTCTATCTGGCGGAAAATGTTGATCTTATCAGCAACAGAAGCACTTGCATGATTATCATCCTTACATTATTTGAAAATAATTACATATTTCATTTCAAGAACAAACTCCAATTGGAACAGAAGTTAAACACAAAGGAAAAAAAGATAACTCACAAGTCCAATTTGAATTTCAAGTGACACTGTATCCCTCGAAAAGAGAGGGGCTATGACGCTCGATGAACAAGAGCACAAAGATAAAACACAACTGACAATAGAGACCTAGAAGTACAAAAGTCCAAGAATAAAATATTAACTTATAAAGAAATGTCTCCTTAAACAACAATTATTAATGATACAAAATTTGGCTGACCAAAAAATAAATGATATAAAAAATACTACTACTATACATGTCAATGAGCTTCAAAAAATGCCCACAAGGTATTTTGTGAATTACAATTTGTGATTGAACTAAAGGAAGGAACTTCAAAACTAAGGGCCCAACAATTTTTACAGAAAATAACTTAGCAAAAAAAATGTTTAGTAGAAACTATTTTGATATGAAGATTATAAAAACTGATTCATTTTTGTAAGAATTTTATAGTTTGATTTGTAAAAGAAAAGTCACATTTCCATCATTTAACAAGTAATAAATAATCAAGAAAAAAAATTCCTTTTAAGTGTTACACCAAATGTATCAGAATATTTTCCATACACACATGAATTTGGGGCACCATTTTCAGCGTGCATAAGCCCCAATTTTCATGTCAAAATACAGAAAAATACAAATGCTATTGAGAGGAGCTTTGAAGTGGATGCGGATCAGACTATAGTCAACACATAACCAACAAGCAGAAAATTTATTTTCATTAAAACAAAAGGACACTAGAGTGCAGACAAGCATACCATATGTCTCTTCATGAGTTTGTCTCGTTCTTTCTCAGATATTTGAGCAAAATGGAACTCTGAAGCACTAGTGTTCCCTTCTCTGATCCTGGTTTCTTACTGCAATGCAAAGCCATAGAAACGGAAAAAATCGAAGTGAAGTGGTTTTTTTATAAGAACGGTCAAAGGTTGACAAGTGACTTGCATAAAGGAATTTTGTTAGAGAATACAATACATAAATAACAAAGTCAAAATATAACATCTGGGATAAACAAACATAAGCAATTATTAGAAAGTCTAGTATCCTGATCACTTGCAATGAAAGAGACAATGCAAATATAGGTAACAAAGTTAAGAACATAAAGTCAACCAATATCCTTTTGTTTTCTATTATCAAAAGCTGGAATTTAAAATATAATGCCTAGCAGGTTGATGTTCTGTATATAGGTAACACAAACAACCTTTTCCGTTGACGACAGGCTTTTTGACATTGTTCATAAGGCAAAACCAAGGTACCTTGCACTTCACCTCATTCAAGATCTAGTAAATTTTCATGGACTATACAAAAAAAGAACATATTACCTCAACAAGTGCAGCTAAGCTTACACCACAAGCTACCCAACAAAAGAGAATTGATCCCAAAAGTTGTTCTAAGTACTGCATAAAAGAAATTAGAAGTCAAAGAAAACAATTATTCAAAAGGTTTTTTGTATCTTGAATGCAAAACAATAATTTTTGGAAGACCCGATATCACAACTAGAATGTGGCTATAATGGTATAAAACCATGTAAGTCAACTGAATGTTGAAGACAGTATTAGAGGGATAGAAATTGGATCAGATTATAGACTAAAATGATATATATATATATATATATATATATATATATATATATATATATATATATATATATATATATATATATATATATATATATATATATATATATATATATATATATATATATATATATATATATATATATATATATATATATATATATATATATATATATATATATATATATATATATATATATATATTATAATAAAAATAAAGTAATTATAGTAGGTAATAAAATTCATTGTAATTACTGTCATATAGATTTATAATATGATTAATAATTTACAGTCGACAAAGCCGTCAATAAGTATAGTAAATTTAACCGTTAATAATTTATAGATAATTAATGTAAGTTTAGCCGTTTGTAAACTACAATGAGTTTTAACAGATGACATTAAACATTTATAGTTTAGGAACGAAAAGAGCAAGAAGGACTAACAGATTATCTTGTAATGGTAACGAATTTTTGTGCCTTGCAGGGCCATCTTCTTATCTTCTCTTTGACTTGGACATGAGTACATGTCACATTCTTTTATGGAAGTACATGTGGCATTTCTCCTTGTATTTTTATTATTACTAAACCAACTATCAATTAGCAAAGTTAAATAGAGTAAATAACTAAGAGCCTGTGACTATAAGTGGAAAGCGAAGATAATGGTAAAATTTAAAACCGTAGAATTTCGAATGTGTGGGTGTATGTAAGTGTATTGCGCTTAAACTGCTGCGGCCCTGACAAATTAGTGATCGAAATTTGGCTGTTCAGCTCTGCCAATGCCAACAAATTGAAGCTGCTCTGACGCTTACTACTTAAGCAATTTTTAGTTTTTGCACATCATTGTAGGTTTTAGAGCATCCCAGGGATTTGAGACTCCTAACAACCTAGGTGGTATGTTCTTTCATTTGTTTGATTCAACCTGTTCTTACTTTTAAATGGTTTTTTTTGTTTACAGCATAGCAGGGTATTTTTGGTGAAATGTTGAATGTCCATCCCACTTTGGAGAAACTAGTATTAGACAATTTGAAATTAGCATGTGTTCATGGTTCTCTTCAATTTTACATGACACGTAGTTGAGTTATTCAATTTATGATAAATAATTAATAAAACTCAATTATATGTCATGCAGAGATGAATTGACTTTATGTGATTGTGGATTTTGTAATAATTTCTTCCACTCTCGAAATATATAAATGGAAGGAAGAAAGAGTTAGAGAGGAAGTGATATGATGAGAAGAAAAATGTGATAGAAGAAAAAATCAATGTGTAATACATAATTTTTTGTTAATTTAAAATTAAAATAAATATATTACTATGACCTAGCTTGAGTATTTCGGACAGCTTTCTAACCAGTTTAAAGTTATTTTGATTGGTCTACAGAGAAAATTAACAAAACCATAATCTACAAGAATATTCCTTTGTTTAAATATGGGAGGAACTGAAGAGAATGACAAGCATGAGGCTGAAGTTGAGAAGGAGCATAAGAAGGAAAAGAAAGAGAAATCCGAGGATGCTGGAAAAGAAGAAGAAGGAGAAGAATCTAAAGAGAAGAAGAAGGAGAAGAAGAAGAATAAGAAAGACAAGGAAGGGAAAGAGAAGAAGGAGAAGAACCCTGAAGATAAAAATGATCCTGCGAAATTAAAGCAAAAGCTTGAAAAGCTAGAGTCCAAGATGCAGGCTCTGCAAACTAAGAGAGAAGAAATATTGAAGCAGCTTCGAGAAGTAGAACAAGGTGCAAGTGAGCCCCCTGTGGCCTCCTCTTAGATCAACTCTGTTTTATGCTGAAAAAGTGCATCTCTAATAACTCTATATATTTTATGTCATAATTGTGGAGACAGACTCTGAGGTTTTCTTTTTTTTTTTTGGAATCAAATGTAGTGTCAAGAAATTATAATAACTCACATTCTATTCAATCAACTGTATCCTCTTAGACATTTTATTTGAGTTTGTCCGAGTTAGATTGTTGGCTTATGTAATTTCTTGAATTAAAGTTAAATGAGATGTATAATAATAAGAAACTATTAGCTATTATAGTATCTTATTTGGTATTTTTTTACAATGATGGTAACGAGATTAAAATAAAGGATCCCTTGTGCAAATTATTCAAACCCTCCACTATAGGTCAATCCTAGTAGTTAGAATATTTTTATTGTTGCTTTTATAAAGGGTTTACAATTTATTCCCTCGTCTAATTAGTAAACCAAAGAAAAAGAGACTAGATAAGAAAATTATACAAAAGTTTGTCCTCTCAAAATTAAAGATGGTGCTCAAACTATCAATATAAAAAGAAGTTTACATTTGGTTATATATTAAATTACAATATTGAAAATAAGTTATGCATCAACTTCACATTGTCATTTAATTAAAAATCATCTAAATTTAGTTGATTCTTATAATAATTAACTTAAAAGTTATATCAAATCATTTTAAATAGATTGATAATATAAAATATTTGTATAATGTCGATACATAATTACTAGACTCATTAGAATTCTTCAAAAGTGAAAAATCATATCTTTTAAAATTTAAATTTATCCTAAAATTATTATTTCTTCTCATTAAAAGGCTATAATTTTCATTATATATATCTTTAATGATTTAAATATTTTGTTCTTCTAAGTTTTTTTAATTAAAATTTTTAATTACATTTTTTTAAATTTGTTCACTTTTTTTAAAAAAAAACCGTAGAACTACATAATAAAAAACCTTAGAACATACGTAATTATTATTTTTATTTTTGAGAAAAACCGTAGAAAAACGTAATGCTAAGGGTAAAATTTTAACAAAGAAAATCGTACCGCATAATTGTTTAGAAGACAACTCCTTATCTCTTGATTTTGTCGTTCCAGAGTGCAAAAAAGTGAGCTATTATAAACTCTCTAATTTTGTCTTTCATTTTATTTTTACCTCCTTTTTTCTTTTTTTCTTTTTCGTGACACCATTTATCATGCCTATTTTTCTTCTACCTTTCTTTTCCTCCCATTCTAATTTATTGCAAATGGGGTGCACGATAGTATTTTCCTACACACTTCCATGCAGGTACAGTTGTACCGATTTAATTTTTATATGCAATTTGTTGGGCAAATTCTAACACGCAGTTCTAATTAGAATACTAGTACATGGAAAAAAATTACTCAAGTGTGTGTTTGGTTTAAATGATAAAAATAGAAAAGTAATTTTTAAATTAAAATAAAGTATAAAACTATAGATCTCAAAAAAAAGTACAAAAATTTCTTCCCCAAGGCTAATGTTATTCATACCTCACAATTTTTTTCACATTCTTTACCCTACATTCAATCAATCACTCCATCCCCAAAAGAACATCTCTTGAAATTGTAGGCTGATACCGTAACGTAACAGGTTCGTAAATGTTCAATATAAAGCCATCTTGGAGAAAATTAAAAATGTGAGCGATTTGTACCATCTCTTATTATATGCTTTCAAAAATGTACCAAATCTCTAAAAAGTGAAGTCAGCTTAAGAGTGAAGCTAATATATATATATATATATATATATTACATAACCATATTTTGAACCCCAGAGTTGTGTCGGTATCTTAACCAATAACCATGATAATGAAAATGATTATTTGACAGGACACCTTTTAGCTTACGTAGTTAAATAGAATAATTAAGTAGTTATGTGAAAAAGAATGAAATGAGTTGAATAAAGAACGTGGGGATAATTTACTTAAATGATTACATTGTTAAAGACGGTAAGAAATCAATGATGGATAATTGATTCAACTATTACATGCTTGATTCTCTGTATAAATAAGATTTTAGCACAGTCCCTTACTTCAACTTGGGTGTGTTAATGAGAGAGATGGGAGTTAATAAAACCTAGTCTTTTAATTTTAATTTTAATTATCTCTAAGTACGCTTTATTGTGTTACAAAATTACAATTAGATTACTCTCCCCTTCAAATGAAAAAGATTTTTCCCTCTAAAACTTCTGGGTAGTTTACACACTTCAATTTATTAGCAATAGTCTGTATGTAGCTAGCTTAATTGTTACTCATCTTATATTCGTCATCATCTCTATGTCTCATTTTGCAGTTCTAAACTATTGGTTAATGGAAATTTCGCTTAATACGGTGTCCAAATTATTGTCCTTCTCAGTTTTCACAGGAGGAAACATCGCATGATGCACAAGCCTAGCATACCCTTGCCACCTTCCCTTCTTCCCAATAAACAATAAACAATGAATATAATTAACTTGTAAGCATTCTTTATGGCAAGATGAGCCAAGGTCCGGGCTTATATTTTGATATTGGAAAGAAGGCCAGAGGTTTTACAAACACCAATTATCTGCCTCTTTCATTTTCATTTTAATCTTTCATTAGCATGAATTCTGAACTGATGATAGTCCCTATAAATTCTTTGCCTTCCTTTTTTGTTTATGTTAGATGTTCTTCACAAGGACTATGCTCAACAATCACCAATCCACTTTAACTACAGATTCTTGAACTGGAATTTAGATCTCTCCTGTCAAGGTAATAATATATACCAGCTTTTTAACCCTCTTACTATTCTTTTTGCTTTTCTTTAAAACATGTTCTTCTTAATCTACTTGTAATTTTTAGTCTACTGAAGGGTCCATTAAGTGGGATTAGGAAACTATGGACATTTGTCGTGGAGAGATTTTTGTACAGAAAGTTGCATATTATAAGACAACTACACATGGTCCCTTAATTATAATAAATTTGTGAGGAAGAAAATTTTATCTATATGTTAATTGGTTTATGGACAAAAGTCATGTAGACCTTGTTTGGTATGCTATTTGAGCATAGAAATAGAGGGAATCAGTTAGTCCTCAAAGATGTAATTACATCATAAGAAAAATGTGAATATCTCAGAATCCTGAAATAGCTATGGAATTTCATATCTGACTGTACTTCCTTTGATGATGTATCTGTTGGAGTAGAAGAACTGGTGCATGGACTAAGGGGCCTTTTCACATGTAACATACCTGACTCTGGGAAGGTACAACTACATTTTACTAGTCTTAGAACTATAACTAATTTTATCTTTGATAATTTTTTAGTCTTGATTTTCATTGCGTCTAACTATTTTTTGGGATCAAAACGATTTCGAATACAGTTGGAAATTCAACACTTGAGTAGATTCAGTGGATTTAGTGCAAGCATTGGATTATCGGGAGAGGCAGAAAAAGGATATAACCCTGTTGCAAACATCTCTGGTCATATAGGAACCAGAATTCTCACCCTGGGAGCTAATCTTGCCTATGACTTATCAGCAAGCTCATCAGCAAAGATAACTAACAATCTGAATGCTGGGTTGAGCCTGAACAGTCCCTACCTTGTTGCTGCCGCAACCTTGTGAGCTATCCTACAATAGAGAATAATTTTATAAGAAAATGTAGACTAACATAAGATTTGTGATGTGTACAAAAGCTTAAGAATCTATTTATAAAATATAAAAGAACACAAGTTGTGGTACTAACACCTTAAATGTCCTATCAGCTTAAACTTCAACATTCCATGTTGCCTACTCAGCTTTTTTTGCTTGTATTTCAATCTCAATTTCCATCCTTTTTAATCTCTTTAGTTCATGCTTTTAGTAACTTAAATCAATAAAGAACGACTCTTACCACCTCTACTTTAGGAGCATATATGAACCCCTACTTTATGCACAAACTTTGTATTCCTTCATCAAAATCTATTCCAAAAAAATAATAATGAAATATGTCCAACTTATTCAATAATATGAAATACAAAAGTTATTGGTAGAAAGATATCGAGAGAGGCTTGTGCAATGTACAGGGGCTGTATCTAATTATGTTTCTTCAAACTAAATGACTGTGTCATGCTTAAGTTTGGTGCATGTTCATTATGCAGGCATGACAATTTTCAAACCTTGAAAGGTTCCTGTTATTTTGAAGTGAATCCCCTGACCAAGACTGCAATTGCAGCAGAGGTGAAGTATGACCTTGCAGATTATGAGACTATCGGTGTCACCGTGGGTGCTCAGCACGCATTATTTCCTTGGACACTGCTAAAGGCCCGACTTAACAACAATGGCAACGTAGGTGGTCTCATTCAACAAAAGTTTGGGAGAAAATTTTCCATAACCGTGGCGGGAGAGATGAATTTTAACGAAGAAGATAAAGAAAAGTTTCCTAAGGTTGGAGTCTCCATGGCTCTAAAATAATTTCACCGAGAAAAGCTCGTGTAGAAACAGGCAATGAGATGTCCTGGAGGCTTCCAAAAGATGTTGCAAACTGCACGGAAATTTTGTTTTGCCCCATCGATTTTGTTCAACATTGGAGAACGGTATCATATCCTTGTTTAGTATTTGTTACCTATGTTTTTTATGAGTGAAAAGAAGTCATACACAGTTTATGAATACTTAGTGCTAGAAATATTTAAACATCCAAGTATCAAAGATTGGTACCAATGAAAGTTCAAATTGACTTCTGTTTGGTAAATCTATAAAACAAATTCCATTATGCAAGAATTGATTTCTTCCTTTGTTAACCAAGATAAGGTGAAGCGATAGCTATATATTACTGGTAGAATGTGAGTTTGGACCTAACTCAACCCCAAAAGTTAACTAAGGAGTAAGGGTTGTCCCTCACTTGTATACTTTAACTTGACTTTATCTTTAGCCGATGTAGGACTTGGATTTTTTCCAATAATTACTTGCATGGTTTGTTTGGTTTTGGAGAACGGATTATTCATAGAGGAAATAGGGTTATGTTTTCTTTGTAAACAATAATCATTTAAATGCAAAGTACTCAAACCATCAAATTCCCTGCAGGGAAAATATGGCAACATAACGTCGTTGATAAAATGTAATACAGACAATTAAACTATCAGCATGAAGTCCTCAGCTATGTGTTTAAAAAGACAATTAAATTTCCTGCTAAGAAAACTTAGTTCTGCATCATTCACATTTTAGAATACTTGTATTCACAATGATCCTGGCAAGATTGTCTAATTAAACAAAGTAACTGAACACACTATACACTGAAAGACAGCCACAGATATTCATATAGCATTATCATACTCACTTACATATCATGTACAAGAGCTAGGTGGAGTAGAAACTACTGATTATAACCCTGAAAAAGTTCATTACTAATTTGGGTAGTAGCTATATCACAAACAGAACCACATCCTTGGGGAATGAAAACAGCAGAAGACTTGGAGGCAGCACCAATTTCTTTCAAAGTGTCAAGTACTGAGTGACAAGGATCATGTATAAGACATCTTTTGCAATTTTATGAAGTTGTACTAGGTACATTAACTGAGAATCCCAGCACATTATCTCTAAATCCATCCACAATTGGCAAGCAATACCCAACCCAGAGAGATACTTAGACTCGCCTCACCGTCGGCTCGCTTAATTTGCAAGATATTCTCTGTCTCTGACTTCTCATTAGCTTCCACCGTCAACTTTGCAGCTCATCACAGAAAGAAAACATTAGAATAAATTAAAATAAGCCAATCCATGAGTACTGGTAGGGAAAGAAAACAAAAACAGCAATAAGAAGAGACCAGATGAGGTACATAAATAATCATTTGAGTACATAAGTCATACAAAATTGAGTTGAACCTTGGTTACTTAAAGCTTAAGTGTTGGATATTTTAGTGTAATTGATCTCTTTATTATGTTAAAATAAGAGTGCACGCTTATTTTAATGTAATAACGAGATGTTCGGTTTAGGCAAATTTTGGAAGTTACATGGAAGTTACTAAAACTTCCATCAACGGTTGGAAGTTACATGGAAGTTACTAAAACTTCCATCAACGGTAATTTTTAAAAAAAAATAACTTCCATCAACCGCCAAAAACCACCTTTTCTTTGATCATAAATAATTATTCTGGTTCAGAAAGCATAACGGGTGACAAAACATACAAGACCAAAACAAAACTCTTGAATTATAATCTTCTGATTTTATCCGATTGAACAATTTTGATTGAACCCCGAAATTTGATTCAATCTGAAAGTGTTATACACGACTTCAGATTTATCCAGTATCATCTCGATTTTTCAAATTAACCAACAAAAGATTGAATCAAATCTTTCGAGATGACGAACGATAGTTCGAAGATGACAAGCAAGTTTGCGAAGTTGGACAAGTTTGAAGGGCAGGATTTCAGAAGATGGCAGAAGAAGATGCACTTTCTCTTGACAACATTGAATGTGGTGTATGTGCTAAGTACACCGATGCCGGTGTATATGGAAGACGAAACTCTGGATCAAACAAGGAAGCGTTCGAAATGGGAGAACGACGATTACATTTGTCGTGGACACATTCTGAATGGTATGTCCGACTCTCTCTTTGATATTTATCAAAATGTTGAGTCTGCTAAGGAATTATGGGACTCTCTTGAATCCAAGTATATGGCAGAAGATGCCTCAAGTAACAAATTCTTAGTTAGTAATTTCTTTAATTACAAAATGATTGATTTGAGGCCTGTTATGGAGCAATATAATGAACTGCTGCGGATTTTGGGTCAGTTTACTCAACATGATTTGAAAATGGATGAATCCATTGTAGTTTCATCTATAATTGATAAACTGCCTTCTTCTTGGAAAGACTTCAAGCATACCTTGAAACATAAGAAGGAAGAGTTGACTCTGGTTCAACTCGGTAGTCATTTCATGATTGAGGAGTCGCTGAGGGCTCAGGAAATTGACAAAGTCAATGATAAAACCGTAGCAGGTTCCTCTTCCGTTAATAGGGTAGAGGAAAGTGGAACAGTTAAGCAAAATTACAATACTAAAGGTAACAAACGAAAATTTCAAGGAAATAAGAACAAAGGTCCAAACAAACAGACAAAATTGTCATGTTGGAAGTGTGGGAAACCTGGTCATTTAAAGAGGGATTGTTGGGTGTTCAAAGGAAAGAACAAGGCTGGTCCAAGTGGGTCTAATGATCCTGAAAAGCAACAAGGTCAGATTGTAGTGAATAATTTTAATTCGAATACGAATTCAAATTATGTATCACTAATATCTGATGCATTCTATGTGCAGGATGATGACGTTGCTTGGTGGTTTGATTCGGGAGCAACAAGCCATGTGTGCAAAGATCGTCATTGGTTCAAAGAATTTAGACCAATCGATGATGGCTCTATTGTGAAGATGGGCAATGTTGCAACTGAACCAATCCTAGGATTAGGTTGTGTGAATTTAGTTTTTACTTCCAGAAAAAGTTTGTATTTGGATAATGTCTTATTTGTACCTGGTATTCGTAAGAACTTATTGTCTGATATGGTTTTAAATAATTGTGGTTTCAAGCAAGTACTTGAAAGTGACAAGTACATCTTGTCAAGACATGGTTCGTTTGTTGGATTTGGTTATCGTTGTAATGGAATGTTTAAATTAAATATTGATGTTCCTTTTGTTCATGAATCTGTTTGTATGGCCTCGTGTAGTTCTATAACTAATATGACAAAATCAGAAATTTGGCATGCTAGATTAGGACATGTTCATTACATACAAAAGATTAAAAGATATGTCAAAAACAAGTATGATTCCTCCTTTTGATATTAACATTGAAAAATGCAAAACTTGCATGTTGACCAAGATCACTAGGAAACCTTTTAAGGATGTTAAAAGTGAGACTAAAGTCTTAGACCTTATTCATAGTGATTTGTGTGATTTGCATGCAACTCCATCATTAGGTCATAAAAAATATCTTGTTACTTTTATTGATGATGCATCAAGGTATTGTTATGTATATTTATTAAATACAAAAGATGAAGCTCTTGATAAATTTAAAATTTATAAGAAAGAGGTAGAACTTCATCAAAATGGGCTAATCAAAACTCTTCGTACGGATAGGGGAGGTGAGTATTATGATCCGGTTTATTTTCAATCTACTGGAATAATACATCAAACTACAGCTCCCTATACACCACAACAGAATGGTGTAGCCGAAAGGAAGAATAGAACCTTGAAAGAAATGGTGAATTCCATGTTATCCTATTCGGGTTTAAGTGAAGGATTTTGGGGTGAGGCTATGTTGGCAGCCTGATACTTGTTGAACCGAATTCTTAACAAAAGGAATAAGGTTATCCCATATGAACTTTGGCACAAAAAGACACCAAATTTGAGTTATCTCAAAATTTGGGGATGTAGGGCTGTGAGAACTCAGCATAATTTGGCCGATCATTTAACCAAAGGGTTAAGTAGAGATCTCGTGAAAAGGTCGGCTGTGGGATTAGGATTAAAGTCCATCTGAAATCTCTTATGTTAAGATACCCAATTCCCATCTAATATGACATTAGGTGCTGAATTCAATGTGGAAAGCTTAACATGTAGAGATTGGAACACATCATCGAAAGTATCCCAAAAGGAATGTGTTCGGTTCTGTAAGTTAAGGAGGTTGGAGTATAACTCCTCAATGGTTCTTTTGAAAAATTGCATTTGCAGGTGCAAGAAAGAAAAGAACTACCTATATAAGCATGAAGTTTAGCCGCTTCAAGAAGCTGGGACTTGGCTTTGATATGCTTATGAAGGATAGGGACACAGGCTAGTAAACTAGTGTCGAGCAAGAGTAATGTTATAAACTATTGTGCATATTATCTTCATGTATTCATTATGAATAGAAAGGGTTCAATCCTTAGTGACACCCTGATATTCGAATATTTGAAACGTGTAATTTGCTAAGATGAAATTCAATCGTCACGATATTTCATCTATGCAGTAGTTTGTGGTATGTTATGACTTTGGTGATTTGATCGGTAATTACACTAAAATGGGGGAGGTTTGTTGGATATTTTAGTGTAATTGATCTCTTTATTATGTTAAAATAAGAGTGCACGCTTATTTTAATGTAATAACGAGATGTTCGGTTTAGGCAAATTTTGGAAGTTACATGGAAGTTACTAAAACTTCCATCAACGGTTGGAAGTTACATGGAAGTTACTAAAACTTCCATCAACGGTAATTTTTAAAAAAAAATAACTTCCATCAACCGCCAAAAACCACCTTTTCTTTGATCATAAATAATCATTCTGGTTCAGAAAGCATAACGGGTGACAAAACATACAAGACCAAAACAAAACTCTTGAATTATAATCTTCTGATTTTATCCGATTGAACAATTTTGGTTGAACCCCGAAATTTGATTCAATATGAAAGTGTTATACACGACTTCAGATTTATCCAGTATCATCTCGATTTTTCAAATTAACCAACATTAAGTTGAATACTCATTTAACATACCAGCTTGATTTCTGTTATATCAATGAGTTAACCAACCCTAGAATCAAGGGATGCCATACATATCTCAGTCTGTTATCAGTTTCAATTATATTTGCTTTGAATTGTAGATAACATATCTAGTTGTTATATATACCAGGTTGTTACGAATCTAAACAGTTTTATCTCATCCATGTGATCCTTACTGTTGTTTTTGATTAATAACAGCAGGTAGAAATGTTAAAGAATGAAAGGGAGCATAAAGAAAGAAATTGAGACTACAAAGGCTTATTTTATTCTGATATGAAGCAACGTATTTAAAAACATGAAAAAGATAGTAACTGCTAACAAAAATATAACATCACTAACAGAAAGATAATACCACTAACAGATCATGCCTAGAGAATAGGATCAAAACTGCTTTATCCTATCAGTCAACATGACTTTTATTTTTCCTAAAAAATAGCATAAAAATCTTATCTACTATAATTTGTTAGGCAGTTCCAACAGTCAAATTTTAACAATCCTCCTTGACTTTGGAACTGCAAACTCCAAGCTTTTGTCTCAAGTATTCAAATTTGGCTTTTGGAAGTGCCTTGGTCAGAATGTCAGCACTTTGATTCTCTGTTTTGTAGTACAGTAACTTCACTTCTCCTTCCCTTTGAACTTCTCTTAGAAGAAAAAGCGTTATCTTGAAATGCTTAGGTTTGCCATGAAACACTGGATCATTAGCAATTGAGATTGCAGCCTGGTTGTCCACAAAAATTTGTGTGCTTTCTTCTTGTTTCATATGCAAATCTGTCATAATTTTCCTAATCCAAAGAGCTTGATTCACTGCAGCAACAACAGCTACATACTCTGCTTCTGTAGTTGATTGAGCTACAACTTCTTGCTTTTTAGAACACCAAGAAAAGACTCCAGAACCAAAGGAAAAACAATAACCAGAGGTGCTTCTCATATCAACAATACAACCTGCCCAGTCACTATCAGAATATCCATGGAGCTTAAAATTATGAGAATGAGAGTACATTATACCATAGTCTAAAGTGCCTTTAACATATCTAATAACTCGTTTGGCAGCTTGAAGATGAACTTCACTAGCACAATGCATGAACCTTGAAAGTATACTTACTACAAACAAAATGTCAGGTCTGGTTGCAATAAGATATATTAAGCAACCAATCAAGCTTCTGTAATGCATTTCGTCAACTTTATCAGCTCCATCATCCTTGCTAAATTTCTCCTTTTGGTTCATTGGAGATGTAGTGCTTTTGCAGTCCTCCATATGAAACTTCTTGAGTATTTCCCTTGCGTACTTCTTTTGGTGAATGAGGATTCCATCATGATCTTGTTTCACCTCCATTCCCAAAAAGAAACTCATCAAGCCAAGATCTGTCATTTCAAATGCTTTAAACATTTCAGCTTTAAACTCCTTTATGAGTTTCTCATCACTTCCTGTCACAAGTAAATCATCAACATAGACAGCAATAATGATTAAATATGCATCTACCAATTTCACATATAATGCAGCCTCACTTGGACTTTTGACAAATCCAAGATCTTGAAGATGATCATCTATCCTGCTGTACTAGGCCCTAGGAGTCTGTTTAAGACCATATAATGTCTTTTTCAACTTGTAAACTTTTTGCTCCTCTCCTTTGATTTGAAACCCCTCAGGTTGCTCTACATAAATCTCCTCCTGCAAGTAACCATTTAGAAAGGCAGATTTTACATCTAAATGATAAACTTTCCACCTTTTATGTGCAGTCAAGGCAAGTAGCATTCTAATTGTATCAAGACGTGTAACTGGAGCAAAGGTTTCTAAAAAATCCACTCCAAACACCTGAGCATAGCCTTTCACCACCAACCTGGCGTTGTATTTATTTACAGAACCATCTGGATTAAGTTTGGTTCTATAAACCCATTTTACCCTTATAGGTTGTTTGTGTTGAGGTCTGTCCACTAGCTCCCACGTGTCATTTTTTTCGATCATCTTCAACTCTTCCTTCATAGCATTTATCCACTTGTCATCCTTTTCAGCTTCTTCAAATTCTGCAAGTTCTAGGACAACTACATTACTCTTTTGATAAATCTCAGATAAAGATCTTGTACCTTTGACAGGAATGTCATCTATATCATCATCAAGGAATTGTGGGATTTTTGGCAGCTGCTTCCTTATTGGCTCATCCCAACTCCATTGTTGATCTTCCATAAATTTGACATCTCTACTCACTAGAATTTTCCCATTTTGAGGTTGGAAAATTCTGTAAGCTTTGGAGGTGTTGTTGTATCCAATGAAAACTTCGGGTTCTGCCTTTTTATCAAGTTTGTCCCTTTTAACCTGTGGAACATAAGAGAAACAAACACAACCAAAGATTTTTAGATTTTGTAAATCTGGTTTTTTTGTGCAGAACTCTTGTAGGTAGTCTATTCAACAAAAATACTGCAGTGTTTGCAGCCTCCACCCATAGCTCCTTTGACAACTCCTTTTCATGCAGCATACACCTTGTCATCTCCATGATACTTCTATTTTTTCTCTCACTCACACCATTTTGTTGTAGGGTGTAAGGTACGGTGAATTGGTGCTCAATGCCAGCTTCTTCACAAAATTTATCAAAAACATCATTTTTGTATTCCTTCCCGTTGTCAGACCTTATTGTTTGCAACCTGCAATCACTTTGATTCTCCCCCAATGCTTTAAATTTCCAGAAAATATTAGCAACCTCAGTCTTGGATTTAAAGAAATAAATCCAACAATATCTAGTATAATCATCAATAAATGTAATATAGTATTTATTACCATTTAAAGATGATACTCTCTGAGGTCCCCCAACATCTGTGTGAACTAATTGCAGCTTTTGAGTTGCTCTCCAAGTTGATTGAGGAAATGGTTTTCTGACTAGCTTACCATATTGGCAAGCCACGCCATCGGCTAACTTGTCTTCAAGCATTGACACACCTTTCACCAAGGCATGTTTTTGCATGTATAAAAGTCCAGCAAGATGGAAGTGTTCGAGCCTTTTGTGCCATAGTTCAACATTGGTGGTCATGCTTGAAAAAGCTATTTGCTTTTCCTCCATTAGATTTAAAGCATAGCTTTTAGCCCTCATTTTCACCCTGAATACGTCTTTTCCTTTTGCATCTTTGATCAAGCACCAATTTTCTTCAAATATAACTTTGAAGCCTTTCTCTACAAGCAGAGCAACACTAAGTAGATTTTGATCAATGTCAGGCACATATAAGACATCAAAGATATATTTCAAACCTGTCAAGCTTTCAATAGCAACAGTCCCTTTTCCCTTGACTGAGATGAAATCACCATTTCCAATTTTTACTTTGGAAACAATGGTTTTGTCAAGTTTTTTAAAGAGGTTCAGGTCATTGGTCATATGGTTTGTGCAACCGCTGTCTATTAACCATGAATCACTGGAACTATTGCTTGTGGCAAAGCATATTGCGACAAAGAGTTGCTCTTCTTCTTGTTCCTCTGCAACCACCTTTGCTTCCTCTGATTTGGACTTGCATATTCGCTCTACATGTCCCATATTGCCACACTTTCTACACTTGACATCTGGCCTCCACCAACATTTTCTTTCAGGATGATTTGTCTTTTTGCAATGCGGACAAGGAGGAAAGGTCTCACCTTGTTGCTTGTTGGAGCCTTCTGGTTTTTTGTTCCTCCATTTGTTGTTCTTCTTGTCTTTGCCACCTCTTGAATTTTGTGCTTTCGTATGAAACGCACCTTGTACCACCTCATCTTGTCTCATCATTCTTCTCTGCTCTTGGGCTTGTAGAGCATTTATGAGTTCTCCCAAGGTGATGGTTGACAGGTCTTTAGACTCCTCCAATGCTGATATCTTCGATTCATACTTCTCGGGTATAGTGACCAGGATTTTTTGCACTAGTCTTTCATCAGGAAAGTCCTTCCCAAGAAGCCTCACTCTATTTGCTATGCCTAACAGCCGGTCAGCGTAGCCTTTAATTGTTTTAGTCTCTTTCATGCTCTGCATCTCGAATTCTCTGCCCAAGTTGAGTACTTGCATGCCTTTGGTTCTTTCACAGCCTTGATATTCTGATCTGAGATAATCCCAAATCTGTTTGGCAGACTTGAAGTTCATAATTCTTGTAAAAATAATTTTTGACACAGCAGAGAAAAGGCAATTTTTAGCCTTAGCCTTTTTGGTCTTCCTTTCTCTGTGATTCTTCATCTGAGCCCCCGTTGGATCTAAAGGTAGTTCAGGAACATCATAGTTTTCTTCTACTGCCTCCCAAAGATCCAAAGCTTCAAGATGAGCGGTCATCCTTGCAGCCCATAATTCGTACTCCTCCCCATCAAAAATTGGTGGTGAACCTGCTGTGTATGATGTTTCTCCCTCCATTGCGATTTCTCTCAACTCACAGACCCCTTAAAGATAAGAGTTCTAGATACCAATTTGTTGTTTTTGATTAATAACAACAGGCAGAAATATTAAAGAATGAAAGGGAGCATAAAGAAAGAAATTGAGATTGCAAAGGCTTATTTTATTCTGATATGAAGCAACGTATTTAAAAACATGAAAAAGATAGTAACTGCTAACAAAAAGATAACATCACTAACAGAAAGATAATACCACTAACAGATCATGCCTAGAGAATAGGATCAAAACTGTTTTATCCTATCAGTCAACATGACTTTTATTTTTCCTAAAAAATAGCATAAAAATCTTATCTACTATAATTTGTTAGGCAGTTCCAACAGTCAAATCTTAACACTTATGTATAAATACACTTCCAGAGCAATAGAAAAAGTGTGCCATTATTGTTTCAATTCTCTACAATTTCATTCATGGCCCACTTTGCATTTTCATCTGACTCTATATCAACAATCAATGTTTGAACAATTTCACACCCATAAACTGACATATCTTGTTAAGACAATAAAGCAGCAAAATCAAATTAAATATAAGGCAGCACGGTTTACATTATATGTAAATTTCATAAATAGAACCTCTAGTTCATCTTCCACGCTTTCGCAATGTCATTTTTTTGCTCAAAAGCATCATCCAAGTTGAGTTTTGGAACGCTTGCTCTAATTACTGCAATTAGAACAAACAGTTTAGCTGAAAACTTATATGCTTCAAGTACTAATTTATATACGTTTATAGTTTACACAGCGTTATGGTTTATTATAGTTTACTTGGATTTGGGTCTTAGTAGTTAGTATTGCTTATTTACTTGGTTTGCAAAAAGCATCGTGGCACATTTCCCTGTTTGGGGTTCTTTTAGAAAGAATTTCCCAAACTAGGGCTGTTTTGGAGGTATTTCCCAGGGGGTGCTGTTTTGTACGTAGCTGGCCATGCATGGCGCCAGTGCTGATGGCGCTTCGACAGGGACGAGCCACGTGGCCATGGAAGCGCCATTCCCAGCAGCGCGTCCCCTTTTGCTGAGGTGGCTTTGGAAGCGCCAACAGTAGTGGCGACTTGGTGAACGCGTAGCCCTAGGTTTAGGTTACAGCGTTGCAGACTGGCCTGCAGCAGGGAAGCGCCAGTGGTGGTTGCGATTTTGGAAGCGCCATTGGTTCCTGCGACTTGCATGAAAACGCCAATGGTGATGGCGTTTGAAGGTGTTTAAATACCCAGCCAATACCCAGAGTCTTGTACATTTGTTCTGCGCTTTCCCTTTGAACATTTTACTTTCATTTTCGTAGCTTTGGAATTTTGGTGACTTTGGAAATTTCTGTGGTATGAAGCATTTTTTTAAAATTATATTAGCTTTTATGTTTTTTCTTCAACGCTTTCCCTTTGAACATTTTGCTTTCGTTTTGGTAGCTTTAGCATTTTGGTGGCTTTGGAAATTTCTGTGGTATGAAGCATTTTTTTTAAAAAAAATTATATTAGCTTTTATGTTTTTTCTTCAGCGCTTTCCCTTTGAACATTTTGTTTTCGTTTTGGTAGCTTTGGCATTTTGGTGGCTTTGGAAATTTCTATGGTATGAAGCATTTTATTTTAAAAAAATTATATTAGCTTTTATGTTTAAAAGGCTTGTTAGTGTGTGTTTAAATGTAAAAAATAAACAGAAAAATTGTGTAACGATGTTTATTTGAAGAAAATATTTTGAATATGAAATTTGTATTATTTTGTTAATTAAATTAGGTTGGTGTTGATGAACGTTTGAACTTTGAATAAAAAATAATTATAGATGATATTTATTTGAAGTAAGTATTTTGAGTACGAATTTTTTTTTTTTAATATGAAGTTGTAGTATTTTTTCAATTAGATTAGGTTGGTTTGTTGGTGTGTTAAAAATTTAGAAACGTTGAACTAGAAAGTGTTATTTGATGCTTTGTTTTTTCTCGTACTACAAATATTTTATTATATTTGTAGTAATTTTGTAATTACCTTTTTCCATTTTAAAGTTATTAATGGTTAAGATTAATTATTTATACTACTAACTTCGTTAATGAATTATTAAATTTTCTGTTAAAAATGACTATGTTGAAATTGTTCATTTTTTATAAGTTTGTCCCATAAAATTAATTTGAAGTTAATTAAATTTTTTTAAAAGAGAAATTGAATGTGAAGTTCCAATAAAGAGATCTTTTGTGATTACATTTTATTAGTTTTGATTAAAAGTTTTATAAAATCGTTTGTGTTATTTAAGTGTGTTGATGTGAAATTTATTTAAAGTTAATAATTTTAATTACATCTTGATTAGTTTAAAATTACTACATTGAAATTGTTAATTTTTTTTAAAGTGTCTTAATGTGAAATTGATTTGAAGTTAATTTTTTTTTTAAAATTAAGTTTTATTTTGAAGTTTCAGTAATGATTTTTTGTGATACCCATTTTGTAATTTATTTGACGTGTTAAAATATTGTTTTTGTAGGTACACGATGAATTCGGTTATAACAGTGTTGTATTTCAATGGAAGGGTATATGAAGATAATGATGGTGTAATATTTGAAGGCAATAAAAAAGCGATTCAGATTAAACGTGGAATTAGTTTCAATGTTTTGAAGAAAAAAATTGGAGATAAGGTAAAGTTACAAAATAATGAAATTATTTCTGCTATTAGCGGTAGATTTTTAGTGTCAGGAAAATATATTGCCTTGCAAATTTGTGATGACGAAGACATTGAAACAATGTTGGAAAGTTTTAAACAACAAGACTAAATGTCAGTTCTGGAATTGTACATAGAAAAGGATGTGGCTGGTGGTTCAATGTTTCATTCTGTCAATTCGCTTACATCATGTGAAAATTATTTATCTAATTATGAGACACAACCGGCAACAAATATGAGCAATTTACATATTGACGAAGACGATGATGATGATGATGATGATTATCTTGTGTCTAACTCATACGTTGAAGAGTCTCTAGACGAAGATGACAGTGTTGACAATATATCTGATACAGACGATGAAGTCACCAACATTCCTCAACCAGTAAGAATTGTTCACCCAGCAGAAGGTATAATTTTTTGTATAAAAAAAATAGACAATACATTTATTATTTGATGACAATTGTATTTAATGCTAAATAAGTATTATTTGATTTTTTATTTTATTTTGAACTGTTAGGTGCACAACGAATTGAAAATCCATTTTGGAATGATGCCTTACATTATAACAATATCAACTGGAGTTATCCTGATGAGGAGGACATTTGCGGTTTGGAGATGCCGTCGACCTTTAATGTTGGCCAAGAATTATATGTTGGCATGGAATTTGATAGTAAAGATGCGGTCAAAAATGCAGTCAAACAATGTGTTATGAAGGTGCATCAAAGTTTCAAAGTTGTCGAAAGCAAAACGAACAAGTATGTGGTTTGTTGCGTGAATAAAAATACAGAGTGTCCTTGCCCTTTCTATATGAGGGCAATTTTATCTAAAAAAATAGATACGTGGAAAGTCACACAATGGGGTGGACCACTCACATGTCTGAATAAGACCATGACACAAGATCACGAGAAACTTGATTCAGATTTAATTGCCACTTATGTAGTAGGTACGTATTTTATGTTCATATTATGTTCATTTTTTGTTAATTATCATTTAAATTTTGTTATGTTATTGACAGGCATGATCAGAGAAGATCCATCAATAAAAATTTATTTGATTCAAGAAAGGATTAACAGTGAATTTGCATACAAGGTGTCGTACAAAAAAGCTTGGTTGGCGAAACAGAAAGCCATTGCAATTGAATATGGCAATTGGGATGAGTCATATGCGAAACTTTTGTCGTGGCTAACACACATGCAAAATCATTCTCCTGGATCATATTTTCAAGTACTACATGACGATTTTATCGTTGGGAATACGGTTAGTCGCGAACACCGTCAGTTTCATAGAGTTTTTTGGACTTTTGGACAATGTAAAGAAGCTTTCAAGTACTGTGAGCCAATCATACAAGTTGACGGCACACATTTGTACGGAAAATACCGTGGGACCCTCTTAATGGCCACATCACAAGATGGAAATGGTGGTGTCCTTCCTCTAGCATTCGCGGTGGTTGAAGGTGAGACGTTAACAGGGTGGTCATGGTTTTTGGCACACTTGCGTGAACACGTCAATGATAAAAATGGTATTTGTCTCATATCTGATCGACACGCGAGTATAAAGTCCGTTGTCGCTAACGAAGCACTTGGTTGGCAACCTCCCCACGGTTATCATGTCTATTGCGTGCGACACATAGCAAGCAACTTCAATCGGAAATTCAATAACGCCAAACAAAAAGAAATGTTGAAGAAGTTGGGTAAGATTTCATATTTGATGGTCACGTTTATTTAACTTTCATATATACTTGAAATTGTTATTCATAACTAATTTTATGCAGTCTACACTCCTTGCAAGCACATTTTTGATCAAAATTTAGAAAAATTTCGTGAACTAAGTCCAGCCATAGTAACATGGATTGATCGCATTTCAAAGGAAAATGGACGATGGCTTATGATAGAGAAGGGCGTCGATATGGCCACATGACAACCAACCTCTCAGAATGTATCAATAAGGTTTTGAAGGATTGTCGCAACATTCCCATAACAGCCTTGGTCAAATCAACGTACAGTAGGTGTCGAAAGTACTTTGTGAGCGTGGCCACCAAGCCCAGAGACAGTTAAATGAAGGGCAAGTATATTGTTCAAAGCTTGTTAAAGAACTTAGAAAAAATTAAGAACAAGCTTGTTCGCACATCGTTCGTGTGTATGACATCCACTCCACAAGGTTTGAAGTAGAGGAGACCTTCAATCCTATTACGCAACGTGGCGGACAAAAGTGGGCAGTTAACTTGAACGGTCATTATTGTCAATGCGGAACGTATTCTGCGCTTCACTATCCATGTTCACATATTATTGCAGCTTGTGGTTACGTGAGCCTGAACTACTACCAATATATAGATGTTGTTTATACAAATGAGCACATCTTAAAAGCTTACTCCGCACAATGGTGGCCTCTTGGGAATGAAGCGGCTATTCCTCCTTTTGATGATGCATGGACACTTATCCCTGACCCAACCACAATTTGTGCGAAAGGTCAGCCAAAATCAACAAGGATAAGGAATGAGATGGATTGGGTCGAACCATCTGAGCACCGAATAAAATGCAGTAGATGTGGAGCCGAAGAGCATAACAGGCGTCGCTGTCCAATGCAATCTGAGCGTGGGAGTTGTTCAAATCATTGATTTATGTATGTTAGTCGAGTGACTTGTATTTGTTTAAGTTCTCTTCAATGTATTGAATTCTGGGGTTGAATAAATTTGTTAGTTAAAAACATTACTTATTTTGGTTTGTGTACATTAACTATTTGTGGGTTTCAATGAATTCGTTACTTAAAAACACATCCATAAACCCTAACACTAAACCCTAATCCTCAAACCTAACCCTAACACCTAAACCCTAAGCCCAACACACTAAACCCCAACCCCAAACCACCTAAACCCTAAGTCCATCACACTAAACCCCAACCCCAAACCACCTAAACCCTAAGCCCAACACACTAAACCCCAACCCCAAACCACCTAAACCCTAAGCCCAACACATTAAACCTCAACCCCAAACAACCTAAACCCTAAGCCCAACACACTAAACCCTAACCCCAAAACACTAAACCCTACTCATAACCCCTACTCCAAAACCCTAAGCCCTAAACCTATCTCTAACCCTACCCTACTCCCCAAACCCCTAATCCAACACACTAAGCCCAAAACCCTAAACCGCAACCCTAACCCTAACCCCAACCCATAAGACACATCCCTAATCCGTAATCCCTAAAAACTAACCCTAACCCAAACCCTAATCCCAAAAACATAACCCTAACCATAACCCTAATCCTAATCCCTACTCCCTAAACCCTAAGCCCTAACCCTAATCCTAACCCTAACCCCTAATACAAAACACTAAGCCCTAAACCCTAAACCCAAATACCTAACCCTAACCCAAAATACCTAACCCTCCCCCACATACCTAACCCTAACCCCAAGCCCTAGGCCAAACTAACCCTAAACATTAACCCTAACCCCTAATCCAAAACCTATCCCTTAAACCCCTAAGCTCTAACCCTAACCCACACCCAAACACCTAAACTCTAACCCCCAAGCCCTAGGAAACAACCCTAATCCATATAATCCATAAAACCTAACCCTAACCCTAACCCCTAATCCAAAACCTATCCCTTAAACCCCTAAGCTCTAACCCTAACCAAACCCAAACACCTAAACCCTAACCACAAGCCCTAGGAAATAACCCTAATCCATATAATCCATAAAACCTAACCCTAAACCCTAACCCTAACCCCTAATCCAAAACCTATCCCTTAAACCCCTAAGCTCTAACCTTAACCCAAACCTAAACACCTAAACCCTAACCCCAAGCCCTAGGAAACAACCCTAATCCATATAATCCATAAAACCTAACCCTAAACCCTAACCTAACCCTAAAACATAACCCCAACCCCTAATCCAAACCCATAAGCTCTAACCCTAACCCAAACACCTAAACCCTAACCCCAAGCCATAGGACACACTAACCCTAATCCATAAAACCTAACCATCAAACCTAAACCCTAAACCCTTACCCTACTCCATAAAACCTAACCCTAAACCATAAAACTCAACCCTAAAACCTATCCCTAATCCATAAAACCTAACCCAAACCCCTAAGCCAAACCTAAGCACAAGCATAACCTAAAACCTTACCGTTACCCTAATCCAAAACTCTAAGCCTTAAACCCCTAAGCCCTAACCTAAGCCTAGCCCAAACCCCTAAACACTAACCCCGGGCCCTAAGCCACATCCTAATCCTAAACCGTAACCCCTAAGCCTAATCCCTAATCCTAATCCCTAAACCCTAACCGTAAAGGAGAACATATCGCGTTGGTGTTTGGCTTTAGTTACTGAAACTAATTATTTTTTTGTTTGTCTACTTTAGTTTTATTTGTAAACTTAGTTTATTATTATAGTTTGATGCTCCATATAAACTCTATACATTATTAAGGCATAATAAATGAGATGCGATAGATTAATTGTCAAAATCAAATGTCTTACAAACAACAACAAAATTACACAGATACATCAAAATCAGTCATTATGGTGTCCGTGATGTCGTGAGGATGTGCCACATGGTCGATCCATCTTCGCGCTTGACGATCAGATTTCTTCTGCCGCCGCGTTGTCTCCCCGCTTCTGCTTGCTCAGCCTCTGTAGAAAACTCCTGACGCAAATCAACACCTAATAAGTCGCCCATATCAGGTATTGCTCCGGGTACATTCCATTGCGGAGCAAATGGGGCGTTAGGTGTTGCCATGGGGGCATCGTGCTGCTGTGAAGGAGTCATAGTGGGCCATGAAAAATGAGGCTGTGTTTCCGCAACACCACCGAATGAATGTGAGGTCTTAGAAGTATCAGTATGATGACCTGCAAAAGGATATTGATACATCTGTGAAGGATATTCGGAAAATGTTGCTGGCGTGTAATACATTCCATGACCACGCTCCATCATTTGTTGGGAATATTGTTCCGCTTCAACAGGCTCCCTTCGTCTGCCTATGCCCCGAGTTTCAACACTTGACTGAAGAATGTGAAACTCTTGTGCTGGGAATTCACGCTCTGATGTTGGACCATGTGACACTGGCTCAGTGATTCTCTCTTGCTCTTCAGATATAATCGCTAACTTATCCACGTAAGGCACGAGATCATCAACTGTCCATGTGTTCCTCCCTTGTGGTGACACCATATATTGTAAAGTCTCCACAACTTCACCTTGCAATTATTAGCGTCAAGAAATTAATGCTCATGCTTAAGAAATTAATTAGAAGTTAAACATTGAAAAACAGATAAATACCAATGCAGTTGTGTTTGCATTTTTGGGTCGACAAACATCTTTGTTTTACGCTTATACCACACCATGTAGTCCGAGTTAAAACCCAGTAGGCCCTCCTGTCGAGGATAAACGTCGACCCTAAACTCAGCTGCATTGTTCCACTGACTAATGATTGGGGCCAACAGGTGGAACCAATTATCATCTTGTTTGCCTTTGAGCATTATGCCATGGAGATTCTGCGGTTGCGAAGGAAACCGAGAATGGGTTGTTGCAATCCAAATTGTCGTAAAACTCTATCGGGTTGGTGCCACTCAACTACATGGAAACAAATCAGTGGCACCACCGCAAACCAGGCTACACTTCCAACCACACAAATTGGAGGCAACGCTGCCATCACAGTTGCTGTGTATGGCTCCCAGACAAACTGCATATAACAACACACTTGTCAATTTTCAGTCAAACATAACATATTAAAATTTCATTTAACCATTACATTACGATGTTCTTACCTCATGTCGTTTCATCAGATCCAATTTGTGACGGAAAAGTCTAAGATCATCATTGCCAATATGTTGATTTCCACGTCGCAGCCACCTACAATAAAAATGAAATCATCATTGTCAACACGTTCCATCATTAAATATTTTTAATTCAAATCTAATTTTTTAAACGACAAACCTGTGTCCGAGTGGTTTATTTTCTATGACGGGAGGCGTCCCCTTTGGAGCTAAAGTCATGCATCGTTCCCATGCCCACATTTGGATTAAGATGCACATACCTCCGATTGATTTAACTTTGTAATCGGTGGCGCTGCACATCTCTCTATATAAATACGCAAGCACGACAGGTCCCCACGCATACGTACTGCACTGTTCAAAGTCACGTATTGTAGGTACCTTAAGGAAACTCTGCTACTAAAGAGGACACCTCCTATGAATCGAAGGATCCACGCACAGGTAAACCTTTGTAATTGCTCAACGTTACCCTCATCAATATTTATGTGAGAAAAATGGTGAGCCAACCAACTTAATTTGACGACACTGCCTTCAATTTCGCCTTCCTGTGGTCTAACTCCTAATAATTCTTCACACAAATCGGCCCAAACAAGATTTGTTGAACCAATTAATGGTGCCCCGTCAGTACGTAGACCTAATAAAATAACACGTCTTGGAGAGTAATGGTAGCCTCTCCGCATCTCAGGTGAAACATGTGGGTTTCGGGCCTCCATCTTTCAATGAACGCACTAATTAAGGCCGCATTTATCTTTAGGTATCCCATCTTCATGATCCAATAAAACTCACATTGCCGAAGCAAAGGAACAATTTCCTTTGGTATTTGTTCTTCACCTTGATACGTTAGGACTGCTCGTCTGATGTTTTCTGTCTGGTTCCCCATTCCAAACATGTTCTGAAACATGCTTGGGTTGCATCCACAACACGTCACCATCAATTGGACCAGACCTAGTTTGTATACTTGATGAGCATGACGACGAAGATGTCATTGATCCTACAAAATAAAATATAATACAATTAATTGACAATAAAATTTATACATTAATTATACATACACAAATTAAGTATATTTACAAAAAATTAATTAAAATACATAAGAAATTATATTTTTTTAAATTTCAATAACAAAATATATTATACAAATAACCTAATTCATATATATTCTATAAATAAATTAAATTACAACAAATATAATTTAAATATAAAATAATATTAATTTCGATAAAAATTAAAAAAATATATAAAAATTAAATATTTAATAAACATAATATAAACTAAAAATAAAAACTACGTAATAAAAAATTAATTCTAACTAAAATTAATAATTTACACTACATAAAATATTCTAATTATAAATTTACCATATAAAAATTAATACTTTAAATAATAATAATATAATAAATAAAATAACTAATATAAAAAAATTAATTCTAACTTAATTTAAAATTACTAATTTACACTACATAAAATTATTCTTAATATATCATAACAAATATTTAAACTAAATGTAATCTATCATATAAAAAATTAATGACTTCAAATAATTACGAGTAAAATAATTTAACATACAACATCACTAATTTAAAATATGTAAAACTATTCTAATTTAAACATAACATATGAAACTAATAATAACTAAAACTAACGTAATATAAAAAATTTAATTCTAACCTAATTTAAAATTACTAATTTACATTACATACAATTATTCTTAATCTATCATAACAAATATTTAAACTAAATGTAATCTACCATATACAAAATTAATGACTTCAAATAATTACGAGTAAAATAATTTAACATACAACATCAATAATTTAAAATACCTAAAACTATTCTAATTTAAACATAACATATGAAACTAATAATAATTAAAATTAAAATTAACGTAATATAAAAATTTAATTCAAACCTATTTTTAAATTAATAATTTACAATACATAAAATTATTTCTAATCTATGATCAAATATTTAAACTAAATGTAATCTACCATATACAAAATTTAAACTAAAGCTAATCTAAACTTAATACGTTATGGTACCTAAAATTATTCCTAATCTAAAATTATTAAATTACGGTACCTAAACCTATATAAAAAATTTCAACTAAACTTAATCTATCATATAAAATTATTCCTAATTTACCATATAAAAAATTATTCCTAATTTGTCATATAAAAAATTTAAACTAAATCTAATCTATCCTATAACATTAAGAATTGAAACTAAACTATACAAAATTATTATATTACACTACCTAAACTATACAAAATTATTATCTTACACTACCTAAAACCATTTTATTATCAGAATATAAATATTTATATAAATAAAAACATACAAAAGATTCAATATATAACTTACAAATTTTTTACGAAAATGGAAGAACACCAACAAGAACAGCACCAACCAAGCAGTTCTCTCTTCACACAATATTTCACTCTCTCAGATAACAAGTAAACTCGAAAACGCAGGCAAACAATTGAAGGCCAAACACAGTTTATAAACGAAAGAAAAAGCACGAAGCGCCAATGGCACCAGCGCCTTCAATAGGCACGAAGCGCCAATGGGAATGGCGTTTCCCTGCACCTAGCTGCCTAGCCCTGCTGCTGCTGCTTGACGGGACAAGACAGGGTCAAAGCGCCAACACCACTGGCGTTTTGCAATACATGGTCAAATCGCCAATCAGGTTAGCGCATCCCTCCAGCAGTCAACACTTGTCCGCCATGCATGAAGTCGCCAGTTCTACTGGCGCGTCCCATGCTGGGTACGTGCAAAAACAGCACCCCATGGAAAATATTTCCAAAACAGCCCTAGTTTGAGAAATTCTTTGTAAAAGAATCCCAAACAGGGAAATTTGCCAAAGCATCGCTAGTCTTCTCTGACACGATAATGAGTTGACAAAGACATAATCCAGAAATTAAATAAACATCAAAACTAATCTACCATAATCCAATGGAAAACAATAACTTAAATATATGGACCAGGGAAATTAGGAAAACAATATATTAGATATAGATAGAAAGAATTTAACAGGAATGCAACTTGTACTTGTAAAAGACCGTCTAACTAACAAAACATGAAGGGTGAAGACTACAAATTATCAAAACACCATAGAAGAGAGCCAAGGTAACATGACAAAGTTCTCCAAAATTCAAATAACACATTTTTTAATGTGCCAGTCAAAAATAAAGAATTCAATCTGTGGTTGATAAGATGAGTTAAAATAAATTATAACTAAGTTCTTCCAAATAAACTTGGCATTTTATTGAAGTCATTGATGACATTTATTTAATTAATTTCCCAGGCATAGATATATTAATTTAAAATAAAAAATTTATTTATATTAAAATTATTAGTAAATTCATCAAAATGTTTTATTCAATAAAACATTATTGCACAAATGTAAATCATTAGTTACTTTATTAACTTTTATTAATAATTGAACGAAAAATTTATAAAGTGATCTAATTTAGATATGACTAATGTAAAAAGGTTACTGAATAATTAAGGGAATAAATAATATAATAATTATTATTTAATTATTTAATCATAAATATAAGTAGATTTGTTAGTTATTACTTTTAAAAAATTAATTAATTAGCATAATAAAAACTTTTATATTCATAATGTATATCAATTAAACCATATCTAAAATTACACACTAACTATAAAAAAAATATATAATTTAGTCCAAACATTAGCATTTTTTTTGGCCAACTAAAAGCTTCATTTTTTATTTCTGGATCCATCCCTAAATTTTCTCAACCTCTAATTCATTTGTAGTATAACAAAGTAAAAAGAGAGAGGAATAAGCTGGAGAGAAAATATCAGTTTCCAATAAAGGATAAAGCTAAGACAAAAATGATTGGTGGAGATCAAGCAACGAGATCGCGTCACATAAAAACACACCACGATTGTTACTACTAATTTATATTTAGTCTTATTATTATCACAGAAAATGTCCTTTGTGTCTCTACCTCTGCATCGTCCCACGTGGCAGCTGAGTTGAGATATCAAGCAGAAGAAGCACTCTGGTTCTGAGGCGCAACCTCGTCCCAACAACCATGGCGGTCCCTGCTACATCCTCAGCCCCTGTCCTTCGACCCATCCGCACCAATCACTCCTTCTCTTCCCCTTTCCGCTCTCTCCCCTCTCCCGCCGCCAGAAAACCCCTAACCGTCTTCGCCATGGCCCCCAAAAAGAAGGTACAAATTCCTTATTTAATCCCTCACTAATCTTTTATTTCGTAAATGTCCAGTTCCACAAATTTCACGTTTGAGATGCCTAATTTGTGGCGTGAAAAGATTGTGTTAAAAAATCTCAAATTTAGCAGTGGTATGTTCAAAATTGTGTGTATGAAAAATGTTAGAAACACAGATGCTTTTTTTTTTATTGGTTCAAATCTATTGAAAATTATAAAATTTTATAGGTCTCATTTTATTTAATGATTCCTTCTCGTGATTGTTTGGTTTTTAATAAGTTTTAACCAATAAAAAAAAAAATAAACATGTTTTACTAATCGGAAAAATGCTAGTGATGAGCAATGGCGGATACAGAATCCTAAGTTAGTGGGAATAAAAAAGCTTACTTGCCACTAGTGTTACTGGAGAGTGAGAAATTAGAGAATACTGAATTCAAATATACTAAACTAGAGGGAGTAAAACACCAGAATTTAAGACATTTAGATGTAACTTTTCAAATTCAAGGTGCCCATAATTTCACACTGAATTATATATATAGGTCTGTGAATGGTAATTATTTTTGTTAACGAGAAAGATTAGAATCCACAATCTTTTCTTCTTTCTCCCTTCTTCTTCTATCAGCAACCTTGATGAATTAAGTGGAAACTCAAAGGTTAAGATTTGATTTTAGTTATGGAATTGAACTTGGTAGGTGAACAAGTACAATGATAAGTGGAAGAAGGAGTGGTTTGGAGCGGGGATATTCTACGAGGGAAGCGAGGAGGTGGAGGTGGACGTGTTCAAGAAGATAGAGAAGAGGAAGGTTTTGAGCAACGTGGAGAAAGCTGGCTTGCTCTCCAAGGCAGAGGACTTGGGATTCACGCTCTCTTCCATAGAGAAGCTCGGCGTCTTCTCCAAAGCCGAGGAGCTCGGCTTGCTCAGCTTGCTCGACCGAGCCGCCAGCTTCTCCCCCTCCCTCCTCGCCTCCGCCGCCCTCCCCGCCTTCGTCGCTGCCATTGCCGCCATTGTGCTCATTCCCGACGACTCTGCCACCCTCGTCGCCGTCCAGGCTGTTGTTGCTGCCGCGCTCGGCGTCGGAGCCGTCGGGCTTTTCGTTGGCTCCGTCGTGCTCGGCGGCTTGCAAGAGGCTGATTGATTGAATGGTGTGGGAATGGTATGTGGATGAATTCATCTTAGATTTTTTTTTTTTGTCTTTGTAGTTGTAGAATTGAGGAGGAGAGATTATGGCAGTTTCTTTTGGTGTAAAAAAATTGTAATAAAAAAAATGAAATGACAATAATTGACTGGAAATGGTTGCATACAACAGAATGTAGTAGTGTCTCTGTCTCTTGTGAATGAATTGCTGTTTTCTGATTTATGTTTCTTAATTGAATTAGTAAAATTAAGCACTAGTAGTCAGTTTAATAAATCATTTATTGTTCAGATAAATATATAATAATAAATCTAATCTTATTGTGAAATTTATTGTACTTCACTAAATGCAACATAGTTTTTTTTATACAGTGTGGACAAATGTGCGATTATATGCTTATAGAAAAATATTAGTAACACTTTTTAGTTTTAGTGGAATTTATTTGGAATCATAAAATTGTGTAAATTTTACTCCTTGTTTAACAATTCTTTGCTCATAATTTTATTGTTTATGATAAATTTAATAAAAGATGTATTAGAATGACTGTATTTTTATTTGTTGTCCTGCATTAGGGTGGTTCGGTGGTGGTGTAAGATGGTTGCGAAGTGGTGTTTAGATCGACAGTGGTATTGGGTGGAGCCAAGGCTTGTCTGGAAGAGAAAGGGTTATTTGTGTCCGTTCAGGTCTTTGGGGTCCAGAAAGCAATAAAGTAGGTATAGGGAGTAAAAGCCTACTTGAATCTAACTTTCAAGCAATTGATACAAGATCCAAAATATAGGAGTCATCCTCTTGTCACTGCATCACGAGGATGTGTGGTTTAATAGGTGTTGCTATTCCCACACACACACACACAAAAAAAAAGCTATTTTCACCTAACATATTTCGAATTCCAAAAAATACTTTTGCAATTCTGTTGCCAAAAATGCAAAATTGAAACTCGATTTTATTACACATCGGGGCTACATATAAAGCCCTAAAGCAGAAATGCAAAACAGAATCTTCTTGTGTTGTTAAAAAAAAAAAATCCACTAAAAAATGTGATTTGGTTTTGTTATTTTATAACACATCATAATTGTAATTTCATTACATTTTTCATTCAGCATTCAAAAAATCTTGCATTTTTTTGTTATATTTGTTTTTTTATCGAGACAAACTTTTAATGACTAAATACGAACAGTACCCTTGACATGCATGCCAAGAATTTTAACCGTGCAACCTCTTCATCCCGATGAACTAATGTAGTCAACTGACGACCCTTGGATGATCAAGCATCGTACACTATACAAAGGTTGCTCGAAGATCATATGTAGCATTTTTTATCATTTAGTCCACGGACTAAATGAGTTGATCATTTAGTTCACGGATTAGATAGTTGACTTGCGTCTGAAAGAAAAAAAAATAGATAAATAAATTTTAAAAATATGAAATTTAACCCATTTTTCAAATCCTTTTAAAAGTAATTGTCTAACAAAAACAAATTAAAAAAAATGACTAAAAATTAAATTAAAAATTCTTTTATTAACATTTTATAGTCCAATTGCACAAAGTATTTTGCAACTATATGTTCGGGTGCACAAAATATACGGTGAAAAGGAAGTGTAGATAGACGTTCTAACAATGTGACCGTATCTCGCACTCCCACGATTCTTTTATTAGTCTAGTTCTATTTTTGCAGAGTTCGCGGTTAATCCCGTTTAACCCAAAGGTTAAAGCTTAAAAAAACCCACAATTTAATGGACTAGAAATTGATGCCCATGTATTAAGGTTGTGGACGTCCAAATGCATAGCTCTAAACATAAGTCATAAGTGGAAGTAGACAAAGAAAAAATTGAACATTTTAAGAAGAGAAGCATTAGAAATAAATTCTTTTGAATATACTACTTTTATTGGCTAAATTTTGTTAAAAACTACAAAATTATTAGAATTACTAAGATCCGATGAGTGTATCTATTGACAACATACGTGAAAAGATCTAAATTCAATTCTTACATAATACACTTTTGAGAAGAGACAATAAACTTAAAATATAACTAAGTCTTTAGAATCAACAATTTATGGTTAACCTAAAGAACTAAAGCTTGTAGTGAGGGTCTCACCTAAGAACTAAAAATTGGTTATAAAAAATGACGTAGGACCCATAAGGTCATGTAATTTTTTAAAAAAAAGATCAATCAATAAGAGAATGTATATTTTTAAAAATATATAAAAACAAAGGACTGAAATTGAAATTTAAACTGTTGGAATACTAAAAAAAAAATCATCATCATTTGATAAACTAAAACTAAAGTTTATTAAGAGGACGCGTGGATGCCCACAGTAACCATGTGGACAGCCCTAAATTACAGTAAGTAAACAAGGTAAAAACATGCAAAATGAACACAATGCAAAACAAACAAAGGGTCGAATCGAACAAAATCATGAAGGTTTTAATAGCACAAGGGCATCATGGTAAAGCAGCACTCTCATCCATCATTGACCCGTATTATAAACCCAGGATTCCCTCTTCTTCCATGAACACCCCCCCTCAACAAAAGGAAACTCATTCACCTTCTTCTCTCTCTCTCTCTCTCTCTCTCTCTCTCTCTCTCTCTCTCTCTCTCTCTCTCTCTCTCTCTCTCTCTCTCTCTCTCTCGGTCTCATACACCACCTTCCATTTTCCTCCTCCAACTCCAACCCCTGCTTCTCTTATTTATATATATATTTCTCATTCCCCGTCTTCTGAGAGTGATGGGTGTTTGCTACCGTTGTTCCCACACCTCGCACATCACCGCCATCATCATCACCAGCTTCTTTCGCCACAAGCCTTAGAATTATACTATTATCATTCACTCACACCCTCCTCCTCCTCCCCCTTATTTCAACAACAACCGTTGACCACATCACAATCACAATCACATTGTCTTCCTCTGAGGATCCAACCTTCTTCACATGGCGGGTGGGAGCGTCTTCTGCTCCACTTCTTCTTCTTCTAATTTAACAACAACCACTCAGCCTCCTCTCGATTCTCTTTTCCTCTCTGCCTCTTCCCCTTTCCTCGGTACCTTTCCTTCTTCTGCTGTTTTATTTTTTTCTTGTTTAGTTTATAAAGTCTCGTGTCAAGCTAAGTTGGTCGTTTAGAGTGAGTTACTGTTAATTATTTTAAATTGTCTGTTTCTATATTCGATTCTTACAAATAAAAAAACTACTTAATTTAAGTGATCGAAATCAACTAATTCAGATTCACAACATCAGTTAAAAACTGAAAAGTACATCTTACACTTACCCCCCAGTTCTGATTGACCCAAATATAATTTACTAACATGGGTGGATAGAATAGGACTTTGGAGTAGTCTAAATTATTAATCTTTTGGTTGTTTGTTGTTATTTTTTCAGGTTCAAGATCTATAGTGAGTTTTGGAGATGTTCAAGGAGGGAAGGGGTGCAATGACTCGTTCTTCAGTTCCTACGATGAGCATGGGGATCATGAGGACATGGACGAGTACTTCCACCAGCCAGAGAAGAAGCGCAGGCTCTCGGTAGAGCAAGTGCGGTTTCTTGAGAAGAGCTTTGATGAGGAGAACAAGCTCGAACCTGAGAGGAAGATTCGGCTAGCCAAGGAACTCGGCTTGCAGCCGAGGCAGGTGGCGATTTGGTTTCAGAACCGCCGCGCGCGGTGGAAGACCAAGCACCCTGCAGGCTAGCTACAATGATCTCAAGGCCAATTATGACAACCTTCTCAGGGAAAAGGTTAAGCTCAAAGCTGAGGTGACTTGGTACTTGATAGATATTAGATGCCACTTGTTGAATTCTACAATGTCACACTTTGAGTTAACAATTTAGCATACAATTTAGCTCTTGAATGTAGTAACTTTTGTTGAATTGTTGATTTGATAATTAATGTTCATGATTCTACAAATTGGCAATCTTCTAGCAAGTTTGTTGTGTATTAGATTTCAACTAGCAATATATGTGTGCCTTGGTTAGAATCTCACTAGCTATGTCATTACCCCAAGTGCAATATTTTTTATTGATGTTGTGAACTAGTTTTCAACTAGCAATATTTGTGTGCCTTGTTTAGAATTTCACTAGCTATGTCATTAGTCATTACCCCAAGTGCAAATTTACCTTACCAAGTTGTCAATTTGTGAATAATATTGTTCAGTCTAAAAGGATTAATTTACCAAACTGTATGTTAACTTACACTGTTACACTCCATTTTATGATTGATGTAAATGTTTGTGATTTGTGGTCTTTCAATTTAGGTGGCAAGGCTCACTGAGAAGGTGCTTGGAAGAAAGAAAAATGAGGGGAACTTGGAACAGGCTGAAACCAACGGATTGCAGGAGCCACTGCAGAAGTCTTTGGCTGATTCAGCCTCAGAGGGTGAAGGGTCCAAAGTGTCTATTGGGGCTTGTAAACAGGAGGACATTAATTCAGCCAAGAGTGACATATTTGATTCATCAGAAAGCCCACATTGCACTGATGGAATCCACTCTGCACTTCTAGAGACAGGTGACTCTTCTTATGTGTTTGAACCTGATCAATCTGATGTGTCTCAGGATGAAGAAGATAACCTGAGCAAGACCCTTTTGCCTCATTTCATCTTTCCCAAACTTGAAGATGTTGATTACTCCGACCTGCCTCATGGTTCATGTAATTTTGGAATTCCGGAGGAGGATCAAGCCATTTGGTCTTGGCCTTACTGAATTTTCTGTAGTAGTATACAATATGTCTCTACCTTCTACTCTCAGGTTCTACTGTTTAGACTTGAGTTGAGATCATGTGTACATGGGTGAGTGAATAATAATACTAAGCCAAAGAAAAAATGGCACTCTACGGGTTTGTTCCCAAATGGTGGTTTCTTGCCAGTTTTTTTTTTTTACTTTGCAATGTAACTTTTGGTTCACAATGTAATTAAATAATATGTTCTTGTTGAGGATGTAGTTCTGAATTTCATTTCAAGGATGAATTTACATAGCAAACTAGATGAGAAAAGTGGGAAGAAAAAAAGGTTGTCTTCCATTCGAGGCCAGATATTGTGATTCTGTTCTATTGCTATGTGCTCATTGTCTTGTTGACATTTAATTGGTTGAGAACCTCTAGCACTTGGGTGATTCCTCTGTCCACTTGGGTTATGGGTCCCTGTTGATTCAAAATTCAATAGGTGGCAAGCTTGCATGACTTAACGCTTTGAAGGGTTACCTTCCAGAGTTGAGGGACGAAAAAATGGTCACGCTTCTCCTTAGAAGCGTCACTTTCACCAAACTAGCCAAATCACAGTAGTGGCTTCCAACAAATTGAGGAGAATCACCGACTTTTTTTTTCTTCACTCCTCCTTGCATACTTTTGAGAAAAAGTTTTCGAAGTGGTTCCGGATATCGAGTTCATGTTTAGATTATACTATTTCTTAAAAAATGTAGTATTCACACTTCATTGCAAAATTGTTTTAGATATCAATTTACTCGTGTTTAAGTAACTTGTCATTTTATTTTTTTAGTATATTTCTTTTAACAAATCCAGAAGCAATCATTTTTCTCCTCAGCTTTTAAGTACCTAGATTTCAATAATTTATATGTGAATATTATGATGTTTGTTTGATCCATGTAGTTAGTCCCACAAAATGGGAAAGGACAAATTAGGCTTTGTTGTTGTTGATAATCAAACGATTTTTGAAGTCATGAATTCAGTAATATAAGAAGGTCAGCTCAAATTGGCCTTCAAATTACCAAGAATGATTAAAGTAAATTGTGGACTTTGGCGAACTTTAATGTTATTGGTTTTGAATCATGGAATCATCCGTATTAGAAAGACTTTATATATATAAACCATTACTCTAGATTTTTAGAGTGAGTCTCACAATTGTATGTTTGTAGAGATTTAAAAAAAAAAAACTTTTCAATTATAGCTTATCATTAAAGTTGAATCCCCAAACAATTTATTTGATTAAGTTATAGAACATACATGAGTACGTGCGTGAGTTTAATTTCCAACAAGGTGATGCCCTTGTTTCCATTCTCCTATCCCTTACGACTCAAGCCTTTCATTGTAAAAACAAAAAAAAAAATATTATCCTTACATTAATTAGTAAACAATAACTTTAAATCATTTTATTATCAAAAGAGTATGTTAGAACAAAGCATGAAAGTTTAAAAAAGAAAAAAAAAAGACTTCAAATCTCACATCGCTAAAATATAAAACTCAATTAATTTATTAATTGAGTATAAAGTATAATTTACTGTAAATGATTTGATATTGTGATTCTCAATGATAAAAAAAGAGAGTATAATTTGAATACTAATTTAATGCAATAATCTTTAGATGATTAATTAACATTTCAAATTAGCAATTTTCTAAACTACGATGAACGTTGAAACATTTTTTTAATCATATGAAAAAAGTTATTTATTTGATATTCTTTATATACTAACCTTGAGATTTTGTGGCTGAGAAATAAGAATGATATTTTTAAGGTCAACCCCCGACCACTTGTGGACTGCGGGGGTTAATTATCGTCACGTAAATTGATGTTTGAGTGAAAAAGAACCATTCGTGGGTGGTAATTAATAGTAGTAAGGGCCATCATCAAAGTTGAATTGAGACATGAGATGAGATGAGTGAACACAACAAAATGACAAACAGTACTCACTCGGGAACATGAAATAAAAAAACTCCCTTGGACGAGAAACCAGGTGAGTGAATGTTGCGTTTTTCAATGGCCTTATTCCCACACGTTCCATCATAGTACTACCCTACGCTGTACAGTAAACCATGCACCCTCAAATGAAAATATGCCACGTGCACAACATCGTTAAGATTGAGGTTATGTGCACGGTCATGATGCAACAACATAACCGTCTGGAAAAAGAAATTAAAAATAAATAAATTAAGATAAAAATTTTAAATTAAAATAAAATATAATTAATGTGGGTCTCACATTATTTTTTATTTTATTATTTATTTATTTTAATTTTCATTTTTGAACACACCATTGACTGATAATGATTTTTTGATTTTCTTTTCCTTCTCTGAAAGCAAAATCCGGCACAAAAAGCAAAGGAAAGGAAGATTGAATTGGAGGGAAACTCGACAAGTGGAATCTGGTGGAGCAACGTGACGTGTAGTGTGGGGATCAGGTCCAAGCGTATGATAGGGACCACCACTTTGTTGTTTCGTTTGGAAGTAATCGAGAAATGAAAGGGTTTTTTGGGATGTCGATAGCAATAACCTACGTGAGAGAGAGAGAGAGATCGTAGAGAGTCATATTTGTCATCATATACACTAGTAGAAAATTACATATAAGGGTCATAAAAAACAAAAAGAAAGAAGATTACAGATAAATATAAGCAATGTGATCAATAGGTCGGGTCGATCGGATTCGGACTCAAGAAGCCCAATCTAAACAAACCCACGGTTGACGTTTTTAGACTTGAACCCACCCAAGTAAACTTTTAGTTTGGAAGGTTTCGTTTTAGGCGGATTTCGGATTAAGCAGTTGGACTAGTGTGGTTGTGAGCTCTGTTACACCATCATAGACGATCGTGCTTTGTTACATTGAGCTACTATTGTGATTTTCGACAACATCTCCCTCCTAATTTCCTCCATTTTTTCTGTCTCTCCAAATACAAAACAACCGTCGCACATGTGGTTACAAACATTTATCGCTCAACAGTAAAAATATACATTTAACATCATTCCATTAACATCAATTATATGAAAACTAATTTTAAAAAAAATATAAAAATATTTTTGAAAATAGTAGCCTCTCGTTAACATTGGTTATTTTATAACCTCCATCATCATATGAGAAGTAATATCTCATGTGGGAGGCATTTATGTAAGGACTAATAAATAAATAAATAATAATTAAAGACTAAATTGTAATTGGGTTAAATGGAAAACATTTCTAGAGATAAATGTTATTTGATAAGAGTAGTGATTATAAAGGGATTAATACATTCGTGACAAAAAAAAATGTTCTCTCTAACTCCTAGTCATCATGAATGTAGAGAGACGAAAGAATAGTCAAGGAAGCGAAATATTGTTTCTCTCCTCCTCTTCCAAGGAATCAAAGTACACTGCATTCACTATGGAGAAAGGTACACACTGTTTATCTATTATTTGTGAAAATCATATATTTCAAGATTCTATTGGTTTCCTATAATTGTTAATCTAGGGAACCCTTAAGTTTTACATGTGGTATCACAGCATATGTTATAAAATTTATTATTCTTCAAGAATGATTTATTTTCTTCCAAATATGCATGAATCCTAATTATGAAATTTAGAGATTTTAATTTTTCGCTGCAAGTACGTGTTTTCGTTGTTGTATCTTATGCTAATTGATATATAATAAAGAGAAAGTGTTTTAATTTGAATGGAACCAAAGGAATTCAAAAGGTGTAATCTTTCTCCCATGTTTAAAAGTAATTCTTGTTAGAATTCTTTTGGAAATGCTATTCTCAACCCACTTTTTGTTATTCTCAATCCCACGTGCTCATTTTTTTTAACACAATTGTTGAATGTGATTAAAAGATTGAAATTTTATGCCCTAGAATTAATTAACGTGAATGCTTTGAAATTGTCGGTAGCATTAAATATGTATATGTTATATATATTTGCTTGAATGTGTTTGAATACAAAAAAAATATGAATATTATTTTATGGCCTGGAATAAAATTAATAAAATGGTTATGAATTGTTAATAGCAATAAGTACGTGCAGGTTGTATATTTGATTGGAATTAAGTGTATGATGGATTTGTTAGTCACCAAAGTAGTCAAATATATAAGGTTATTTAATTTCAAATTAATGATTACTTCAGTTACTCATAGAATAATGAAAGCTAAATTATATGATTATTGGTTTATGGGTAATTGAAATTCATTGTTATAAGTCATTTATGGATCGTCCAAAGGTTGATTAGTTATTCTGATAATCAATGAATATAATTGTAAGTAATTTATGTGTACCATTAGTTTATTTATATATCCAAAGGTAATAGGTACTACTAATTGGTGCATATTTAATTGTCTAATAATGTTAAAAAATTTATTAGCATCATTGTATTTGAATGTTGTGTGTTGGTGTATCACCCAAAGGAAAACATCAATATACATTGAATGTTATCTAAATGAATTATATGTATGACATGTGTTTTATCTCTCAAAACGCTTATGTGAATTTTATTATGTAATACTTATTCCCAATTTACTGAATTCTCATGTATCATCTATGTCAATTTTTAATGGGTTTAACTTCTTTGACTGGAATGAGCAAGTCCAATTTTACCTCGGTGTATTGGATCTTGATCTTGCTATATTGGAAGAGAAACATGATACTATTACTAATGCTAGTAGCAATGAAGAGAAAGCCTATTATAAAGCTTGGGAAAGATATAACAGACTTAGCTTAATGTTCATGAGTTTGACTGTTGCAAACAATATTAAAACAATTCTCCCTAAGATCAATAATGTTAAAGAGTTTACGGGGTTAGTGGGAGAGTGCTCTCAAACAACTGATAAGTCTCTTGCTGGGACATTAATGAGTACACTAACCACCATGAAGTTTGATGGTTCACGTATTATGCATAAGCATATCATTGAGATAACAAATGTTGCAACAAGACTTAAGACCTTGGGAATGGTTGTGAATGAGAACTTCCTTGTTCAGTTTATTCTGAACTCATTGTCGTATGAGTATGACCCATTCCAAATGAGCTATAATACCACGAAAGATAAATGGAATGTGCATGAATTGCATAGTATGTTAGTTCAGGAAGAAACAAGGCTTAAGAATCAAGGAAGTCACTCAGTTCATTATGTAAGTCACCAAGAGAATTAAGGAGCTGGAAAGAAATTTGTGAAGAAATATGATAAAGGAAAAGGGTCATTAAAGATCAATGCCAGCTCTTTGCAAATCCAGAAGAAGGTATCAAAGGAAAATAATTATCATTTCTGTAGGAAATCTGGACACTTCCAGAAAGCGTATGTCTTGGTTCTAAAAGAAATGTGAGCTTAATGCTCATGTATGTTTTGAATCAAACTTAAATGAAGTTCTCCATAATGCATAGTGGATTGATATTGGATGTATGACTTATGTATCTAATACTATGCAGAGATTCCTTATGATTCAAACCATAAGCTCAAATGAGAAGTTTGTCTTCATGGGGAATAGAGTAAAAGCTCCAGTGAAAACAATCAGGACTTATCATTTAAAACTCGACACTGGACATCATTTAGATTTACTGGAAACTCTTTATATACTTAGTTTATCTAGGAATTTAGTTTCATTATCTAAACTTGATATTACTGGATACTCTTTTAATTTTGGTAATGGATATTTCAGTTTATTTAAGCATAATCATCTCATTGGTACTAGTGTTCTTTGTGATGATTTACATAAATTGAAATTAGATGGTTTATATGATGTAACTATTTTAACTCTGTATTATAATGTTGGCACTAAACATAGTTTAGTGAATGAACAATCTGCTTTCTTGTGGTATAAACGTTTAGGTCACATTTCTAGAAAAAGGATGGAAAAATTAATAAAGGATGAAATTCTTCCTGATCTAGATTTTACGGATCTAAATATTTGTGTGGATTGTACTAAGGGAAAACAAACAAAACACACAAAGAAAGGAGCTACAATAAGCATTCAACTTCTTGAAATTGTATATATTGATATTTGTCGGTCTTTTGATATTAATTCTTTCAGAAAGGAAAGATACTTTATCACCTTTATTTATGAGTATTTACGTTATAGTTATTTCTACTTGAATGGAGTAGAAAGACAATTAGACAGAAAGGTGAAAGTTGTTAGGTATGATAGAGGTGGTGAGTATTACAGAAGATACGATGAAACTGGGCAACACCCAGGTCCATTTGCTAAACTTCTTCAAAAACATGGCATTTGTGTGCAATACACAATGTCTGGTGCACCACAACAAAATGGTGTATCAGAAAGGCGTAATAGAACTTTAATAGATGTGGTTAGGAGCATATTAAGCAATTCAACTTTACTCGTATCTTTGTGGATGTATGTCTTGAAAAGTGTCATACATTTGTTGAATAGGATTCCTAGTAAGGCGCTTCCAAACACACATTTTGAACTGTGGACAAATAAGGCACCTGCATGTTTGGGGTTGCCAAACAGAAATAAGGATTTATAATCCATAAGAAAGAAAATTGGATAGGGTTCCTAGTAAGGCGGTTCCAAACACACATTTTGAATTGTGGAAGAATAAAGGCATCTGCATGTTTGGGGTTGCCAGACAGAAATAAGGATTTATAATCCATAAGAAAGAAAATTGGATGCAAGAACAATCAGTGGATATTTCATTGGTTATCCATAAAAGTCAAAGGGGTATATATTTTATTGTCCTAATCATAGTATGAGAATGTTGAAACTGGAAATGCAAGGTTCATTGAAAATGGTGAAATCAGTGGAAATACAGTTCCACGAGATGTGGAAATTAAAGAAGTTAGAGTTCAAGTCCCTTTAGCTTGGGTCTCTAGCAGTAAGGTGATTGTTCCATTAGTTATTGTTCCAAACAACAATGAAAAAGAGCAACACAATAATGAGCATATGATACATAATGAACCTATTGTGGAAGAACCACAAGAAGTAGCATTAAGGAGGTCTCAAAAGAAAAGAAACCAACTATTTAGAATGACTATGTGATATACCTACATAAAATAGAAGCAGACTTAAGCATGAATGATAATGATCCAATTTCATTTTCACAAGCTGTAAGTTGTGATAATTCTAAGAAGTGGTTAAATATCATGAAAGAAGAGATAAATTTCATGGAACATAATGGTGTTTGGGATCTCATAGAATTGCCAAAGGGTTGTAAGAGAGTTGATTGTAAGTGGGTCTTCAAGACTAAACGTGACTCTCATGGAAATCTTGAATGTTACAAGGCTAGACTTGTTGCTAAGGGATTTACTCAGAAAGACAGCATTGATTATAAAGAGATGTTTCCACCGGTCTCACGAAAGGATTCTTTTATGATTATCATGACATTATTAGCTCATTATGACTTGGAGCTACATCAAATGGATGTGAAAACTGTCTTTCTTAATGGAGATTTAGAGAAGAATGTTTATATGAACCAACCAATGGGGTTTTCATTTAAAGGAAGGAAACACATGGTGTGCAAATTAAAGAAATCAATATACAGTCTTAAGCAAGCTTCCCGCCAATGGTATTTGAAGTTTAATGATACCATTGTTTCCTTTGGATTTAAGAAAAATATTGTTGATCGGTGCATATATCTAAAGGTCAGTATGAGTAAGGTTATTTTTCTAATTTTGTATGTTGATGATATCTTGCTTGAAACTGATGATCTTGGTCTTTTTCATGAGACTAAGAAGTTTCTCTGTAGCAACTTTAAATTGAAATATATGGGTGAGGCAAGCCATGTGATAAGGATAGAAATATTCCAAAATAGATCACAAGAATTGTTAGGCTTGTCTCAAAAAGCAAATATCAATAAAGTACTAGAGAAATTCAGGATGGAATAGAGCTCAACATCATCCGTTCCAATTCAGAAAGGAGACAAATTTAGTCTCACACAATGTCTTAGAAATGATCTGGAATGAAAACAAATGGAAGCAATTTCATATGCATGATTTGTTATTGCATCTACCATGGAAGCTGAATTTGTAGCATGTTTTGAGGCTACAATTCAGGCTAATTGGTTGCAGAACTTTATTTTAAAGCTTGGAATTGTCAACAGTATTACTAGGCCGCTGAAATGTATTGTGATAACTCTGCATCAGAATTTTTCTCTAAGAACGACAAGTACTCTAAGGGTTCTAAGCATATAGAATTGAAGTACTTTGTTGTAAAGGAAGAAGTTCAGAAATAAAGAATGTCAATAGAATATATTAGCACAAACCTTATGATAGATGGTCGTTTGACAAAGGGATTACCACCCAAGACATTTATAGAACATGTTGAAAGTATGAACATTATTGTTATTGATGATCATTAAGTGTAATTTAACTTATGTATTTTACTGACACTTTGAGCTCATTGTTTCTAATTACATGTTCTCTATGTTTGCATGCATATTTGTATTAAAGTAATGTTAACATGTTTTGTCTTGAATAAAGACATCATGTTGGACCAATTATGTACTCCTAACTAATGGTCATATTAAGGAGAAGACTAATTTGTAGTACATGAATTAAATTGTAATTGAGTTAAATAGGAGAAGTTTCTAAAGATAACTGCTACTTGATGGGAGTAGTGGTTATAAAGGGATTAATACCCACAAACGTGAGACAATGTCCTCTTCTTGACAGAAAAATGGTCTCTTTAACCCCTAGACATCATGAATGTAGAGAGACAAAAATAATAGTCAAGGAAGCGAAATCTTGTTTCTCTCCTCTTCCAAAAAATCAAGGTACACCGAAGATAAGCCTCACTATGGAGAAATACACACATTGTTTATCTATTATTTGTAAGAATCATATATTTCAAGATCCTATTGGTTTCCTATAATTGTTAATCTAGGGAACCCTTAAGTTTCACATGTCTAGCTTCTTTAAGAATCTTATTCAATTAAAAATTTTCAAATAACTTCTTCAACACTCAACTAACCACTACATTTAAAATTCTTTCAAGTCTATATATACCTTGTAGTAATAATTCATGAAAACAACTCATTTACATTTTTTTATTTGTTTGATCCTTTTACTTTCATCATCCACGATGTGCCAAATGATTGCATGGACCATATGTCACCCCTCCTACTTACACCTACATCATCCTAAAATCATTTCACTCTTTACACTCCAAACATGATCAAAAGAATGAAAAATGACATGTGTTTTGTGTGTCACTATAGGGTCATGTCCACTTAAGTTCTCTAATACCCAATCTTTGAATAACAACATAAAACTACAAATACGAAAGAAAATAGGGGCACAATGTATTACACTTGTCCCATCAAAATGGTATGAAAACAAATGATTTTAAGTTCTAACACTTTCATTTTTATCCCTTTCGTGATTCATAAGTTTTTTAACTATATTTTCATTATTAATGTTATTCCATAAAATAAATTAATTTAATAATTTATCTATCATTCTACATGTATTAATGGCATATAAGATAATAGTTTGATTTGGGTATAAGATTTGGTTTGAAGCATTATAGAATTTTGTTAGCAATGTTATGTAATCATTCATAAATTAATTTCATACTTATAATATAATTTAAATGACAAAATTGGTAAAATGAAGGTTAAAATATGAGGGATAAAGAATGAAAGTGAGAATATGATAATATGATGCATGCTAATAATTTACATGCAACATATGACTTAATTGAAAATTCAAAAGTGCTTTCAGGAATCAAAACGATAATACATGATTAAGTTTAGGGACAAAATATCAAAAAAGATGTGTTCATTTGCAAAGGAAGAAAGAGAAAAATGAGAAAAATGAACTATAAAATGAGGTGAAATCCACACTTTACACTATACTTTAATTCAAAGTTTTCATCTCAATTCACTTTCTTTCCATTTTTTTCCTTCTACCGAATAGACCCTAAGTGATTAAGCTCAAGGATTAAAAGGATAACAAATTGTTAAAACTAAATTGAACAATCAACTTTTTAACATATGATAATTAAGTGAATACCATATGACATTTGTTAGTTTAAAAACTAAATTAAAAAGTTAACTTTTAAACATGTGGCATTTGTCTAATGCCATGTCATCACTAGAATTATTAGGTAGGCACATATGTTAAAGTTAACATAGATAAATTAATAGTATGATTAATTTGTCATACTTTTTGCACAATAAAAAATAAATTCAAATTTTTAAATTTTTGTAAACTAATTTGTCAGGGCCATACGAATAAAAATATGCATTTATCCTTATACATAAGCTTCAAAGAACATTTTCTGATTTTTTTAATAAAGGCAATTATATTTTTATTGAGAAGAAAATAATGCATCCTTATTTGCTAACATGATAATTCATATACTGAAAGATCACGCACGCACTTGATAATCCTTTTTAAAAAATTAAAATAATCATTTCTTAAAATAAACTGAATTAAGAAGGCTAGAAAAATTAATTAGTACTTTAGAAGACGTGCTGCAGCCTGCGGGTTTTCTCATTGAAATTTATGATATTCTTGGTAACCTCAAGAATAAAAACTCGTGAATGAGGAAGAGAACACCATCATCTTTTCTTCTTTTTTTTTGACAATGAACCGCCGTCATTGAAAAAAGAAAATAAATGAAATAAAGTTTAAACTTATTCTTAAAAAGGGAAATAAAGTTGAAACTTGAGAATTGAGATGATGAAAAATAAGATTATTTGGTTGATCGGAAAGAAAATAAAAAAATAACAATTGCCGAAACAGAGCACTTTTCAAATAAAAAAAGAAGGAAACAGCATAGTAAATTTCAGCTATTTTCGTTCATGTATTGCAATAAAATGAACTTTAGTGGAGCCCAACAAAATTTTAAAACTTTGACTCTTTCCTCTTCCCGTTGTGTGTGTGTCTATATATATATATATATAATTTTTTTCTTTTTTTACCGATTAATTAAGAGTGTGTTTAAAAGATATTTCATCTGGTTTAATTTTTTTTACTAATTGAAATTTTTTTAACTGTTTAATAAACGAATTTTTTTAGTAACTTTTAATTATTTTATGTTATTTGAAGTAAGATTTTTTAAAATGATAACTTTTAGTTTTAAATTTTTTATATTTATTCTCTTTTTATTTTTAAATATATTTTTTAATTTTTTCTATTTAAGGTAAAATTATATTATTTTTATCATTTATGTAATTTATATTTTTTAACTATTATAAGATAATTTTATCATTCGATAAGATAATTTTTTCAATTTTTAATAAGTTCTCTAACTTTGAGTTAATTTTTCAGTTAGTTTTATCAAATGTAACTGAATCATGTTAATTAAATTTTTTTATATTTTATTCTATTTCTTTTCTACCAAACAATTTATATTTTTTATCTTATTTCTTTTTCTTCTTCTTTTTTTTACATTTTCACTTTCATTTCCTTCTTCCTGTGACAACCATAGACAACAAAGATTGTGTCTACTAACATAACGAATAATAAGTTTATGAAACTCTTCAAATAAATTATGAAATATTTGTTTTATCAATATTTAAGATTCCTTTCCTCTAAAAAAAAAAAAAAGATTCCTAGCTTTCAAATGAACAACTCAGCAAGGTACAAGGTTGTCGGATGGATAAGGCTACTCCTCAATCTTATTTCCACGGCATCTTATTCGGATCCACTACAGTTTCAAGCGAAACTGCACGCCATGCTAGTATCATTATTAAAATCAAAATTGTTCCTATGATTAATTAAGTCTTATCCCATGTAATTCAAAAGCATTCAACTCAAATTAAAATGTAATCCCTTCTTAGATCAGCCTTGGGGATTCTTATCCTCATAGTCTTCCTTACGATAAGAACGATTACTTTTGTCTTCAATTTTTCATAAATCACTATTATTAATATCATATAAGAAAGTGTTTGGATGGGAGAATTTAAAATTCTGAAAAATTTTAAATTCTAAGAATTTTAAATACTTTAATTAAAATTCTTTTATTTTCAAAATTTTATGTTTGGATAAAAAAAAGTTAAAATTATGAGGATGAAAAAAAAGAAAAGATATGATTGGTGTGTTAGTTATACGTGTTCCTCTATGCTTAGACATGTTCCACAATCTCATACGGTGTTTCTTGAAGAAGACTATAAAAAGAGAATTTCAATTTCTCACATTTTAAAAGGAAATTGAAATTCCAGATTTTTAGTTGTTTAAAATTTCAAAATTTTAAATTCTTCACAAAAAAACATCCAAACAATGAATTCTAGATTATAGAAATTCAAATTTTTTGATAAATTACTTTCCTCAATTAAAATTCTGTATCCAAACATACTCTAAAAGTTTTTCCTAGGTAATCATTATGACGCTAGGCTAGGGGATTACAAATGTGACTATTAGTGGTGTGGGGCGGGTCATCCAAAGACCAACCACTAAGGGATGAATGAAAAGACCGATGAGACGGATGGAAATAGCTAGATGATAGGGGACTATATAATGAAAGCTTAAGTTAGTTGGCATATATGTACAAAGAGATGTGAAGTCTTGAGCCCATCGACATATGATAAGTATAATAACAATCGTTTGGTAACTATCATTCCCTAAACATAGATAAGTCGATGGACTATCATAATGAGGCAAATTTCCCAGTTTAGGCTTCTTTTACAAAGTATTTCCCAATCTATGGCTATTTTTAAACTTATTCCCCGGAGGTGTTGTTTTTTACGTAGATGCCATGCATGGCGCCACCACCACTGGTGCCTTCGGGGAAGAGGTGACACGTGGCATGTCGCCACTGCAACTGGTGACACAGGCAGTGTTGTCGCCACTGGTATTGACGCATCCAGGAGGCTGCATGGAAGCGCTGGTTTGACCAGCGACTTCAGCTTTGCAGAGCTTTGCAGGCGTAGGCTGCAGCACCTGCAGGTGGTCAGGCGTAGGCTGGAAGGCGCCATCCAGGCTGGCGAGTTGCGTCTTGGAGGATGTCGCCATTCGTGGTAGCGCTTTCAACTTTAGCTTGGTGGATTTATATATCCCCAAGTGCAGAGAGGGTGCTTGCTTGTGAAATGCTTGTGTCGAGAAGGTGAAAAAAAAGGGTGCTTGCTTGTGTCGAGAGAGAGGTAGCTAGTGTTGGAACTTTGTGTTCTTCCATTTTCTAAAAAGCTTGTAAGTCATATATTGAATATATTTTGTATGTTTTATTTATGTAGATGTTTATATTCTGATAAAGGAATAGTTTTAGGTACTGTAAGCTAATAATTTTGTATAGTTTAGTTTGAATTCTTAATGTTATATGCTAGATTAGATTTAGTTTAAAATTTTTATATGGTAAATTAGGAATAGTTTTACATACTCTAAGTTATTAATTTTATGTAGATTAGGAATAGTTTAAATTCTTATATCATAGATTAGGTTTAGTTGAAATTTTTTATATAATAGATTAGAAATAGTTTGAAGTACCGTAACTTATTAATTTTAGATTAGCTTTAGTTTAAATTTTCTATATGGTAGATTACATTTAGTTTAAATATTTGATATGATAGATTAAGAATAATTTTATGTACTGGAAATTATTAATTTTAAATTAGGTTAGAATGAAATTTTTTATATTACGTTAATTTTAGTTATTATTAGTTTCATATGTTATGTTTAAATTATAATAGTTTTACATATTTAAAATTATTGATTTTGTATGTTAAATTATTTTACTCGTGATTATTTAAAGTCATTAATTTTGTATATGGTAAATTATATTTAGTTTAAATATTTGATATGATAGATTAAGAATAATTTTATGTAGTGTAAATTATTAATTTTAAATTAGGTTAGAATTAAATTTTTTATATTACGTTAGTTTAAGTTATTATTAGTTTCATATGTTATATTTAAATTATAATAGTTTTACGTATTTAAAATTATTGATTTTGTATGTTAAATTATTTTACTCATAATTATTTGAAGTCATTAATTTTGTATATGGAGATTACATTTAGTTTAAATATTTGATATCATAGATTAAGAATAATTTTATGTAGTGTAAATTATTAATTTTAAATTAGGTTAAAATTTAATTTTTTATATTACGTTAGTTTTACTTATTATTAGTTTCATATGTTATGTTTAAATTATAATAGTTTTGCGTATTTTAAATTATTGATTTTGTATGTTAAATTATTTTACTCGTAATTATTTGAAGTCATTAATTTTGTATATATATTATTTTAATTTTTATTCAAAAATATAAATATTATTTTATATATTTAAATTTATATTTGTATGAAATTTAATTTATTTATAGAATATATATAAATTAGGTTATTTGTATAATATATTTTGTTATTGAAATTAAAAAAATATAATTTGTTATTTATGTAAAGTTGTGTTTGGATGTGATTTAATTTATTTGTATAATACATTTAAATTTTCGTGATTGTATATTATATTTTGTTATTGAAATATGTAATTTTTGAAATATTGTATATTACATTTAATTTATTATATTTTGTTATTTATTTTAAGTTGTGTTTGCATGTATTTGAAATTATTTGGAGAGTATATTTTGAAATTATTTTAATTAATTTTTTGTAAATATACTTAATTTGTGTATGTATAATTAATGTATAAATTTTATCGTTAATTAATTGTATTATATTTTATTTTGTAGGATCAATGACATCTTCGTCGTCATGCTCATCAAGTATACAAACTAGGTCTGGTCCAATTGATGGTGACGTTTTGTGGATGCAACCCAAGCATGTTTCAGAACATGTTTGGAATGAGGAACCAGACAGAAAATTACATATCAGACGAGCAGTCCCGACGTATCAAGGTGAAGAACAAATATCATAGGAAATTGTTCCTCTGCTTTGGCAATCTGGGTTTTATTGATAATGAAGATGGGATACCTAAAGATAAATGCGGCATTAATTAGTGCGTTCATTGAAAGATGGAGGCCCGAAACACACACGTTTCATTTGAGATGCGGAGAGACTACCATTACTCTTCAAGATGTGTCAGTTTTATTAGATCTTCGTACTAACAGGACACCATTAATTGGTTCAACAAATCTTGATTGGGCCGATTTATGTGAAAAATTATTAGGAGTCAGACCACACAAAGGCGAACTTGAAGGCAGTGTTGTAAAATTAAGTTGGCTAGCTCACCATTTTTCTCACATAAATATTGATGAGGGTAACGTTGAACAATTACAAAGGTTTATTCGTGCATGGATCCTTCGATTCATAGGAGGTGTCCTCTTTGTTAACAAAAGCAGTAGCAGAGTTTCCTTAAGATACCTACAATTTTTACGTGACTTTGAACAGTGCAGCACGTATGCGTGGGGACTTGCCGTGCTTGCGTATTTATATAGAAAGATGTGCAGCGCCACCGATTACAAAGTTAAATCAATCGGAGGTGTGTGCATCTTAATCCAAATGTGGGCATGGGAACGATGCACGACTTTGACTCCAAAGAGGATGCCTCCCGTAATAGAAAATAAACCACTCGGACACAGGTTTGTCATTTAAAAAATTCGATTTGAATTGAAAATATTTAATGATGGAACGTGTTGACAATGATGATTTCATTTTTATTGTAGGTGGCTGCGACAAGGAAATCAACATATTGGCAATGATGATCTTAGAGTTTTCCTTCGCAAATTGGATCTAATTAAACGACATGAGGTAACAAGAACGTAATGTATTGGTTAAATGAAATTTTAATATGTTATGTTTGACTGAAAATTGACAAGTGTGTTGTTATATGCAATTTGTCTAGGAGCCATACACAACAACTGTGATGGCAACGTTGCCTCAAATTTGTGTGGTTGGAAGTGTAGCCTGGTTCGCGGTGGTGCCACTGATTTGTTTCCATGTTGTTGAGTGGCACCAACCCGATAGAGTTTTACAACAATTTGGATTGCAAAAACCTATTCCCGGATGTCCTTCGCAACCGCAGAATCTCCATGGCATAACACTGAAAGGCAAACAAGACGAAAATTGGTTCCACCTATTGGCCCCGATCATCAGTCAATGGAACAATAGAGCTGAGTTTAGGGTCGACGTTTATCCTCGACAGGAGGGCCTACTGGGTTTTAACTCGGACAACATGGTGTGATATAGGCGTAAAACAAAGATGTTTGTCGACCCAAACAATGCAAACACAGCGACATTGGTATTTATCTGTTTTTCAATGTTTAACTTCAAATTATTTTGTTAAGCATGAACATTAATTTCTTGACGCTAATAATTACAAGATGAAGTTGTGGAGACTTTACAGTATATGGTGTCACCACAAGGGAGGAACACATGGACAGTTGATGATCTCATGCCTTACGTGGAAAAGTTAGCGATTATATCCGAAGAGCAAGAGAGAATCATTGAGCCAGTGTCACATGGTCCAACATCAGAGCGTGAATTCTCAGCACAAGAGTTTCACATTCTTCAGTCAAGTGTTGAAACTCGGGGCATAGGCAGACGAAGGGAGCTTGTTGAAGCGGAACAATATTCCCAACAAATGATGGAGCGTGGTCATGGAATGTATTACACGCCAGCAACATTTTCCCAATATCCTTCACAGATGTATCAGTATTCTTTTGAAGGTCATCACACTGATACTTCTGCGAGCGAACATTCGTTCGGTGGTGTTGCGGAAACACAGTCTCATTTTTCATGGCCCACTATGACTCCTTCACAGCAACACGATGCCCCAATGGCAACACCTAACGCCCCATTTGCTCTGCAATGGAATGTACCCGAAGCAATACCTCATATGGGCGACTTATTAGGTGTTGATTTGCGTCAGGAGTTTTCTGCTGAGGCTGAGCAAGCAGAAGCGGGGAGACAACGCGGCAGAAGAAATCCTGATCGTCAAGCGCGAAGATAGGATTGACCATGTGGCACATCCTCACGACATCACGGACACCATAATGACTGATTTTCATGTCTCTGTGTAATTTTGTTGTTGTATGTATGACATTTGATTTTGACAGTTAATTTATCGCATCTCATTTATTATGCCTTACTAATGTATACAGTTTATGTGGCGCATCAAACTATAATAATAAAGAAAGTTTAAAAATAAAACTAAAGTAGACAAAAAAAATAGGTAGTTTTAGTAACTAAAGTCTAACACCAATGTCATATGTGCAGATACTCCACATTGACTAAGTCCATAATTCATCATTGTAGCTAGTTCTCCTTTAGTATCAATTTGAATACCCTTAACTACAACATTGGACTCCCCACTTTCACTCAACCAAGGTTTAGGGTTAAGGGGTTATTGTGTAGGGTTTATCGATTTAGGGTTTAATGCATAGGGTTAGGGTTTGGGATTTATGGTTTTTGGTCTTGGGTTTAGGTTTATGGCTTAGGGTTGCGGATTAGGGGTTAGGTTTAGGGCTTAGGGGTTACGGTTTGGGGTTTAGGGGTTAGGGATTAGGCTTAGGGCTTAGGGTTTAAGGCTTAGGGTTGTGGATTAGGTTTTAGGTTTAGGGCTAAGGGTTTACGGTTTGGGGTTTAGTGGTTAGGTTTATGGTTTAGGGTTTTATGGTTAGGTTTAGGTGTTAGGGATTAGGCTTAGGGCTTGGGGTTTAGGGTTTAAGGCTTATGGTTTTGGGGTTTGGGTTAGGGTTAGGGCTTAGGGTTTAAGTCTTATGGGTTTGGATTAGGGTTTATGGTTAGGTTTTAGGTGTTAGGGATTAGTCTTAGGGCTTAGGGTTTAGGGTTTAAGTCTTAGGGTTTTGGGGGTTTGGTTAGGGGTTAGGGTTTAGGGCTTAGGGTTTAGGATTAGGGTTTAGGGTTTAGGGTTAGGGTTTATGGTTTTGTTTTTAACTAACGAATTCATTGTACCCCACAAATAGCTAATGTACACAATCCAAAATAAGTAATGTTTTTAACTAACAAATTTATTCAACCCCAGAAATTCAATACATTTAAGAGAACTTAAACAAATACAAGTCACTCGACTAACATACATAAATCAATGATTTGAACAACTCTCACGCTCAGATTGCATTGGACAGCGACGCCTGTTATTCCCTTCGGCTCCACATCTACTGCATTTTTGTCGGTGCTCAGATGGTTCGACCCAATCCATCTCATTCCTTATCCTTGTTGATTTTGGTCGACCTTTCACACGAATTGTAGTTGGGTCAGGGATAAGTGTCCATGTGTCATTAGAAGGAGGAATAGCCGCTTCATTCCCAAGAGGCCACCATTGTGCGGAGTAAGCTTTTAAGATGTGCTCATTTGTATAAACAACATCTATATATTGGTATTAGTTCAGGCTCACGTAACCACAAGCTGCAATAATATGTGAACATGGATAGTGAAGCGCAGAATACCTTCCGCATTGACAATAATGACCATTCAAGTTAACTGCCCACTTTTGTCTGCCACATTGCGTAATAGGATTGAAGGTCTCCTCTACTTCAAACCTTGTGGAGTGGATGTCATACACGCGAACAATGTGCGAACAAGCTTGTTCTTGATTGTTTCTAAGTTCTTTAACAAGCTTTGAACAATATACTTGCCAATGTTCAACAAAGTACTTTCGACACCTACTGTACATTGATTTGACCAATGCTGTTATGGGAATGTTGCGACAATCCTTCAAAACCTTATTGATACATTTTGAGAGGTTGGTTGTCATGTGGCCATATCGACGTCCTTCTCTATCATAAGCCATCATCCATTTTTCCTTTGAAATGCGATCAATCCAGGTTGCTATGGCTGGACTCAGTGCACGAAATTTTTCTAAATTTTGATAAAAAAAAATGTGCTTGCAAGGAGTGTAGGCTGCATAAAATTAGTTATGAATAAAAATTTTAAGTATATATGAAAGTTAAATAAACGTGACCATCAAATATGAAATCTTACCCAATTTCTTCAACATTTCTTTTTGTTTGGCATTATTGAATTTCCGATTGAAGTTGCTTGCTATGTGTCACACGCAGTAGACATGATAACCGCAGGGAGGTTGCCAACCAAGTGCTTCGTTAGCGACAACGGACTTTATACTCGCGTGTCGATCAGATATCAGACAAATATCATTTTTATCTGTGACGTGTTCACGCAAGTGTGTCAAAAACCATGACCACACTGTCAACGTCTCACCTTCGACCACCGCGAATGCTAGAGGAAGGACACCACCATTTCCATCTTGTGATGTGGCCATTAAGAGGGTCCCACGGTATTTTCCGTACAAATGTGTGCCGACAACTAGTATGATTGGCTTACAGTACTTGAAAGCCTCTTTACATTGGCCAAAAGTCCAAAAAACTCTATGAAATTGACGGTGTTTGCGACTAACCTTATTCCCAACGATAAAATCGTCATGTAGTATTTGAAAATATGATCCAGGAGAATGATTTTGCAAGTGTGTTAGCCACGACGAAAGTTTCGCATATGACTCATCTCAATCGCCATATTCAATTGCAATGGCTTTCTGTTTCGCCAACCAAGCTTTTTTGTACGACACCTTGTACGCAAATTCACTGTTAATCCTCTCTTGAATCAAAGAAACTTTTATTGATGGATCTTCTCTGATCATGCCTGTCAATAACATAACAAAATTTAAATGACAATTAACAAAAAATGAACATAATATGAACATAAAATACGTACCTACTACACAAATGGCAATTAAATATGAATCAAGTTTCTCGTTATCTTGTGTCATGGTCATATTCAGACATGTGTGTGGTCTACCCCATTGTGTGACTTTCCACGTATCTATTTTTTTTAGATAAAATTGCCCTCATATAGAAAGGGCAAGGACACTCTACACTTATATTCAAGCAACAAACCACATACTTGTTCGATTTGCTTTCAACAACTTTGAAACTTTGATGCTCCTTCATAACATATTGTTTGACTGCATTTTTGACCGCATCTTTACTATCAAATTTCATGCCAACATATAATTCTTGGCCAACATTAAAGGTCGACGACATCTCCAAACCGCAAATGTCCTCCTCATCAGGATAACTCCAGTTGATATTGTTATAATGTAAAGCATCATTCCAAAATGGATTTTCAATTCGTTGTGCACCTAACAGTTCAAAATAAAAATTCAAATCATACTTATTTAGCATTAAATACAATTGTCATCAAATAATAAATGTATTGTCTAATTTTTTTATACAGCAAATTATACCTTCTGCTGGGTGAACAATTCTTACTGGTTGAATCATGTCAGTGACTTCATCGTCTGTATCAGATATACCGTCAACACTGTCATCTTCGTCAAAAGACTCTTCAACATATGAGTTAGACACAAGATAATCATCATCATCATCATCTTCGTCTATATGTAAATTGCTCATATTTGTTGGCGGTTGTGTCTCATCATTAGATAAATAATTTCCACATGATGTAAGCGAATTTGCAGAATGAAACATTGAACCACCAGCCACATCCTTTTCTATGTACAATTCCAGAACTGACATTTGGTCTTGTTGTTTAAAACTTTCTAGCATCGTTTCAACATCTTCGTTATCGCAAATTTGCGAGGCAATATATTTTTCTGACACTAAAAATCTACAGCTGATAGCAGAAATAATTTCATTATTTTGTAACTTTACCTTATCTCCATTTTTTTTCTTCAAAGCATTGAAACTAATTTCACGTTTAATCTGAATCGCTTTTTTACTGCCTTCAAATATTACACCATCATTATCTTCATATACCCTTCCATTGAAATGCAACACTGTTATAACCGAATTCATCGTGTACTTACAAAAACAACATTTTAACACGTCAAATAAATTATAAAATGGGTATCACAAAAAGTCATTATTGGAACTTCAAAATAAAACTTTATTTTAAAAAAAAATTAACTTCAAATCAATTTCAGATTAAGACACTTTAAAAAAATTAACAATTTCAATGTAGTAATTTTAAACTAATCAAGATGTAATCAAAATTATTAACTTTAAATAAATTTCACATCAACACACTTAAATAACACGAACGATTTTATAAAACTTTAAATCCAAACTAATAAAATGTAATCACAAAAGGTCCATTTATTGGAACTTCACATTCAATTTCTCTTTTAAAAAGATTTAATTAACTTCAAATTAATTTCATGGGACACACTTAAAAAAATGAACAATTTCGAGATAGTCATTTTTAACACAAAATAAAATAATTCATGAACGAAGTTAGTAGTATAAATAATAAATCTTAACATTAATAACTTTAAAATGGAAAAAGGTAATTACAAAATTACTATATAGTAAAATATTTGTAGTACGAGAAAAAACAAAGCATCAAATAACACTTTCAAGTTCAACATTTATAAATTTTTAACACACCAACAAATCAACCTAATCTAATTAAAAAAATACTACAACTTCATATTAAAAAAAATCGTACTCAAAATACTTACTTCAAATAAATATGATCTACAATTTTTTTTTATTCAAAGTTCAAACGTTCATCAATTTTTAACACACTAATAAATCATCAACACCAACCTAATTTAATTAAAAAAATAATACAAATTTCATATTCAAAATATTTTATTTTGACTGAAAATATTTTCTTCAAATAAACATTCTTACACAATTTTTTTTATTTTTTACATTTAAACACACACTACCAAGCCTATCAAACATAAAAGCTAATTTAATTTTTTAAAAAATAAATACTTCATACCACAGAAATTTCCAAAGCCACGAAAATGCCAAAGCCACGAAAACGAAAGCAAAAATAAAGTTGAAAGGGAAAGCGCTAAAAAAATGAAGAAGGGGATGGGGTATTTAAACACCCTAAAATGCAAATGCTGGTGGCGTTTTCAGGTATTCTGGTGGAAACTACACCTATGTAAGTCGCAGGAACGAATGGCGCCTCCCTCTTGCAAATCGCAACCCCCAATGGCGCGTCCCTGAGCACTCTGCAATGTTGCCCCTATCCCTGACTTGCTGCAGTCTGCCTTAGGGCCTTGCGTTTGACTGAGCCATGACCAACTCGCCATTAGTGCTGACGCTTCCAAAGCCACGTCAGCAAAAGGGGAGGTGCTGGTGGAAAATTTACCATCATAATGATATAAATTCAGTTACTCATTAAAAAAAATAGTAAAATTTATTTTAAAATATTAACTTATTATAAGAAAATAAATTCATTAAATTGGATGATGGATGAATTCATACAATTTCACTTCTAAAGGCAGAGGATCAAAATCCACACGGAATCATAGTTTTTTTTTTTTTTAAGGCGAATGAACGATTGAAAAATAATGTATATATACTTGTAAAACAATCATAAATTATTTACACGGAATTATAGTTGGCTTCTACAATGGACTCCTCTTCTCTTATACATTTTTTTTTTAATAAGCATCCTCTTCTCTTATACATGATTACATGTTAAGGGCTCTTTTAACTTCGAAGCCGCTAAATTGATTTGTTTTTAGTTTTCTTTTACAATGATTTTTAATTGTAATCCATAATCGTGGCTGTAACCTTTTTATTTTTAATTCACACAACCCTGTCGTGATTGCATTTACAACTAGTATATTAGAAAATATTTTTTTTAATTTTTTATGAAAATGTCACATTTTCATTCCTTCTCCTGAAAATAAAAGTGTAGGAAAATATAGTAACAGTGAAAGTTATAACATTTATCAGAATCAATAATCCCCAAAAATAATTTGTTAAAGTTTGTAGCAAACACGAGTATGTAATATTCTCATCCGACAAAATATGATAAGCTACAAGTAGTTTGGATCCTTTAAGTCATATGTCAAGGGTTCAAGCATTGACTATGGGAATAGAATAACACAAGTGGGGAGAGGAATTTCTCCTTAGTTGGTATTCTATTTTTTCGAGAAATTAGTCTCATGACTTTCAATTGTAAAGATGTTCTACTGTTGGCAAAAAAAATTAATATTCTCATGTTAGATTTATCGAAACAATAATTTTAAATTCTCATATTGTATTTTCTTAGAGCATTTTTAATGCACATATTTCATGAGTTGCTTAAAATTAAACAATATTGCTTAATAAGTTTTGATCATTGGAGTAGAAGAGTTACTAAAGTGTTGCTTAAGCGAGTTGCTTATATAAGCAATCATTGCTTAATTCATCCTTACCAATTAAAGAATAATTTTTCAATTACAAAAATTAATATGGGTCAAGTTTAGCACTCACTCTAGTAACTTTAGTATTGAAATAAATTTTGTGTAAAATTTTTAAATTTATGTATCATTGTAGGACTTACAAATTTAAGAAAAATAATCAATGTTCTTACAAATCTTCCTACTACTTTTTATTGTAAGTTTTAAACATGTTTTATATTTTCAAGACATTATATGCATTATATGCATGTACTTTTCATTCAATACTTACTATATAAAAGGTAATAGAAGGATTTATAAAATGATATAACATTACTCTTATGAAAATCAACTTTTAGGCTATGTTTAACAAAACTAACCAAAAAGTTAATTGCAAATTAAAAAGTTAACCGGTAATTAAAAGTCAGAAGTTGGAAGCTGCAAAAATAACTTATTAAATTATGTAAGTGTAGGATAAAACTAAGTGTTAAAATAATTGAAAAATATATAATAAAAAAATAATAATAAAATCATGATCTATTTAAAAATAGTAACTAAGAAATTGGATAAATAGAGGATAAAAATGAAAAAATATAAAAAAAAATCAGAAACTAAAAGATAGCATTTTAAAAATATTACTTAAAATAACATTTTAAAAATTATTAAAACAATTTATTTATCAAATAATCAAATAAATTTTTCAAATAATAAAAAAATTAAAAATTAATTAAATTATTTTGTCGAACACAACTTTAATATATGTCTCTTTCACAAAATGTATTACATGATAATTGAACCCATTCTTTCCACAAACTCAGCAATTAATAAAATTCTCAATACATTGCTCAAAAACAACATAATTCATTAATCATTATTATTTGAAACTCATCAACAACTTCTTTTGTTCTTTATCTCTCCTTATCATATTACTCTATCAAATTCCTTATTTCTTTTCACTTCCTTTCTCTCTTAAAAGGTATCTAAAAAACACTTTTCTTATCTGAAAGAAACAGCAGAAGAAAAAAAGATGGTAAACACTAATAAAAAAACTAAATACTTGTTTATTTTACCGTTTCAGATCGTTGGCACTAAATTATTAGTTCTCCTTATCCTTGAACGTACATTTGAAGCTTTTCAACTAAAACCAAACACACTCTAAACACCGTCAAAACAACCGTCCACCACAAGATCGTGTCCGGTTACAAACTCGGAGTCACCGCACGCAAGAAACAGCACCGCATCCGCGACATGCTTCGGCGTCAAAAAGACACCTTTCAACCTAGAGCTCTGCGCGTACTGCTTCTGCAACTCCTTCGTCTCCATCGCGGCATGCGCGGCACGTGTCAGCGGCGTGGTCAACCCACTCGGCGAGACGCAGTTCACCCTAACACCATGCGCTCCAAGCTGCGCGCTGGCCGCGCGCATGAGCCCCTTCACCGCGTGCTTCGACATCACGTAGTCGGTTCGCCGCAGGCCGCCGTGCGACGCTGACACGCTCGCCGTGCACACAATGCTGCCCCTCACGCGCCGCTCCACCATCGACCGCGCTGCGTGCTTCACGCACGCTGCCGTGCCCCGCGCGTTCACGGCGAGGAGACGGTCGTACGCGGAGAAGTCGAGGTCGAGGATTGTCTGGTCGGAGGGACTGAGGATGCCCGCGTTGCTGAACATGATGTCCAGCTGGCCGTGAGCGTTGACCGTGGAATCCACGAGGTTTTTGACTTGGTCTTCGTCTGTCACGTCACAACGGACATAGCTGCACCTGAAGTATACACAAATACAAATACTGAAATACTTATCTTTCTAAACTATATTTTCACTATTTTTATGGTAGTGACCAAGATTATTAAACTTGAGAGTTTAGGTAGATTTGTCAAAGTTTGATAGACTCGACTCATAGATTCAACTCATAAATTCATAAGAGTCTATTTTGTATAAAAATAATAATAAAATATATATAAATAATATATTAATTAAAAATTTCAACAATATAATAAAGCAAAACAATAAATTATAAAGTTTAGAATATTTAAATAAACAAGTCTAGTAATAATACATCACTACGAGGTTATAGTAGTGGTAGATCATTCTCATCGAGGGTTTGATGTTATTAGAAAACAAGGATTTGACATTATTAAAGGTGAAAATTTGTATTTGAGAATAACACACTAAATAAAAGTATGTTGAATGCTAAACAGATAGAAAACAATAAAAAATAACTTACATTTTGATCTAATTTGTTTAACTTGCTAACTCGTTGACTAGGTGGTAAACTCGAGAGTTTATTGAGTTTACTCAGAATTTATAGAGTTTACCCAGAGTCTACTAAAAAAAGAGTTTACTCAAGAGTCAACTCACAGACTACAAATGAGCTCGTAAACCTGTAAGAATTAACGAATTAACTCGAGAGTTTGATAACCATAATAGTGACTATTAAACTTAGGATAATCATATATTATCATTTATTTTTAATACTCTATTAATATATTTTTTTTATCATATTATAAATCTTATTATAATTATATTTTTCTTTTTTTTTTCTCTTTTTAGATAATTAGATAGATTATTGAAATTTTATCAAACATTATTCTTAACGGTCTACTTTTCACTATTCACCATTTGAAACAAAATAATCGTTGTCTTTCAAGTTATTTTACACATATTAAGAAAATAATAATAATAATAATAATAATAATAAATAAATAAAAAAGAATAATTATTTTACTAAATTAATTTTATATCATCATTAATTTATATATAAATTTTATTATTCATCATTAATATTATTAGAAATTTTTAAAAAGATAATTAAAGTTATATAAAAAAAAACTAAAATCATAATTATTTTGAAATAATTTTTTTCTCTTACGCACTAATTATTATAAGACAGACAGAGTATTATAATTTGTAAAAGTGTAGAAGATTAGTCAATATATTAGGGGTATTTAAACCTAAATCGATTTAAATAAAAATCAAAAATTACTAAAAAAATCCTAAAATCAAACCAAATTGATCTTTTTATTTGTTTAGATGTTTTTTTTATAATTTATCGGTTTAGTTCAGATTATAATTTGTGTTTTTAAAACTAAATCAAACCAAAAACACTTATATTAATACTTATATAATGTATACCATTTTATTTTTTCAAACAACTTTTTGAAGATATATTTAGTTTAAAATAAATAAAAATTTGATAAATTTTTATTATAAAAGAATTAAGATTCGTAGATTATTATTAGCAATTTTTTAATGTAACTTAATTTAAAAGATGAAAAGAAACTATATTAATTTTAATAAAATAGTATTTTAGTAAAAATCACAAAAATCAAACCAAATTAAATTGTAAAATATTGGTTTGGATTTTTTAAAAATGAAAATTGAACCGCATATGTTTTATAAATTTGGTTTGATTAACTTTTAAATGAAAAATCAAAGCAAAACAAGCTACCAACATTCCTTTAATATATAGCTCAAATTTAGAATTATTCAATTTGTAAATTACTACCCTCCGGCCTCATATATATGTAAAAAAATTGATTTTTATCTTGGACTAAAATATAATTAAATCTAACTAATTTTATCCCTATTTAATGATATTATTTTTAAATATTTTTTCATTTAATTACAATTCTATTTTTAAGAACTCTATTTTATTCCTATATGAAATTTTAATGAAGGACATTTTAAAATTACTTGACATTTTGTTTATACATAAGTAAAGTTGAATTTCTATCATTTTTTTTTGTTACACTCATCTAAATTGTAAACTAACATTTGACCAAACGTATATTTTATAATTTTCACTCAAATTATATATGATTTAGATAGTATTTCACCCAATGTTTCCTTTTCTTTTTCTACTCTTTTAAGTAAAAGTTAAATTAAGCATACATTAACAAATAACTTTAATAAAGAAAAATGAAGAAATATAACTTCAAAAAAGAAAATGACTAAAATAATTTTAAAAATAGTTAATGCAACAAAACTTTTAAAATGAAATATTGTCGAATAACTTGTATTTTACTTTTATAGTTTTTATTTTAAAATTTATCTTTATAACTATTTTTTTTAAAAGGTTGGGTCAATATAAAATTATGTCCAAGCATAATTTAATCATAACTTTATTAAACATACTATTATTATCAACCTAGCCAACAGTGAAGAGTTTGAGTAATTTTACATTAAAAGTTTTAGTCCAAACCATTATGTGAAATGTGTAAATTACAAAGCCAAACATGAACTTAGTAATAGTAGTAATTTTTTGTTTCCACAGTAAGATTATGCAAGAATATCTTGTACCTGTGAGAGCCAATGGATGCTGCTACTTGGATACCCAGGTCATCTTGGATGTCTGCAATCACAACCATTCGTGCACCATGGTGAGCAAACAGACGCGCCGTCTCTTCGCCGATGCCGCTGGCTCCGCCGGTGATTATGGCAACTTTGCCGGCTAACTTTTTCTGGCCACTGTTGTGGATTGAGTTTGCTGATTCAGCCATTCTATATTATCTTCTCAGTAATGTGAGGCTCTATGGATAGAGAGGACCAAGCCTAATTAATCTCATGTGCTCATATATATATACTCTAGTTATGTCAAGCTTTCTCACAAACAATCACATTAATTATTTCACCTACTACAACCACTGACGTCACAGTACACTCCCACACTCATATTGATTTTAGGAAATAAATAAGTTTTTTTTTAGTCAAAGATTATGTATTGGTGTCTTCTAATCCAGAGAGACTAATTTTACTCCATGATTGTTACTTGTCCCGAAAAATCTCCTACCAGATCTTATATCACTATATATGGATCCTATTAATTTGTAAATAAGTTTTCATAAAGATTAATAATACGTTCTTATCCATTATTGAAATTTATTAATGATTGCAAATGTTAGTGGATTTTACTTCCTTTTAAGGAATAAGTTAATTGACACCTAAACTTATTATAGCCTCATTATCTTAGCAAAGGAATAAAGAAAAAAGAAAAAAGTTTTATATTATTTAAAGGTCGAATATATGTTAAGTTTATCGTTATTTCTCGTTTTAATCTTATATTCCTTTCGAATACTACCACAGAATTATCGTACAAAAGAAACACTACTCAAAATGAAATTCGAAGTTTGATACAGAAAAGTTTTTTTTATCGGCCTATTTTTTTTCTATTATATTATTTATGCACAGAATTTAAGGGGAAAAAATTCTTGTTGGTACATAATACATTGTGTTTAATTTTCCTACATTATCGCTGTAAATATTTGTATACTTTAATTGATAAAAAAACCATTTAAAATATATTTTAAATAATTATTGTAAAGTCTACAAATTTAATACACACAATAATTTTTTTTAAGAATACACATAATAATTAATTATTAGATGATAGTATAAAAACATATTTATACCATGAATTATGTAACAAAAAAATTTATAGCATGAACGTTTTTTTAATTAAATTCATACTTCTATTAGAATTTAATATACACATCTTTAAATACACACACAAAACAACAATCTAATTTAAGGTCGTGATAAATTTTTTTTTTTGAGATAAAAGGTCGTGATAAATAAAGTTATAAAAAAAAGGTCATGATAAATAACAATAAATATGCATGTGCAAATACTGACATGCAGTGTACTAAATTAAATATGCTTTTTGGCACTGGTCTACATTGACATACTGCAAAATAAAAATATTTTAACGTATAAAAAAGTGAACACTCAAACAATGCAATATTTACTATTAATTTGTAGGGTATTAACCGTTGAGTTTAACTGGTGCATGAGTTAATACTTGATATTGAGTTTGAGTCTCGATTATATTAGGTCAATTATATTAGGGATGTTTGGTTTGATTGTTTTTTGTTTTCATTTTTTTAATTGAAAATATAAAATAGTGATGAAAATGTGTTTGGTTGAATTTCTGAAAATATTTTCAGTAAAATTAAAAATAGGAAATGATCAGAAAATAAAAATAATAAATTCTTATTTTTAATTAAGAACAGAAATCTCATTTCGGATAAAATGAAATTGCGGTGATAATAAATGTAATTTTAAGCAAATCTAAAAATACAAAAAGATAAGAAGTTAATATATCATAAATTTTCAGTATTTTTATTTCATAAAAATAAAAAATAAAAAGTCAAACCAAACATATTTTTAAAATTTTAATATTTTAAAAATAAAAACAGTTTTCAAAAAATGAAACAAAAAATAAAATTCAAACATACCCTTAAATATTCTGAGAGAAAGTACTATTAATTATTACTACCGTAGTATTTTTTATTTTTTTTTAGTGTTTATATGCCACTTTATTGCATGTAGATGACACATGAATCAAAGAGCAAAAGGGCAGACCTCTAGCTAAAACCTTACAATCCTCTACCACGAAACCCCAAAAGAAGTAACTATTACCAATTATTTTCGCCATCTACCAAGCAAGAAACAAAATGATAAGCAGATTTAACTCTATATGTTTCCAAATCAGAACATCTTCCATGTCATTCCTCTATGTTGGAATCTCAATGTGCGAAGGAAAAAGAGAATTAATCAAATTAATGTCCCAAAGATAAGTGCCCTTCTAGAAAAGGTCATGAACCAAAAGATGTTGCATATCCGAATCTGGAGCAGGAATGTGAATTTTATGTTCTGGCATAATTGACACCCATTTATCTCCCCATACCTTGTAATTTTACGATCATCCTCCATTAATTCTCCAAAAAGTTCCTTGGTCAATGTATATTAAATATTTGGCTTGCAGTGATAAGATGACTTGCTTGCTTGCAGTGACTCACATTGGGGATCGATAATATTTAGCTTAATTTAGTTCTATTTTTGAATCAACATCTGATGTATAAAAAGTTACGTTGTTCAGAGATTACAACTATTTTATTTATGAGCCAAAATTTTGTTCAAACTAAATATATATATTATTATTGTTACCATTGTGTGCAGCATGATTTTTTTTCAGAATACTTAACATAATAATAATAAATAAATAAACAAACATGTCCCACGAACCACTAGTACCATACTATTACCTTGTCCTCTTATAATTGTTATTTTAAATTATTTGAAAATGATCAAGAAAAATTAATAAATACATAATAATTTTACAAAGTTAATTTTATCATATTAGTATTTTTTTTCTCCTTTTTAGCCAATATCATTAATATTATAAGGCCCGGAAATAAGTGAAAAATAATTAATATGTATTATAATAAAAAATTAAAATAATAATTATTTTAAAATAATTTTTTTCTTCTTACAGTATAATTATTATAGGATGAACGGAGTACGATATAACTTCCCTGATTATATAACGGAAAAATCAGATACAGAATTGTGTTAGAGAATTGCATTTTGCATGTGGTATAAAATCTGGTCCAAGTGGCCAACTGAAATGAATGAAAAACACGTTTTGTCAGTTTTGCTTTTATTTGACAGCTCAATACAACTCAATATGTGTCCTTTTTCTTTTAGTTTTTAATATAAAAATTATATATAATGTTTTTCTTTTTATTCTTATACTGACTTTCTTAATTATTTTTTACGTATTTCAATAAAAAAATTACTATAAATTTTAAACAAAAAATAAAAAGACTTATATACAATCTCAAAAAATTTCAAGTTGCATGGTGTAATTCACTGCTTTTATTTTATTTTATTCCTTTAAAAAAATTATATTATTTCAATAATACTTTTCTTAAAATATTTTTATTTCTCTTTATTGCATTAATTATTTTATTTTACATTTTTATTTTCACCTTCTCTTTCTCCATTATTGAAAAAAATATAAAAAAATTGTTCCAATTGAATTTCTACAAGTTAAATGGTTAATGTAAAATATTTATTAATTTTATTAATAATTTTTTTTTGTTAAATAATATCACTTGGATCAATAATTTGTGAGTAACTAAACAAATGTATAATTTATTAATTTTTTTTCTGCTCATTTTTTTTATATCACCTTTTCCTTGACAAAGTGCATATTTCCCACACGATAACATTAAAAAGTCAATACCAAATAATTGATAATTTACTTTAAACTCTGATAGTTGGGAGTGACTTTTGTACTTTAGTTTGAATGTGAAAAACGTGTTCTTAAATGTTTCATGTCTAATTGTGATATGTTATAATAATTGGACAAAAACGTTAAATATAAATCTGTATTTTTATTTTTATTTTCAAAATCAAAGAGTAATTATTTGATAAATTAAAACCTTAGAGATTACTTTTCCCTGAGAAAGCTAATTCGAAGTAACGTATTGGTATTTGCGGACTGAACTAGTTTTAATTTGAAGGATATAATTATAAAGTTTAAATATTTTTTTAGTTTTTCTAATTTAATATTTTTTGGCTTTTTATACCGCATAAAAAATTATTTTAGTTCTTGTAATTTTTTTGTCCTTTAAACGGTTAAGAATTTTTTTTTACTATTTAAAGTGTTATCTAAATCACTTTAGGATGAAAAATAAAACAAATATTATTTGTAAGGATTAAAATAAATAAATAAAAAATTATAAGAAAAAAAATACTAAATTAGAAGGACTAATAAAAAGTATTTGAGCCATTCTATTAATTATTTTACTTTTATCATTCAACTTTTTTAAAATCAAGTTTAATATATTTAAAGCATACTTAAATTGAACAAGATCTTTTTTTTCTTTTCACTCGTTTGAGAATATTAAATTTACTTTTTAATAAAAGACTAAAAAGATATAGAATAAAAGAAAACAAGAGACACGAACAAAATTGATTCAGTAGCCAAACGAACAAACTTAAAATTAACTCAGAATTTAAATTATTCACAAATATATCAATATATAAGATGCAATTTAAGGAATAAGATTTTAGAAAATATTACTATGATAATACTAATATGTTAATTTTATCAATATATTTTATATATACAAATAGGTTTAGTTTGAATTGAATTAGATCATTGTTTAGAATAGGATCGAAAATCCAATCTAATATGTAATTTATTCTTCTATTAAAATAGGAAATCGTGTTATTGAGAAACAACACTTTCTTGATTAAGGCAAGGAGGCAAGGGTTCTGGTGATAGGCTGGGATGAAGTCCAAGTCTAAAGAACACAAAAAAACAACAAAGTGCTACAAATGCAACTAAAAAGGACATTTCAAGAAAGATTGCTCAAAGTTGAAGAAATCTGGTGAATGGACATCCCGCTTAGCAAATGTGTCAAAGATTAATGATTTAGATTACTACAGTGAGGGAGATGTCTACTATAGCGAAGGAGATGTTTTATCTGGTTCATGCAGTCAACTGACAGATGCATGAATTCTTGATTTTAGATGTTCTTACAATATGACTCCTAATAGGGAGTGATTCACCACATACAAGTCAGGTAATTTTGGCAATGTCTATATGGGTAACAACAAAGCATGTGTTGTTGTTGGAAGGGGACAGGTGCATATTGCTATGGATGATGGTGGATTAAGAACGTTATGTTATGTATGATATATCCTTGAGTTGAGGAATAATTTGATCTTACATGGTACCTTGCAGGCCAATGGTTTTAACTATAGAACTGATGGAGATCGAGATACCCTCAGAGTGTGTAATGGGGTGTTGACTATGATGAAAGCACAATGAATTTTAGGAAATATTTATAGGCTACTGAGGAGTACAATTATAGGCTGAATTGCATCTATTGAGTCTAATGATGATGCTACCATATTATGGCACCAGCGTTTGGGTCATCTCAATGAGTGTGAGATGCCAGAGCTTCATAAGAGAGGACTTTTGAAAGGAGTTAAGAGTTGAAAGTTAGACTTGTATGAGTATTGTGTGCTTGGGAAACAAAGACTAGAGAGCGGTTTAAAGCTGTGAAACACACCACCAAGTGGATTCTAGATAATGTGCATATTGATGTGTGACATCCTACTAAAGATTCGTCCTTGGGTGGTTCTCACTATTTTGTGACCTTCATTAATGATTTTTCCCGCAAGGTCTGGGTGTACTTCATGAAACAGAAATCTAAAGTCTTTGAGAAGTTCAAGTTGTGGAAGGCTGAGGTGGAGAACCAAACATGTAGAAAGATTAGGTACTTGAGATCCGATAATGACAAGGAATACACAAACTCACAGTTTTAGAAATTCTATAAGGAACATGGCATTCAGAGGCATTTCTCAGTGCGAAAAACACCACAATAGAATGATGTTGCAGAAAGAATGAATAGGTCCCTTAACAAAAGGGCCTGGTGTCTAAGGTTGCAAGTTGTCCTTTCTAAAGGTTTTTGGGCAGATACGGTGAATATAGCATGTTATTTGCTCCATTGATCACCATGAACATCATTGGATGGGAAAGTTGCACAGGATGTTTAGACTGGTAACCCTGTTGATTTTAATAACTTGAGATTATTTGGGTGTTCGGATTTTGTGTATATATCTAGTGATGAGAGATCTAAACTTGATCCAAAGTCCAAAAAATGTGTTTTCGTAGGTTATTCCAAATGTGTGAAAGGGTTCAAGTTTTGGGATCCAATTTCCAAGAAGATGGTGATCAACAAGGATGCAGTGTTTGATGAGCAATTCATATTACTAGAGATAGTCAAGACAAATATGCCAATGTTTGATGGAGCTTCCCCCAACTCCGTGGAGGTTCAAGTGGACTTTGAGCAACTGTTAGTGATTCCTGAGAGGGTAAAACCATGTAGACCAAGACCTGAGGCCACGACCCCACACCTAAGCCTAGATTGGTAAGACTAGGTGAACCACATTAAGAGTGCAATCTTGTCAAAGATAGAGATCGGCACACCATTAAACCCGTTACCCAATATGGGTTTGAAGAATTGGATAAGTTGGTTGCTTTTGCACTTCTCAATAGTCTTGGAGATCCTTATACTTTTCAAGACGCTATGAATAGCCTGGAGAAAAATAGATGAACGATGGGTGCTATGGTGGAGAAGATGGAGTCTTTGTAGAAGAATCATACATGTGAGCTAGTTGAGCTTCCTATGGGCAAGAGAATCATAGGATACAAATGGGTGTACAAGAGGAAACCTCTAGTATCAAAAAAAGAAGGGAAAAAGTTCAAGGCTCGCCTAGTAACAAAAGGATATGCACAACAAAAAAGGGTTGATTATGATGAGATTTTCTCCCCAGTCATAAGACGCACTTCTATCAAGGCAGTGCTAGCCTTGGTAGCTAGTCATGACATGCACTTAGAGCAAATGGATGTGAAGACAACCTTTCTTCACGGTGATCTAAATGAGAAAATTCACATGGAGCAGCCAGATGGGTCCAGTAAAGATGGACCAGGTCAGTTGGTTTGTAAGTGGAAGAAGTCTTTGTATAGATTGAAGGAGTCTTTAAGGCAATGGTACAAGTGGTTTGATTCCTATATGCTTCAGATTGGCTATAAATGATGTGAGTATGACTGTTGTGTTTTCATGAGGATCCTTGATGATGGCTCTTTTATTATTCTGCTACTATATGTTGATGATATGTTGATTGTTGGTTATCATTTGTGTGATGTGAATGAGTTTAAATCAATGTTGAGCAAGGAGTTTGACATGAAGGACTTGGGTTCTGCCAAAAAGATTCTTGGGATGGAGATTCACATGGACATGAAATCCAGACGACAATGGCTCTCACAACAAGGCTATGTTGAGAAGGTGCTAGACAAGTTCAACATGAGCAATGCAAAGCTTGTGTTACTCCATTGACAAAATACTTAAGCTTTTTGTAGACCAATGTCTGAAGAGAGATGCTGAGGTGGACTACATGTCAAAGGTTCTTTATGCCAGTGCAGTTGGTTGCTTGATGTATGCTATATATGCACTAGACCAAATGTGGTCCTATTTGTTGAAAGTCCATAATTCAGTCTCTTTTGGCAATGTCAATAACTAAAATAGAGTATATGGCAGTAGTAGAGGCTAGCAAAGAAGTTGTGTGGTTAGTGGGGTTAGTGAAGGAGTTGGACATTGAACAAGGTGGAGTTCAATTGTATTGTGATAGTCATAGTGCTATTGATTTGGCAAAGAATCAAAGATATCATGCTAGAACCAAACATATTAATGTGAGGTTCCGATGGATTAGGGAATTGATGACATTTGGTCTGGCTTTGCTTAGGAAGGTCCACACTTAAGAGAATGCAACTGATATGTTTACCAAGGCGATCACAACCGACAAGTTCAAGTGTTGTTTGAACTTGTTGAATGCTGCTTAGTGCTAGACATTACAGGACCCCCAACTTAGAACACTATGAAGTGTACTTGTTATTTGGAGTGGAGTGTAAAGGCCACATGTTGTTGGGTTACGAAGCAAGTTGGGGGTGCAGGGGCAAAGTCCCCGTAGAACATGTAATATTGTGCGCGGATTAAAATAAGATAATGTATGCAATTTTAAGATCATGTACATGTATATTATATAGTATATCATGATATAACCCCATTGTTCAATGAACAAGAAAGAAATCGCTATGCTGTCGAGGACGTAGGCACACTTGTCAAACCTCGTTAAATCTTTTGTGTTTGCGTGTGTGTGCGATTTCTATCATTCTCTTTAAAATTTTGGGTGCTATTGCTAATAATTGGTATCAGAGTCGATGGTTCAACTTGGTGATCGACTCGGATGAGTAAAATAGAGGCAGTGGATCCACGAATATTGGGATCCTGTGTATCAAAAGTCTACCTAGCAGGTGAGTCCATGCATGGAGGTCATACAACGGGTCACGCAGGTGTTGCAGCAGTACAAGGTACTAGAACATGTTGGTGGTAATGGCTAGGTAAGCCGGGACAACCACGATTAAGCTCTAAGAACCACCATTAGATACTCATGGGTTAAAAATGGCTTCCACTCAAGGGGAAGGCTACCATGTGAAAAGGACTCGTATTTGAGGAGGAAATTGTTAAAGTATAAATGTGAGGTGAAATCCCACATCGGGTAAAAATAGAAAAGTTAACTATCATATAAGTGAAGACAAAATCCTTAAAGTTGAGTCTTATGATTTTGGATTAAAATTTGGTGTCAAGTTCATTTATACCTTTAAATTCCAAACATGTTTCATCAATTTCGAGATTTGGGTACCAACCATTCCTTTACATTTTCTCTCACATTCAAGGTATGAAAAATCACAACCTTATGTATCTTAGTTCTATAAAATACAAGGTCATGTCAAGCATAAGGTGGTCCAAACCTAATGTGGTCCAAGCCTAGCCCTTCTCCCCCTGCCGTTGCAGTACAATTGATTTTTAAGGTAAAAAATTGATTCTTTAGACAAAAAAAAAATCAATTTTCTTTTACATAAAAGAAATGTTATTTTTCACTTATTTCTTTTAAACCAAACAATATAATATATCATTTTATTTCTATTTTATTTTATTTTTTAAATTATCTCTCTTGTATTTCTATCTATTTTATTTCTTTTCTCCTCTAAACCAAACATTACATAAAGTGTTATGTATTACTTTCATGTGAGCTAATTTCAACTGGAAAAAAATTGGCACTCTGAGAAAATGCTTTTGCAGTGACAAAAGAGAAACATGAAATTGAACTTAACCCTTGCTTGTTAAACATGAAATTCCAAGTAGCTAGAAGATATTACGTCGTTCCATAAATTCATTTCTGGTTCATTAAATAATCATGCAGAATGCTAAAAGAAATAAACAAAATAATTAACTGCTCCGTTTGTAATCAACAAATACAGGTTGGCTAACCAAAATGATCTCAATGGAGGTCATTCATTCCAAATACCAGACCATTGCAATGTTGAACTACTACTGAGGTTGTCACATTTGCCATTTGCTACAACAAAAAATTTACAGACCCGCAAGAATGGGGCAAAAGAACACTTGCCAAAAGTTGTTAGCATAGCCATCTTGGAATTGCTGGAGTCATTTAACAGTGATCTGAATGTGACTCATAAAAATCACTTGGGCATGGAGACATAACCTCTTGTTCCAGTATCTGTAACACTTGGTTCATCGATGGACGTTCATCCGCGTTTGCATCAGTGCAACTTGCTGCTAGTTCAAGGATTACTTCAACAGATTCCAAATCTGCATCAGTGCATCTTTTGTCTACTACGTCTTCCAGTCTATTTTCTCTCAGGAATGTGTTCATCTGCAAAATATTATCCTCAGTTTATTAGCTAGGAGTGAAAAAAGAGGAGAAAACAAAAGTTCATGTGACTCTTGTGCATTCAATGAGTTAAAGCTTACCCAACCAACAACATTTACACCTCTCCTTGCAAAGGAAGGATCTGTTGGTCTCTTTCCAGTTACAAGTTCTAGCAATAGCACTCCAAAACTATACACATCTGATTTCTCAGTGGCTCTCCCACTTTGTAGATACTCTGATGTTGACATATAAGAAAAAAATCATCAACTATAAGTTATTTCTCATGAGATTAGTTACTACAATTTAGAATAGTATAAAGTATATAACACTGCATAAAAACATGTTACATTTACAAAAGGAAAGTTAGTAGCTACATTCAAGATGTTTAACCAGATATGAATGGATATTATTTAGAATGCTACTTAATGAATAATTGGGTGAAGTATTTTACATGATTATTTATCTACAAATTTATACCTAGGTAATTTATCTCTCAAAGACACATCAAATATCTAAGTTCAAACAATGACACACTTATAGAAAATTTCAGTGTCCTAATGATTGTACACCCTGAAAAGAGAGATCAGAATCCAGATGCCAGTGGTGTGCAGAACTAAATACATACCTGGAGCTAGATAACCAAATGTGCCAGCAACCACTGTTGTAACATGGGCATCTTCATCTACCAAAAGTTTTGCAAGACCAAAATCAGAGACACGGGGCTCCATGTTCTCATCAAGAAGGATGTTGCTGGATTTTATGTCGCGATGCACAACTTTTGGGCAGCAGTCATGGTGCAAGTAAGCCAATCCCCTGGCAGAACCGAGAGCTATCTTTAGGCGAGTACTCCAATTCAGTGATTGCTCAGTATTTTCTAAAGCAGAAAGGATTCATGAAAAGGTTAGCAAATGAAGAACTGAAGAGTTTGTCATCATGAAACCCCCACACCCTTCTCCTAGACCTCATTCCAAACAAAATTCATAGATCACGAATAATGCTGTCCCACCAAGAAATTTTTTATAGGATTCAACTAGACTTTTGACAAGATTCAAAGGTGGTAGCTAGATAAGTCAAATAAGTAAGGACCACTCTGCCATGTAAGAGTCTAACAATGCCAACTCATTCCCACCAAATTTTGCATTCTTATGTAATGGCACAAAAAGATAGATGGTACATAATACATACATAATGAATCATACCATGCAAGAGATCATCTAAGCTTCCCATGGCTAAATAATCATATATTAGAAGCTTAGTAGAAGGTAGGCTGCAGTAACCACGCAGGTTAACTAGATTAATGTGCTTGATGCTACCCAATATTTCTAGTTCCCTTTCAAACCCCTGATCAGAACCTTCACGGCTTCTATCAATCCTCTTTACAGCAAATGTACCACAATCATTCATCACCATTCGGTAAACGGTACCAAATCCTCCAGACCCTACCACATCATCTTCATCAACAGACTCCAACTTTTCTATGATCTCCAACGATGTGTATGGCATATCACCATGGAAGGTGATGAGTTTTGTACCTGTTACAAGACCATTTTAGTATTTACAAAGAAGAAAAGGACAAAAATTTGTTATGTTCTTTTCTGTGCTGAATAGGAGTGTTAAATTTGAAATACCATCATCCTTCCTACTTGATTCTGGATTGACTTGATCCTTCACTTCTATATATCTCCTGGCAGCTCTTTCCTTCTTTGATAGCAAACAAATCCATAGTAATGAAAGTGTTATAACAAGTGCAAGGCCCATTAGTGTTATTGCACCAACTAGCACCCACTTCACATAATGTGAAGATCTTTTGTCAGGGACTGCATCATACAAATTCAAACAGTGATTACTCTATGTAAATTTGATTATAAGATCTACCAAGCCAAAGTGTACTTAAAAGTAGAATATTTCCAACTCTTAATACAACAATACAACATCTTCCTGCTTACTAAATGAAGAAAATATTGAATTGAATGTTTTTATATTTTCAAAGATATTAAATGCATTTGCTTTTTATATTTAACATGGCTGATTAAAAATTGGGAGAATCAATATTAATATGAAGATATTGTAGGAGGATATAGCATTATTGCTGAAAATACAAAGCACTGGATTCGACTTGCCTGCAGCTTCATCACTTTCAGCATGTGGTAGCACCACTGGGAAACCAAGTGATGTCCTACATGGTTTCTGAACTTGCCTCCCACAAAGATCTAAATTCCCAATAAACCTATTCATATGCAATGAATTTATAAATAGAAGCATATACACAGACAACAAAGCCAACCTTCCACCACTTAGTGCGAGGACCAAATAGGTTAGCAACATAACAAGAACTGATTTAAAAGAAAGTTAACCAAAAATGAATGTTATCTCTAAGAAATTAAAAGAGGAAAGTTATTATTAGAAAGTGTAGCATTTAATGTTATCAAAACATCCCTACTCCAATTGTAATAAAAGCTTTCTATTTATTCATTCATTAATCATTGCCCTAAGGGCAATGCATAACAAAGCCTTCATTACATTATGTAACAGTTTAAATATTACTTGGTCGAAAGGGTAAAACGTATCAGCCTAGACACAACATCATTGGGCAAGAGTGCTTACGCATTGCTCCCAAAGGTGCTCAGTACTCCAATGTCGGGGATTTCACCGGAAAAGAAATTGGTTGACAAGTTCCTAAGACAAGCAGAATAGCACATACTGAATCCCAAAGCTATGGTTATCAATATCATTATCCCAAAGCTATAGGTTGAAATAAACTTACAGAACTCGCAACTGTGTAAGACGGCCAATAGAAGAAGGAATAGCACCCTTCAATGAGTTGCTTGATAAATCCCTGTATTTGAACTTTCCGTTAAAATCTTTAAATTGAGAGTTAAAATGCAGTTGAAATATAAAACCATGTTAAGAGCCCAAACACAGACAGTTCCATAAGAAAGATAAACACCAATTAAAATCATTGCAAACAAATAGGACAAAATAATGGGGAAGAAATAAAAGATAGGGCCTTACAATACATGTAAAAAGGAAAGATTTCCAATATTTGATGGGATGCCTCCTTGTAAATAATTAGCTCTCAAGTACCTATCATTAGAATCAGATGAAGTATGTCCACAAATTACAACAAAAGGAAAATTCACATATAAACATAAATTTCTAACAAAGCACTGAAGTAATTTTCACTTACAGTGCTCTAAGCTCAGTACAATTGCTAATTTCATTAGGAATAACTCCATGTAAGCCATTTTGATGAAGTGCCCTGATTCATTGCAAACACAAATCAAAGATGTTACATTTTTCAACTTTGGGCAGTGAATGAATTGGAAAGGACAATGTTATACTACTACTTACAGTCTATGCAGTCTACTGAGTTTGCCAATGCTGGGAGATATAATCCCCCCCAGTTGCATATAAGGTAAATTTCTGAACCACACAAGAAAAAAACAAGTGTCACACACTCAAACTCAGGAGGAAAATGAGAAAATTAAGTGTCCTTTAGTTTGAGAAATCATTAATTAATGATGAAAAAAATCTTTTTTTTTTCTTCTCAAACCAAGTATAGATATCAGAGAATTTGTACAGTGTGTGCTGCTTACATACATTGATCGAACTCGTTGTTCCCCAAGATGACAAGTGATACCAGTCCATGTACAGTGAGACTCATCAGACTTTCTCCAGTTGCTGAGAAAATTCCTTGTGTCATTCAAAGTGCTTTTGACCTCCAACAATGCCAATCCTAATAGATGAATAAAAAAATCAGAAGTTTGAAAATTTAAATCTGCATTGTTAATTTTATCCCATCTTTGAATAACAAAAGAAGTTAGAGAAAGGTGACAACTGAAAACTACCCAAAATGCAATAATCATTCATCATAAACAATTAAAAAAAATGAAAAACAATACTATTATTAATGCCTTGTTTATTTAGTGACTCAATGGCAACCAAAGCCAGAATATGTATTAGGAAAGAAAAAAAAAAGTGAAGCACCAATAGAAAAGGGTTTAACTTCAACCCAGAAAGAGACAAAAGGGGTTCATATATAGTTCTTACCATCTAGCGTCAGAGCAAGAGAAGAAGGGCACAAAACAGTGGTGGAAATCACCACCATCAACATCAACACTACAAGACCCATTTCAAATCCAGCCTTCAAGATGGACTCTTTTGCTCACAACTTATTTGGGTGGTGGAATTGAAGTGGAATCACTCAGTGAGAAAGTGTCAACAGTGATGATGATTCCAGTTGGTGGAGTTGTGATGGCAAAATGGACCTCAAAGGGTCACCACCATGATTAAAACTTTAAACTAGCCAAAGCTAATAATTTGAACTTTTGAAGCATGGAGAGAGAGAGAAAGCACAGGGAATGCTTCTTTTTCACTCCAATAAATAATTGTTACTAAATTAATATTAATATTTACGTGAAAACTGAAAAAATTGAAACTAAAATGCAGTTTTTTGCGAAAGGTGGCATAAAAAGTGATGCAGTGTGAACTGTGAAGTAGCCGTTTCAACAGTGCAAAATTCAAACATGAAAGTTTTTTCTGGTTTGTATCGTAGTCTCGCGTAAGTGGTGAAGTACTGTACGCGCCAGTAATTCTCAATCTCTGTTACACGTGTCTAGTAAAAGGTGGAGAGTATATTGAAATTAAAAACATGAGCGCGTGGTCTCATGTGGTTGGAATTTTCATACTACTAACTAGCTCCGTATTATTGGGGCAACGGCGTACAATGTTCGAAATACGCCAAACATTTTACGGAGATGCTTATGCTGTTATAAAGTTACTGTATGCCAATGACAGCCTCAAACATGGAGCATCGTTTTGGTGATACCCACACCAAAGATGTGACTCGTCAATATGAATACAAGTTTTTAAAGATGTGAATATTAATGATTCAACGGTAAACAGGTGAGTGCCACATGATTAAAATTTGATTTGAAATTAATAGTGATAAATTACATGTCAATTTCTATTTTGTTTTTATTTTGTGGGTCACAAATTGCAGATTTAAGAACTCACATCTTTTTTTCTCCAATCTTAGAACCCATTTTAATTTCTTAATTTACTTTTTAGTAGATCCTACATACTCATTATTTTTAGTCAAAATTATTTTTAATGTAAATTGAAAATTTTATTTATATAAATTACTAATGAAACAACAAACTCGTAAAAATTATAAAAATAATATGATTTTTTTTTATTTATCACTAAAAGTTAAATTCATGAGGAATACATGTATAACAATGGAATTGAGATTAAAAAAAATCATTATTCTCATTCTAAAACTTTCTAGATATGTTCCGTCAAGTTTGACTTAAAATTATTGATAAATCTTTCCCAAATATAAGCTTCTGTTTATAGGTATGGAGCATAATCCTGATCACCATTTGATAATTCTTCGATTGAGATTTCGTTATTTATATAAGCATAATAAAAATTATTATTGTATGTATTTTGTTTATTTTCACATTACGTAATATAATATATGTTAATATTATATGTTTCATTATATTCATGTGTCAATTATGTGATGGACAACGCATAATTATAAATCATAGTTCAAGTACATCAAATATTCATTTCACATCATTGATCTTGAGTTGGTCTTAATAAATGTGACATATTTTGAATAAATATCATCTACAAAATAATATTATCGCATTATATGAAATTCTTTTAATGATAAATTATACATCAAAAGTTTATCCTTTTAAAATATCAATTAACACATTAGATTAATTTATCACATTGTTTAAATCCACAACTCCAAAAAAATATAAGTTAAATTCATAAGTCTTGATACGTAACTTTGTCAAGCATGATCCTGGGTTTAATATGACCATGTGGACAAAATTGGTTTTTTCACGTAACTAAATAATTTTTTTATTCTTAATGCATAATATCAATAGAATCCAAAATATTTGATAAATCATCTGTCTCCTCCAATTTGTATAGTAGACAATCAATGTCACTGTTAAGTCTTCTCTGTTATGTCTTCTCAAGTACTCAACCGAAAACATCTCTTTTGCACCCTTTATAAATAGTGTTTTTATTAATTCTAATGTGCTGATTTCATATACATTGTCAATGGGTAATCCTTATAGCAACAATGTAGTTTTGTAACGGTAAAAGACTCATTATACCAACTATACCCGCTTTCTTTAAAAAAAATATTCATCATGATTGTTAAGAGAATCTACTATTTAAAGGAATGCAGGCCTTCACATTTGATGCATTTTTATTTATCTTAAAAATATTTTAGATTAAATTATAAAAAAATATCAATTTAAACCAATTCTCTGCACCGATTTCACTAGTTTGACATATTCCCATTGATTCTAAAATGTCTTGATTTTTTATTGTCTAATGGGTCACTATACGAGTGCCTGATTGAACCGGTTCTGTTCCATACAAGATCAAAATTGGAGTGAGCACGGGTCACGTGAGTAAGTTTAATGATTTTATCAGGAATGTTAGATTACAATAAAATGAATGGTTAAGGTTCAGTATTACATTGAGATAATTTAATTCCTCATCTTCTAAATTTTAATAATTACTTAGAAAGTGAAACTTTTATTTTAATTACTTTTTTCCATTTTTTATATTCTCTTTGTTTCCCTTCGTTACATAATGATCTCCCAAAACTTATGGGAATAGAATTAGTTTTTTTTTTAAAAAGATTTTGCTATTTTAAAAAAAAATTCAGTTATTTCTAAATTAATTATTTTTATTATAATTATATTCCTATTTTTAAATTTAAAATAAATCTTATTTTATTTTATATTCTAACAATTTCTATTATCTTTTTCCTTCAAAAAAAGTTCTATTATCTTTGAAATATTTTTTATAATTATATTATTATCATCAAATTAAATTTTTTATATTAATTTGGTTTATCGAAAAAATATAATAAAATATTTTAATTTTATATATAATAAATTATTGTTTAAAAATTATGAACGCCACTGTCAAAATAGAATTTAGATCAAACAACACTTTCATGGTAAACTAAAGAGTGTGTCTGTAAATTATTATAAATTTTTTATATCTTATTTCAATTCCTACAGAGTTAATAAAAATTAAATAAAAAAAAGGAAAGAAAAGCTCTTCCATAGTCACTTTTCTGCACCAACAATTAATTCGGAAGGATGATTGTCTTAAAATTATCTATGTAGCTTTTAAGTTTTAACACGAAAAGGACGAGAGCTGACAATAGTGTCAAATTTGCATGCTAAATATCAAATGTCCCTGGAAATAAATGAAACCTGGATTGAACATTGACCACGCTTACCTTTAGTTTCACTCCTTTCAAATTTCTTGCCACGCAATGACATACGAACCAACCTTTGTTTTAAATACCTCCCTAATATATATATATTTTTTAGATCTTTCTTTCTTTTAAGTCACAAATTCTATTATATTTATATTTTTTTTCTTTTCTTTTTCAAGTGTTAAATAAGATACGACGTGTCTATCAATTATTTTCCTTTCTCCCCTGCTTGGTCTTTCATTGCAACAAATTGCAGTGGTTGCTTTCCCATATATTATGCATTTGGGTCAGCCATTGATTCTGACTGATTACCTATTTATTCTGGCATTTGCCAAAAAGGCTTAAAAGTCATGACCATTACCTAATCACGTACTTGCACATGATAAAAAGAAAAACTTATTAAATGAATATGTGCACGTTTAAGAATAATTAATACCTATGATCAACCCTCCCTAAGAGTAAGAAAAATAAAACTTTTTAACAAAAGTAATTAGAGTCTTTAGTTTAATGACAAGACTCTAAAATATCTTCATAAATTTCGATCTTTTCAACCCCTAAAAATTAGTACGAAGTTTCATACTAAAAATTATATACGTATAAAACTCTCATAACTCTGTTGCACTATAGAGATTATGTAATGTTCCTAGATTCTAATTTAGGTAACAGCCAAAAAATTAATTTTCATCTAATCTCTTTTGTCTCTTAACCTTCCATTTGTCCTTTTCAATTTTTGGGTAAATTTAGAATATTTCTCAGTCTAAATAGGAAACTTAGCATTAATGAGTCTCTGTAGTGCAAAAATTAGACTTATTCTTAGTATTAATAGTTTCAAAAGAATTATACATTTAGAAAACTATACGACGTTTGACATATTCAAATATTATAAGATGATTTGATTATTTTATAAGTAAATATATTGGTTATAGAAATATTAAAAATTAATGTGATTTTTGACTATTATATTTTTTAATTATTTCGCTTTGGTACATTAAATTTTAAAAGTTTTGTTTTGGTTATTTATATTTTTTAAATGAATCATTTTAAAATGATTCATTTAAAAAATATAAATAACCAAAACAAAACTTTTAAAATTTAATGTACTAAAGCGAAACATCCAACCGTAAAACATGATAATTTCATTTAGTTCATAACCAACTTACTTTAGTCGAATATGATTATCTCTTTAAAAAGTACGCGTTGTTTATACCAGCATGTAATTTCATTTGGTTATTGTTAAAAAAATTAAAATTAAGATTAATAAAATGTTACCTACAATTGATGAAAATGAATTGATAAATATATTATGATAGTCACAAAGTTTCACGTGGCTTAAAAGTTAAAGTTAAGGGTAATTTATATATGTCTTCCTCCCTTAACCCACACAGGTCCATTTTACAAAAAACAATCATGACGATAATACAAAGACCTTAACAATGTCACTAAATTTGAGGTCGGAATAGAATAAAATTTGATTATATAAAATAGAAAGAATGTGTCTACACTAGGTCTCCTATCCCTAAGAACAATCTAAGCAAGAACAGATATAATGAAATATTTACTATTTTTGTAAAATGACTGGAAATGAAATAAATTGTTCTTGCTAAAATGTGAAACAAAATAGGACGTTAAAAGTATATCGAATTCCCAATTTTATTTGTAAATCTTATTTATTTTCCGATTCCACTCTAGATTGATTCCTCTTGTATTTATTTAGAATTTTGTTTACGATCTACAAAAATAAGGCTTTCTTTAGATGAGTTTTTTTGACCGTCTTTCAAATACGTATCAAACTCTTGCATTACTCACGCACACGCAGGGACACAGTATACCCACATGCATAATAGTATAGGCAGACTACCTTTTAATCAAAACTGAATTCTCAACAAAGTACGCATCTCCTCCTAAACAAACACCATAAAATAACGTGATTTTCTTATATTCAGAACTTCAAAGTTTGAACTCTAAAGGGTTTGAGAGTAAAGTACAAGGGAAAATGGGTTTAGAAACATAGAAGATGAACGCCTCTCCCCGTTGCAGTATAAACAATGAAACTTTAGAAAAAAAAGTGACAGCTATAGTGACCACAGGAAACAAGAAGCATATGTAAATAGACCTTACAAAGCACTCCTTTTAAGTGCTCAAAACGGTGAGAGGACATTGAACTCAACTCGAGTGTAAACATCATTAGGTTCTATTCCTCTCAGAAGTCGTCAGCACCATTGGATTGTGCCCCCACCCTTTACAGTATCAGTATGCAAATATATATATAAAAAAAAAAAAAAAAAAAAAACATATTCAGACTGTGTATGCCTGCTGAATTGTGTCTACATCAATCCCCTTCAATTTCAAAACTGATTCTACGTGCCCCTTTAGTGTATGCAGTTCTCGCAGCCTGAAATCGATTAGGAAACAAATAAGAATTTAATTAGAATGCACTTACAAAATATTATTGACTTCTGTAATAATTACTTTAAAAAATCATATCTTAAATGATTTCTAATCGATTAAACTGAACAAATAAATACAGTTATTTGCGGCTTATATCCTACTGGTAAGGAATGAATTGAAAACTCAACCTTCCATGTATGCATTAAGGAAAATTGTGTGTGTTTATCTCTAACTTATTTCCTTATCACACAAATAATTAATTAAATAGCGATGTCTACCTTGCAATTTCGGCTCTCCTTTTAGCTTCTTCAGCCATTTGATTGAGTTCATTGAAATGTGTGCGCTCGGTGAACATCTTGGTGTCAGGTGGCTGAAGTCCATGCAATGTTCTTTGTGCATGGGCCCATTGAAGTTCCCTTTGTTCCTTTCCAAAGTCCTTTTGCCTTGTGAATGCAATCTACATGACAATGAAATCTATGAGCATGGAGCCAAAGGTACTGAATGCCCTCCTAGGATACAATTAACCACAACAAAGCTCTACTTACCCTTTGCTCGATGACAAGCTCCCAAGCCCTCCCGCTCAAAGCATATCGAATTAAAAACTTGATGGGGTCAAGTGGAATGTAGAATATTATGTTATATAACCATATTACACCAGCCCAACCCCAACCTATGCCTTCAATTGCAGCAAAGCTCCAATTGGCATATACTGCAATCAAAGTGGCAATCTGCAAAAAACAGATTGATCAACAAAGTGATCCTTGATGTAATTGGAAAAATTGTAACAGAACAAGTGCTTAATTATGTTACCAGCTGAGCAATCACAAAAGCTGTCACTAGCAAAATACCAGGACGTTCAACATAAGACCAACCCCGCGACCGAGTCACAATATTAGGGCTGACTAATAGTGCTCACTTGAAGATAGATTGCAGAGGCCAGTTTTCGGAAATCATCATGAGCAGTTTTCTCAAGAGTAGAAACTCCAAATACTCGCTGCACAAGTAGCAGGTAATGAATGAACCATCCAAAATAATCAATTGTAGCGGGCATAAATTGACATTGACTAACAATTAATTAGGAATCCTTAAATTGTAACAGTTGGCAAATCATAGGACTCATGGTATAAAGGATCAAGTTACTTCACATGCATGAATGTCGCACAATAAACTCTAATTATGACCAAATTTAATTAAACTAAAGAATATTTTGGGATTGAATGAAATCATCAAAAGATATACCGGGAAGAAATTGGTTTTGTATGCTGCCCAAAAGAATATGACTGTCATCATTGCCAAGTAACTTCCAAGCACAACACCAGTTGTAAATATCTCAGCTAGCTTCCAGCTATCCGGCAGAGGTGATGGTTTTACTCGATCTTTTGAAATAGTCATGATAGTACCTAAAATTCATAGATGTCATAATATTAGCTGCAAATAAAACTCAGGATCACAAAGGCAAGCTGAGGGAGAAAAGAAACAACTAACCGTCATTTAGAATGGCGATAATAAGCACCATAAAAGGTGGAAAATCAAACTTCCATATGAGAGCCAGTAACATGAAACCAAGCTGCAAGCATGTCAAAGATGTAAAATATAGTAAGAATAATATTAGACCTATTTCATCAATGATGATGACATCTAAGGTAGAAATATATTCCAGAGCTGCAAGTTCACTTACTACTATACGAATTGTAATCGAGACAGCATAAATCTGCATTAAAATAAACAAATGGGTCAAAAATTGGTTCTAAGGTACGAGTACAAGGCCAAGTGCATCAGGCCTAAACAAAACAAGTTTCCTCAAAATCAATAGAAAATATGATGAATTACTATAATGGCATAAGTAAAAAGTGATTAAAAACTGCAAAGTTTAATTGCTCACTGTATAATTTTTCATTCTCTGGAAGATAGCTCGGCTTGTCAACACTGCACTAATAATAACACTAAGACCAGGTTCTGTTAAAACAATATCAGATGCACTCCGAGCTGCATCAGTTGCATCAGCAACAGCTATACCAATGTCTGCCTTCTTGAGTGCAGGCGCATCATTCACTCCATCACCGGTCATTCCACAAATATGTTTCCTAGCTTGCAGGCGTTTCACAATCTCATACTTGTGTTCTGTCAAAATATAAACCAATATCCAAAAATAAGCATATACTGCTCAATTACCCCAACTGATGATTAATCTTTCTTCCAATATATGCTCAAAAGCTTTCAAAACAATCAATTGCAATTATCATCATAAAAACATACCAGGAAAAACACCAGCAAATCCATCAGCCTTTTCAATTAGTTCATCAATGGGTAAAGCAGATATGGATTCATCCTTATCCTGCCCAAGCAATGCAGATGAAGGATACATATTGGTACCCATTCCCAAGCGACGGCCGGTTTCCTTTCCTATAGCTAGCTGATCCCCTGAGAAGAAAAAGGAAGACATATAAATGACATCATGAGGAGGATATGGTGTTAACAAGATTAGAAAAATAAATTATGATGTGCCCTTGTTGGAAATCAGATCCATTGCTCTAAACGCAGAAGTTAGAATGAACCAGGAGAATAGATAAATGAAACTTGGAAAGGTGTACAGTATGTTGGAAATAATCCATTACTCTAAGCACAAGAAATGCCAGTTTCTCAGGGATCATTCTTCCACTACAGGATGTTCATGATAACATGGTTATGAAGTTATTTCCCCAAGTCACCCCATGCAAATCAAAATTGTTCATCTACTAGCATGTTGGCTTTGAATCAATCAAATCTAGTTCAATCATGACTCTTGACCTATATACATGATAACTTTACTTCCCCAACAACATGTTCCGACTTCTGAATCACAAAATAACAAGAATGGGACTCAGAAATCACAGGACTGGGATTGCTTGCTTAATACAACTACTTGCTCCAAAGCTTTTAAGAAATTAACTAGCTATAAAGAAAAGTGATTCCAGTGCCACAATACAAGAAACTCAAGGGCTTTCATCATTATATGTAATATACCTGTAATCATTTTGACATTCACTCCAAGGTTTAGTGCCCTGCGTATTGTTTCTGCACTGTCATGCCTAGGTGGGTCGAACAGAGGCAAAAGACCAATAAACTGCCATGGGCCACCTGTACTCTCTTTCCTTCCATCAGGAACATCCTGTGTATAAAATGCAAAAGACCAAGTAAATATCTTTAGCATAAAGTTTAGATATATAAATTCATCAAATGATTGTGCAAGAGAATATGAAACAAATCAATTACCTGGAATGCTACTGCAAGGGATCGTAAACCACGCTCTGCAAACTTATCTATAACTGCATGAACTCTACGTTCAATGTCCGATTTATTGTGTGCAAGATTAAGGATCTAGCAATCACAACATAATTGTACAAATCAGAATGAGAATATGAGAATTTAACAGAAATTTATGAGAACAACATCAACAAGTTACCTGTTCTGGAGCACCTTTGCTTACTCTATGCATTTTCCCATTACGATCAATATAAGTCAATGCTGTCCTCTTATCAGTGGGATTGAAAGGAAGAAAATGTACTTCTTGGATACCAAGACGAGCCTTTGTAGCAGTAAGTTAGACAAGAAAATTAAAACGCAAACTAAAATACAGTAACAATTATGATGATCTGCAGATTACAGTTAGAGGCTTGCAGCTAATAAATATGTCATCAAAAGAATCGCGGTGAATAATATATCAATGACTAACCTCTTTTGGATCAGCCAACATTCCAACTATGGCAGTGTCTATTGCATCTTGATTCTCAAGTCTTGAAGCTTGAGCTGCCATCAAAACCACAGTATCCGCATCCACTCCTTTTGTAAAAACCTTATTGGTTTAAACAAAAATAATTAGAAAATGTGCATATAAGTAAAAAGTTAAGGCCTTATCACTGCAAGTAAAACCATTAAGTATCCAACCTCAATAAGATTTTTGTCAACAGTAAGCTTATTTAGTGTTAGGGTCCCAGTCTTATCACTGCAAAGCACATCCATGCCTGCCATCTCTTCAATAGCTGTCATTCTCTTTGTGATAGCCCCCTACAAAAATCATTATTGATTAACCATTAATTCTTGTTAACATCCACCAAACCAAACATACGCAACTGAACCTAACTGACCTGCTGTGATAGCCTATGAGAACCAATGGCCATAGTCACTGAGAGGACAGTGGGCATGGCAATTGGAATTCCACCAATAAGAAGCACAAGAAGGTTATCAATTCCAGGGCGATATTCTCGATCTTGGATGGGATACATAACGATAATCTCAATAACCATCCCCACAGCAATTGAACAAATGCAGAAGTTCCCAATTGCAGTCAACACCTAAATAAAACAGCAGCAGAAAATAGAGCAAATGAAATCTAAAGCACAAAAACAACATTTAGGGTGCCAAAAAAAAAGGTTCCTGCTTACATGTTAGTTACCTTTTGAAAGTGCCCCACTTGATTAGTGGTATCAACAAGGTGAGCAGCTTTCCCAAAGAAGGTATGGACGCCGGTGGCAATGACCACAGCTTCAATCTCTCCTTGCTTGCAGGTAGAACCAGAATATACTCCATCGCCAGGGCCCTTTGTCACCGGAAGGGACTCACCAGTAAGAGCAGACTGAAAAGGTACATAGCAAAGCAGAAAGCTGAGTGTAATTAAACCATTTGGCATATAATGGACAAAACAACAAATTTATATGATTCAGAAGGAAAACAAAAAAGACATAAATATTAGACACACCTGATCAATTTTCAAAGGATCCCCTTCAAGAAGACGAGCATCAGCCGGTATAATATCACCAAGTTTAATGCTAACTATGTCACCAGGAACCAGGACCGAGGCATCTTGCTCATTCCATCTACCATCGCGGAGGACCTTTACAACAAAAGACACCAAAAGTTATATCTTTTTCAAAGAAAAGATTCTACAACATTTATCAAAAGGCACCAAGTATTAAATTGAAAGAAGTCAAAATTGACACCTTTGCTTTCGGAGCAAGCCGAGCCATGAGAGCCGCCGCAGCATTACCTGCATTGTTCTCCTCAATGAAACTGATAGTTGAATTGATGAGAAGCAAGGTGATGATACCAACAAAATCTTGCCAATCAGGGGGCTTCCCCTGCATAAAAAAAAAATTAAAAAAAAATCTATTGAGCAACAACCATAGTGATTAAAAACTCCCAAAACTGAATTTGCTCAACTCACCCCTCCATTGGCAAGTGCAATTGCCATTATAGCAGCAGCCTCCATAACCCAAGACAGAGGATTCCACATAAACCCCAAGAACTTCAAGAACTTGCTCTCCTGAAAAACACCCAGAAAGATAATTCACCTCAAAATTCAAACTTTTTAAGTGGGGCTCATTCAACAAGTGACAAAGAGAAGTTTCATGGACAGAAGAAGAAAAAGAGAGAAAAAAACAAAGTGAAACTTTGAACCTTTTTCTCTTCAAGCTTGTTGTGGCCAAAAATGACCAGCCTCTCCTCAGCAGCCTCACTGCTGAGACCCTCTTTGCTACATCTCAGATTCTCAAAAACCTCCTCAATGGGAATGTTCTCCTGCATTAAAAAAAAAAAAAAACCATCAATGAAACCAAAAAAGGCACAGCAAGGAAGAGGCTTATAGAGTGGTTCAGATCTGTTACCAAATCTACAGCTTCCTTCAACACAGCCTCCAATACTTGAGACTTGTCACCCATGCTGGACCACTTCCTCTACCTCTCTCTCCCAACTTTGTCTCACTAAAACAAATATAATAAAAACAGCTAAGAAATCAACACAAGGCGTGCACAGCACAAACAGTGAGAGCTGAGACCACAGGCGCAACAGCTAAGGAATATTATTATAGTATCCAAAGAAAGATAAAAGAATGAAGTTGGACAACCTTAATGGTTCTGACCCCAAAATTTTTGGGATCCTGGAATGAAGGGATGTTGAAACTGCAAGTGATTTTCACAACAACAAGAAAGAACTACTCTGCAGAAAGAACAGAAGCAAAGATGGCACGAGAAGAAACGAGACTATGCAAATGCATATGGAAATGGAAATGCAAGCAAGCATGTAGGAGGAGCAAGAGAGCAAGTCAGTAGCTGTAACCACTCACAACTCATTCACCCCTTTTTAACTTCGCTTTCTCTCAAAAAAAAATAATAATTTCTTTTTATGTTTATGCTATTGCTCTTATTATTTATATTTATTTGCGGCATCAGAAAAGACTCCTGAATCAGAAAGAATGTCACCTCTTTTTGTTAATTAAACCGGGTTACTGTTTAATCACGGTTAGTCGGTTACTATTTTTTGTTAGCGTTGCGTCTTCTTGCATCATATTTTTAAGGATTAATTGCCCGTTTGATTTTTTCTTTCAATTTTATGAATTTATTTTTCTAATAGCTTTGGTCTTTATTATTTTGATTCTATAAATTTAATCTATCTATTAATTTGATATCTAATATTTAATAAAAAAATTATTGATATGATTTTTTTTAAAATCAAAAGTTTAAATAAATTAGATTTGAGGAACTCATGATTGTAAAAACATATATGAAGACTTATTAAACGCTTACATAAATAGTTACATATTATTCATTAATAAAATTATTTATATGAGATTTTATTATATTGTGACATCAACACATCATATTGACAGTTTACTATACTGCTTCATCAACATTTTAATGTTTTTTTATTAAATATTAGATATACTTAATTATACATTTTATTACCCCAAATTTTACTTTTATATATTTTATTATCATTTTTTTAATTTTTGAACATTTTACATATTTATTAAATGTGTAACAAAATAATGACTTGTTCCTTAAAAATAATGTTATTTTGTTATCAATTTTTGTAAAAATCATAACATGATAGTAAAATGCATAAAAATTAAAAAATATATATATAATAGTAAAATTTACCAAAAAAACTTAGATTGTAAAATACACAAAAATTAAAAATGTCATAAACTGCGCAAAAGAAAAATATATTTATCTTAAATATGATATTAAAATATTTTATAAACTTCACTCGCTTTAAAATGTTTACTTTGCCACATTAGATAAAACTTGTATTTTCTTGTTTTAAATACTTTTCATTTAAAAATAAGAATTTAATTTATAGACCTTATTAGTGTAAAATATTATTTTACAAGTATTCAATAGAAGTTCACCTTATTATCATATCATATTAATAAATGGAATAATGGAGTAAAGTGATCAATTTTATAAGATTAATATTTTATACCAAAAAAAAAATCTTATTAGATATTTTATACCAAAACAAAATCTTATTACATATTTTTGCCAAAAAAAATATTGTATATTCACAATGTAGTACTATATAAATCAAATTCAAAAAGTAAGCTTAAATTTAATCATAATTAATCACTTTTACCACGTGGACAGTATTGATTGCTTGTTGCTAGGTAAACATGTAATTATGGATTAAAATTTTCTTCTCTATTAATGGAAGTTTTGTTCAGAAGAGATAGAAGTTCTGGTGAGATTGTCAAAGTCTAATTAAATTCTGTGGGCATCCATTCCTGGTCGCGAAAGAAAAATCAACTTGTACGGTATTATTATTATTGTTCACTTTATTGTTTGGATAAATTTAGAAGTTTTCAAAATTAATTGAGTTGAGTAAAAGTAATTTTAAGAAAAGTATTTTTTATTACAAATTAGTTTTAAATGCAAAACTTTATCAAGTATTTTAAAATACAGGTTGGTCTAGCTTAATCAAATATTTTAAATTTAAATTTATAGTGAAAGATACATGTCATTTAGAAAAAAAATGTAAAACTTATATAATATATTTATATTTTTAAAATTTATTTTATTCTATGGTTAAAAAATAATATTTTAAAATTAATTTATTTTTAATTTAAATTTTTAAAATTAATTACACTGTAATATAAAATAAATGTTCAGTTAATTTGGGTTTATGAAAATAATCCTTCAGAGCTTACAAAATGTAAGTGGGCGAAAGGCAAGTATTTGCGGTAAAAATCATGGAACTCACTGTAATAAGAGCTATAATTTTGAGTTTTTGACATCTAGGACCTATCTTAAAGGAAAAATAACATAAAATTTCAACGCAGTAGATAAAAAGGTAAAATATAATTTAATTCAAATAAAAATTGAGTTAATTAGTCTTAGTTCATAAAAAATTGCCTTCTGTAAAAGATATATGGAGTCCTCATACTAAAAAATAAGAGTTAATTAATTGTAATTATAAAGTTTCTCTTTCGTTTAAAATATTTTTTTTACCAAATTATAAGGCTAACAATTTTTAAAGAACATAAATTAGCTGTTTCGTAAATAAAATATTAAGTGAACGAGTCACCATATAAATAAATATTTTAAAATTAATATAAAAGAGACAAAATTGAAATGGTCCTTGCTTTAGGATAAAATCATAAAAACCTCAATAAAAAGAGTTCATTACAATTAAAATAACCCCCATAACCGATGGTAGTAAAGGAAATTGAAAATTTTAAAAGAAAATATTTTATAAAAAAAAAGTATCTTCATTTAATAGGAAAGAAAATGAGGTAAGAAAAAATTAAATTTTAAAATGTAAGTAAATAAAAACTAGAAGAAAAAATTGAAATGTTTATTATTTAATTTTCCTTCTATTTTTTATTTTGTACTTAATTAAATAAGAGAGTTTTAAAATTAAAAAAAAAAACTTTCTGTAATTTTTTTTATCAACGTTGGGGGAAAAAAGTTGACTTTTAACGCAATAGAGTGGTACTGTTTAACTGGTGTAGCTGAATCCTGGCCATGGGCAGTAAGTTGTGGATAAAATTATTGCCCTGCATTGAAAAACTTAATAAATCAATTCAATAAACAAAAATGAAAATGAACCAATAAAATTCATTAAAGTCAACTTAGTAAGAGATTTGAATAGATTAAATGGGATTCTAAATTTAAACATGGTTAGACCTGGACCATTCACCATAAGATGCAGCTGTAAATGTACTCTTATATTTAAACCGATAACTAATTTTCGCCACACAATGCACTTTTGTCATCATTTAAAGAACATGCACTAAGAATTAAAACTAGCATATTTACAATTTCCTTCTTATAACTTAATGGATTGAATTAATCAAAGAGAGACTACCAAATTATTTTTATAACATGATTCATATTTTAGTAAAACAATTTTTTATAGTTTTTAAAATAAATTATTAACAAATTAATTTATAATATTTAATACAATTTACATAAAAAATTAATAACTATTTACTATTTGTTATTAAAAGCATAAAGTAAATAAATAAACGTGTTAGTAATTTTCTATAAATAATCGTAGAAAAATGTTCTATTTAATTTCACAAGAGACTAATTTAAATAAATAAATTAATTTATTAGCATAAAACTTGTCAACTTGTCAAAATTAGCTCGTATACATGGTGTGTGAAAGTAAAATTATCTTGTGTTTGTTGATTCACATGTTTGGTAGTATATGTGTGTGTATTATATATTGTTGTCATGTAACAATACATTATAGATTAGTTTTCTATCAAAATTTAATGACTAAAATTTATTTTTGGTCCTCTTATTTTGATGAATGTGTGATTTTAGTCCTCCTAAAAAAATTGAGACATTTGATCTTCTTATTTAAAAAATTGAAGATTTTAGTCACTCCATCAAATTGCATGTGTTGATCGTTACTATGTAAATGTTGATCATGTAATTGCTTATGTGACACAATTTTTTTGTATTTATAAACTATTAATTGAGATTAATAAAGTCATTAATTTAATTTTAAATTAATTAAAATTATAATTATTGAAAAAAAAAATTGGTAAATCAACCCTTGGTTTAAAGGTTTGTTGGGAAGAGGAATGAATGCTTTAGAGATATGTTGTGGAAGAATGAACACATTGGCATGTGCATAGGTGGGTGGTTCAAAATATTCATGAACTTGTTAAGAATTGATGTTTGACTTTCTTTTTGGTTGCTTGTGATTGCAACCATGTTGTAGACAGACCGGCAGGTTGTGGAGCCTCTAACAAATCCACAATGAGTATATGGAAGGCATCTCTTGATTTGTGTTGCATGACCTTTATTTGGATTCCTTATGAGTTTAGTTGTTGTTTTCTTTCCATTATTATACCAAAAAAAGAGTTAATTGAACCCTAACCTAACATACAGGTTCATTTCCCCAACCTTATTCCCCTAACCTTCACTCACGAACCCTAACTACAGATCACAACTTCATTTTTTTGCTTCGCTACTGCCACTGCTCATGGCTTCTACAAAATTTTCTTATGCAACTTCGATCCTGATAGTGAAATCGACCTCATCCACATGTTTTTCCACTACAATGCCTTGTGTCAGCGGTGACTGTGAGCCACTGACCATTGCAAACCCCATAGACTTCTACGACATCATGAACAAAGAACAAAAGGAGAAACAAAAAACAAAGCAATCACATAATAAGACTAACAACAAAAACTCATATCTATTTATTTTTTGTATCATGCCTTTGTTTTTTTTGTTGTTGTGGTCAATTAAGGATCATTTCCTATGAGTGGGTTGTGGTGGTTGTTGATTTTTGTTCCCCCAACCCCTTTTACAAACCTTTATCAAACCTGTTTTTCATTTGTTCAATTTTTTTGTTATTAATGTTAATTATTTATTGAAAAACACTTAATCATCAATTCATTAGATGCCTTACAAAGAGGGCAATTAGCTAAAATTATATATCATGATTGGTTTTTCTAATTAGTATAAATAAAGGTGACTAGTACTTTAAATTATATTAATAGATGCAATGCACATCAATTAATTTCAATTATTGCTTCATTCTCTTTTACTTCTTTTAATATTTAAAAGTAATATATTTTCAACAAAATCAATTGGATGGTAAAGGAGATGTATCTGATGAGAAAATCATTTTTTTCATAAAAGTGAGAAAAATAAATTTGTGATGCACCATTATACATAAATGATAAAGTTTAAAAGTTTTTAAAGTAATATGATCACTTAAAAATCTCACATAACCTTTTTCAGAGCTCAATTGTCTTATATATTTTAATTTTAACCATTCACGATAAAATTTAATCGTCAATATCTATTCCTATCACTTTACTCAAGAAAGGCTTTCTAATTTGATATTTCTCCATATAGTAAAATAAAAAAAAATGATGAACTTATAATGAATGACTTTTTCTTCCTTAAAATCTATGAATAATCCTAACAAATAACAAGCATATGGTGTATTATGTAAATATTTTAAAATTGGCTTAATGTATTTTTACTCCCTTAAATATTGTGATTGTGTAACTTTGGTCTCTCAAATTTAAATTGTGACAATTGAGTCCTTTAAGTTTTCTTCCCTTTACAATTAAGTCATTACATTATTCATAAGGTGTTAGGGGTACAAGTAAAATTTTCCAAGTATACTACATAGAAAGTTTATTGGAAAAAAATGGAGTTAAAAAACATGATACTGAGGTTATGTTTGATTATTGATCGAAAAAAAGTATAAACTTACAAGAGTTCGAAGACAAGATCGAAATAACAAAACTGTGAAGGTAAAGACAAATCATGAAGACATGTTATTTGAAGTTGCAAGTTCCTTGAAAAGACAAGTAAACAATCATCAAAGGCCTATAGGTTTCAATCAAGTGCACAAAGACGGTTATCAACGGTTTTCCGTCAAAGAGTGCAAAGATATAGGTGTCGACGTCTTAGATAGTTAGTTAAAATAAATTGTATACTTGTGGAAATCTTGTAAATCGATCGTTGAGTCACATAAGACTATAAATAGGTGCAATAATAATCATTTTTCCTTGGTTACGAAGATCACACAAACACCTCTACACCAACATGTCACACCAGGAAATGGCTACCAGTTACCAAGAAAACGTGTATGTTCAAACTTGTACTTTAATGCAATTTACTATTTTTACACTTTTGTTTCATTGATCAATTTAGATTCATGCAAATCTCTTCTGCATTTCTTCTCTAAACTCTTCTCTTTCCAATTACCATTTATTCTCTGAACTCAAACTTATTTATGTATTGTTCTTTGCTTTTATGCACCTTTTATATTGTTTTGCATTTAATTTCAATTTACATTTTGAAAATGCTTTAACTTTCTATCATTTTTCTTTGTTTGCATTTCAATTTGATTTACTTTCAAAGCATTTTACTTTACAAATCTTTTGATCTCTTTACATTGTAACTTTACTTCTTAGTCAAATTTACATATTTTTACTTGTTCAAAAGACATCTTTATTATAAAAGAACTATAGAATTGTCTAAAAATCACTTTTATTACTATACTTGAAATCAATATCTCTTGATTACTAAAAACAACTTTGGTTACAAAGATTAATCATCTAAATATTTTCGAATGTAATACAAAAATACATGATTATGTTAAAATCTTATATATATTTGATGCATCTCATAATTCTTTTAATTGAAAATTATATTAACCGCTAGTTTGAACAAAAATAACTTACAATTATAATTCTGTCATACCAAATAAAATAAATTCTTTGTGAATGATTCTTATTGATAAGAATCAAGTGTAAAAACTATGATAAATTACATATCGATTAGATAGACAAATTTCCACCAAATATAAGGAATTCATTATTATCATAAAAATAATAATTTATTCAAACATTGTCAAAACAACAACTAAGTCAATAAAGGTAAAATACTTTTTTACTAGATATATTTTTTAGTTACTACATTGTATTTATTCATTTTTCATGTCATGTTGAATTTGCCACATCACTAGTTCTATAAGATGGATCTAATGGAGATAAATGGACCAAATTATGAATGAAAGAAAATTTAAGGGTTCTAACTTGCCCAATATAAACATTGAGGACCAAAATTTCACAATCTCAACACCTAAAAGATTAAAAAATATATATAATTAGGCCTTTTAAATTTAGGTATGGTAATTAAAAAATTATTTGAAATTATAAAAATGCATAATAAGTTCTAGTGGAAATAAAAAAAATAAACTAAAAAGATATATATATATATATATATATATATATATATATATATATATATATATATATATATATATATATATATAACTCAATAAATTTAAATGTAAGTTAATTAATTTCACACGTTGCCAAACAATAAAACAAGGATTATTTGGATGTTCATTATCTATACATGATTGATGAAAGGAATATTTTTTTTAGTAAATGAGTATATTTGTCCGTGTGTGTAAACAAGTGACTAGTTAGTCATTCAAACAACATAAATACTGTTTTAGTCTTTAAATATATAAAAATTATGAGAATCATGTTTTATTAAATTTTATAAAATTATTTTATCATCAAATTATAATATTTTAAAGACTAATTTAACATTAAATTATATTTTTTTAAAATAATTTAACATTAAGTTATATAATAAAATGTAATTGTCATATTTTTACACTAAATTAAAATTTTCATTTTAAAAATTAATTTGTCACCACTTAACATATTCAATTACTAAAATGATCATTTATCCAATTTTTTTCCTTCCTCTAACTGGTTGTTTGTTGTGAATAGAAGTTAAAACAAGTAAATAGTAAGTAGTTAATGTAAAATATACATATATATAATACATCTTTTAAATATACTGTAATTTAATATATAAATCATTAAATCAATAACTTAAAAAGATAAATAAATTTTCAAAATCTTGTCACTACCTCATAAAACTTATCTACGATTTTGTGTGCGTTTAGATCAACATTAACAAAATTGATTTTTCCATAATTAATTTTAAAGTAAAATTAGATATAAATATCTTTATATAATGTAGAAGTTAACTTAAAAATAATTTTAGATCCATAATTAATTTTAAACTATTTTTAATTTGAAATCGAATATGTAAAAAACTATCAAAAAATTAACTGGACTCCAAATCAATTATGTAACGTGAAAAAAAAAACTGCACTTCGGAGATACTGATTCAACTTCGGGTTTAAGGGGAAAAAAGTAATCACAATGATGATATAAACACATAAAAATAAAAACAGAAAAAGGTCATCAGAGAAAGTAAAACAGATTGTTTTTCACTTTCCCTTATCTCCGCGTGCTTTCTGAACGTTTCCCTTTGCCTTTCCAAGTCCTAACTTCAATAATTTTGGTAGCATCGATTTTTAGGAAAAGAGGTTTTTCGAAAATCATTGTACTATTTTAGGTTAAAATACACCACAGAGGCATAGACATATTAGTTTTTTTATGCATATATTTACACTAAAAGACTGATGTATAGTTAGTATAAAGATAACATGTAACAAAAATAAATGTCATCGGACTAATAAATATTGTTATTTGTTATACATTGATATCATATAATTTTCCATCTCAAAAAGTATATAACTAAAACATAACATTGCCCCCATCATATAATAATATGTGTTTCTATTAATAGACTTAACTTTTACATAATTATTAGCTTTTAAATATGATTAAAATGTACGTTGTATATATTCTTAATTACAAATGTTTTTTTTAGGGAATCTTAAATACAAATGTTGTTCCTAATGTAAAGGAACATATATATTCACCCTTTTGTTTTAGTCACCAGAGTCATCGTTCATCAATAGGAGCTGAAAATTACTCCTACACACAATAATTCACGTATCACGTAATCCGTTGCACAAACGCTGCATCGTCACATGAAAGTAACAGGCAGAGGACAAGTTGGTGTCTAAATCTAGAGGGTGTTAAGAACAGTTTTAATATTTTTTTGGGTTTTAATCAATTGCGATTTTTGAATTTGAAAAAAAACATTATATTTAATAATGTCATGATCTATTAATTATTAAATAATATTTAAGTTCGTTAATTTAATAATTAATTGGTAATTAATTTTAGATATATAATACTGATATACTAGTATATAGATAACATTATAACAACATAGATCATAATCTTTAGACCATGATGGGAGGTATGGGTTTTTTTTAAATAGATATTTTTCAGTCGAAATCAATGATTAATTTTTTGAGATATTAAGATTTAAGATATTGACATCTGATAATAGATATTTCTTTTCGTACCTCACCGAATGCTTAAAGAACAAAATTATTTATTAATTATTTCATATTATGGATGGTGGCCGGAGGTACGGGTTTATATATAATCATAGTTACATATTTTTTTCATATTACAATTACTCACTTTATTACTTGTCTCATTAATAACTGAACCTCAAGAGTGTAATCAAGCAAAGCAAAGAAAGAGATGGAGAAAGGCTCGAGTTTTCTATTTACATTTTCAAGTGATTCACTCTGTGATGGTGTCAATAATCATAGCTATAAGGAAAAATTATCTGCCTTAATTGTGCAGAATAGTAAACCATGGTGCTGCTTTGTTTTCGAAACTGCTCTCTTTTGTTGGTTGGTAGATATTAAAGCTGGTTAAGCTGGAGACTTTTGTGTAATGTATTTGTTAAGTTGGATACTGCATATTAAGTAGAAGTATAACACTTAATATTGTGTATCCAAGTGGTGTGGGGGATAGATTTTGTTATATTTTTTCCTGAATGATATAATGGGTTGGTATGTTTTTAACCATTTTTTGTGTGTCCTGGGTTAAGATGATGAGTGTCTCCTAATTTATTGAATCATAGACAAATTTGACTTGCATGTAAGATAAAAATTAAATACAGATTCTCCAATTATATTCCTATACCTTTTTTAATGAAACTTTCTGTTTTATCTGCCTTAATTTCATATAATGTCATAATTATTTTGTACTCGTTTTTCTTACACAAGGCACCCTGTTTTTCTTTGGGGCTTAACTCTAATTTTGGGCATTCTGCTTTAGACCTTTTACGATTTTAATTTTCTAAAATTCTTAAAGATAATTAAGCTCTTGTATTTTAAAATAAAGAAATAGATCTTCTGACTGGGTGAAGCAAATTCAAGGGGACCCTTATTTTCTCATATCTCTCTCAATATACAAACACCTGTTCATAGATAAAGATACAAAATTTAGAACATTTAAATGAGAAAAAAAAACTTACTTTCAAAAATTAATCTCTCAAGACACTAAAATTTATTTAGGGAACGAAATTTTTTTAATAAACTTTTTTTTCATATACATGAACCTAATAATTGAACCCCTGACCATTTCTTTAATTCATTTTTATTTAAAATTCTTAAATGTTATTATCTTAATGTTTTGAGATTCATAATATAGTATTGAAATATAAAATAATTTTCAAGTATACAAGTAAGAAAAAATAAAGGAAAACTTGATAAAATTTAATGAATTTTTTAAATGTGATATTAATGTTTGAAGAGGAAAAATTTTAAGTTTTAAGTAGATAAAATATAATGTAAGAAACCAATATTTTTAACTTTAAATTGGGGAAATTAATTGAATGAAAAATTAAAAATAATAATTGCATGGTGTCCAGGCCAAAACAATACAATTAATTTTTTCTTTGTTTTATATATTCAATTCTTCTGAAGCATTCTCTTGAATATTGTAGTGATTGCTATTGGTAGGCAGTACAATAAGACAACAGTAATTTTCTTAAATTTAAATTATATTGTATTAATTATTACTGTAATGGGAATATTCTTATCTTTAGATTTAAAGTAAGTTATACTTTATTTTAAGTATTAGCAAAATTTATTGTGTTTAAAATAATATTGTGTAATTATAATTTTATTTTTAAATTTATATCAAATGAAATATTGTTTTTATATTAATTTGATTCATTAAAAATATAACAAAGAGGTTTTAATTTATATAATCAAATAGTTATATATATAATTTACTTTAACAATAAAATATTAATATATTCAATTTTTCTGAACCACTCTGTTGACTATTCTAGTGACTGCTACTTGATAGGTACTAGTATTAAATTTTCTGTTTTTTTTTTCTCAAATCTTCCAAAGCACTTTGTTGACTGTATTGTAATGACTGCTAGTGGTAGTTAGTACTACGTTATGGCTTAATTATCACAAGGTTCAAGATGAGTATTCGTCCACGTTTTGTTGAATGGCCCGCAAGGTATGGTATATTATTTGCCTGGCATTAGGCAGCAAACTATTAATAAAGTATTATTTTAATAATTTATAAATATCTCATTTATACTAATTTATATTCACTATTAAATAATATTTTGAGTATTAATAAAATAAATTATGAAATTTTTAATCAATTAAGGATTAATTATGTTTTTAGCTGTTAAACTTTTTAAAATTTTCACTTGTATTATCTAAACAAAAATTGACGTGATGTTAATTTTATTATTATTATTTAATTATATTTTTTATGATTACTCAAAAATTTTAACCCATCAATTAAAGTATTGTTAGTGCAAGAGAAGAGTTCCATTTTAAATAAAAATGAATATGTTAAGTGACATCCAAGTTATAAGGACTCGTACATTAAATGCGTTAAGATTGTGGATCAAATTTAGTATTAGATTTTTTACGTGATTTTGGTCAAATTAATTTAAAAGTTGACAAAAAAGGTTATAAGTTGCTCAAAAATCTTATCAATCGCACATAGAAACTTAACTTGTATATTAATGTTGAAGAATGACAGCTTAAGTAAATTATATAAACATGGATAAATCTAATGTATTAAAAATAAATTATGGATATATTCAATTAGAATTTTAAAATACTTTTTAAAGTTTTGTGATATTCAAGACTTTTAGATTATATAAATAAATTATGTGGTATTCAATCAATATTATCAATATTTTTTAGAAATATATAATAAAAAATATAAATATCAGATTCATTAAACATTCTCATTTAAATCTTTAAAATTTTGTTAGACTTTTTTATTTTTCTTTTTTCTGTCTGTCATTAAATTTTTTCCTCTCATCATACATAATTTATTTTCTCTTCGTTAAAGCCTGTATAATTTCTTTTTTTCTTTTGTATTGTTGGTGCCATGCTGAATCTTTGAAGCAAGTCTGTTGTTGGTGCTGGACAAGGATCATGAGCGTGGAGGGCATCTTCAGGGATAGTTGGACAAGCAAGTCTGTTCTGTGTTCAAGATAAACATGCCTTTATTTCTTATCAATTCAATTGCATCATGAAAGACATTTTTCTTTACGATGGGCATCAAAATGTATCAGACTTTAGAAAGCAACTCAAATATGTTTTGGATCCAATTTTTTCCCAATGGGAACAAATACTTTTTTATTTGTTTGATCCTTACAAAACTATGGTACGAGGGGGATAGGCACTCTGGTGTGCCATGTTTTCTTGACTTTTTTTGGGCCTTTTATTGGATGTTATGATCTAATTTTTCGCTTGGTTGAGCATAGAGCAAGAACAAGAAGAAAACTACTAAAAAGTTTGAATTTTTTTATTGATTTTTCTTTTCTTTTTATAAATCTTATCATTTTGTTATTATCTTTTAGCTTAACTCTTATAATTTTGAATATTTTTTTAAAATTTATAGAATTCTATCAAATCTTATAAAATTGTAAACTTTTTTTTTAAATATTTTAAATTCTTATAATATAAATATGTTAAAATCATAAAACTCTTTTGAAAAAAAATCTCATAAATCATGATATTTTTATATTATTTTTTAAAATTTACCATACTTTTTTATGTCAAAATAGTTTTGTTCAATTCTCAATCCAATACAGTCCTTTAATATATTATTATCTTAAATATAAATAATTGCTATAAAATATTTATTTAATTATTAGTATAAAATGATAACATGTCATTGGTTATCTACACAATGTTTTTCACCATGAAAACTTTCATATATATATATATATATATATATATATATATATATATATATATATATATATATATATATATATATATATATATATATATAATAGTGACATTTAAATCACCCGCTATACAAGAGTGACATTCAAATATATGGACCTTTTCTACTAATCAACAATCAAGAGCATGCATCATAGGGCAAAACATTTTCAGCCATAAAAATCTGCATCAGCGGTTACTTAATGTGTGTTTCTTTTAACGTTTGAGGAGTCGTTCTCACAAAAGTAAACAATTATTACTTCTCACAAGATGACACTTCAAAATTTGTGCCAATTAAATGTAATGGAACCTAAGCTTTAATCTTTTTGCTTAAGTATGTTTTTTAGCAACAAAAAAGTTAAGTGAAGTGTTGAAGTATGTAGAGTGTGAGCTATCAAGACTTAACTTCTCAAGGGTGTTATAAGTGATATCAAAATATGGTTTTGGTGGACATGTAACATCTCATGTGCTTATGAGACTAGAGAGAATGGTTTGTGCAAAATAGAGACACAAATAAAGAGTGACTCTTGACAGACTTTTAGTGGAAGGAACACATTAATATGAATTAAATACACATCGAAATTAGAAGAATTTAGAGACTATGTAAGTATAAAATTGTATAGTCAAGGATCAAATAAAAAATTAATTAGTATTACATATATCAATAAGATGCATTTACTTTCAAAGAGATCACTAATTCCATAAATATTACAAGTGAATCACACTTATCTATGGAGTCATTTGTAACACCCCCTTGAGAGTTGATGTCTTGACAATCACTTAAGATACTTCACTCAACTTTCTTGTTAGTTAGAATCCCATAGGTAGCTCTTTTCTATACATAAAAAACAAACTCTAATCTCACTTGATGTATGACTGCTTTCAAGATCAATAATTATCTCTACAAATCAGTACGAGATTTTTTAACATACTTTGGCTTTATTCACACACTTCTTGGAAAACTTCTCAAGAGATAACACATTTCATATTTACTCCATGTGAAACACACTTAACTATAAAATTCTTAAATAATAGACTACCAAAAAGTAAATATATCTTGTTAGTATAATAATACTAATTAATTCCTTTAAATTTTCATTAAATGTATAATCTTATACTTATAAAACCTCTAAATTTCTCTCATTTAGATGTTTATTTGATTCATTTGGGTGTCCCTTCCATTAGAAGTTTGCCAAGAGTTGCTCTTTGTTTGTAACTTTCTTTTGCACTGATGATTATTGCTTGCCCTTGTCAGCATCCGGGAGGTTAAAAAATACCTTTTTTTAGTTAGACATTTTTTTTAATCAGCTTGTTTTTAATCATTTTATAATTATTTTTAATATTAAAATAAAATTTGTTTTATTAATTTATAAAAAGAGTATATTGAAATATTTCGTTTAACTATAATTATTGTATATCATGGTTAATATTTTAAAAGTTTAAAGTTCGACATTATCTTGTTTTTAATTAAGCGCCTTTAATTGAAAGGTTTACATGTGAAGTTGAACTTTGAACTTGTATTTATTAAGCTAGAAGCGTTGGACTTGTGTGTATTAACTACATTTGTCCAAGTAGTTTGGTTTGATTTCGGTTCAAATCTTCTAATTTGCTCCTCTATGCACATGGTAATAAATAAGCTCGCACTTGATTAATTTAACGTATTTGTGGTTCAGATAAGGTTTAGAATGGTCAGATAGTTTTGGTTCAAATTTTTCTCATTTGCCCATTCACATGACGAATAGGCCCCCAAACTTCTTTACTTTTAGAAACACATGATGCAATTGTCTGACTTATCTAATCATTTTTTTCTTAACCCGTTTGTTTATCAAATAAAAGAGATCTCGACTAATTTTCAGTTTAATATGAGATAAGGAAAGTTTGGTTAAAAATTGTTTCTGCTAAGAATCAAATTTGAGTAATATCCGAAAGATTTAATCTTAATTTCAACATATTAATCATTTATGTTCAATCACTTGGATCAAAATAGGCTTTAGAATATATTTTTTCCCAGATCTAACATCGAATAATTTTATTTTCCTGAACCAAATACCACACATGTCTTTCAACTTAATAGTTCAGAGATTAGTCTTACTCATGATGTGTAGTTATTATTGTCCAAGAAAATTTTGCACATGAAAGAATAAATTATCCCACTAAAACATTATTTTTTTACAGAAGAAAAATATTATAAAATTTTACAAAATACATAATTTTATGATAATTCAAATTACTTATATAAGCTTTTACAAACTACAATTGAGTGAAGGTGTCTGTTTGTATTACTAACTTTATATATGTTTAGTATTATAGAAGCAAAACGATAAAAATTAAAAAGATAAAATAATAAAATTAGTATTAATTTATTTTCTCTTTTATCTCTTAATTATAACTTTTTACATTCATCTAAAAAAACTGTCTATGATAGCAATACCTGTTTTTTGTGGGAGCAATTTTTTTATCAAGTATAAGTAAAAAAAAAAATGACTTAGTTCCTAAAATTGCGATTCGTAGTCTTTAAACTTTCCAAAATTAAAATGATAATAATAATAATTCATCGCTCACTTTAGTCTAAAGTTACAATTTTTTTTTACTACTAGTCTAAAGTTACATATAATATTTAACATTAGTGATCCTATTAACGAAAACAAAAATGATAGTAAATAATAAATCATAAATGTATGAAATTATATGAAACAAATTACCATTTAAGGACTTTTTAATTTATTTAGTTAAATCTAAAGACTAAAATAACAACAAATCACAATTTTAGAAACTAAATTAATTAATTACTCAATAAATAATTTGACATGTTTACTTATGTGTGAGGCAACATTACTCCATACCCACCCAAAAGATGAGATACTGGTACCTCCTGGAGTGTAATAACATGATAAATATTTTCCTTATTTTTCTTAAAAAAATTCTTGATAACTAATAAAAAAGTAATTAATTTATGCAGTATAATTTTTTTATATTATTATTTAATTATAAACTAATATATATATATGATAATAGGATTCATCATGACATTTTATAGACTCAGAATGAAAAGAAACATATAAAATAAGATGATAATTTTTTTTGTTATCATGTTATTGATATGAAGTATTCAGTGACTTTATCGATGATTAATCTTACTTTTTGAAAACCTGACTACTTTTAGTAGAGTTCTTCCTCTTAATCATATTTTTTCTATCTACAAGACTTGAACTCAAGATCTTATTTAAAGGGATTATATACAATACCACTTGAACCAACGCTTTGTTAGTAAATAAGATGATAATTTTAATCTATTTATAAAAATAACATAAAACAGTATAAAAACAAATATTGCATAGCTAAATAAACTTGTTTTTTTTTTATAAAAAAATTTAAGCCTCCCTTTTACTACCTTCGGTTTTGGGTCATCACTCCTCTAAACTAGACCAAAGACTAATCTTGCATGATAAATTAATTTACTTTTACAATATCACATTAAGATCCATACCTTTTATAATAAGTAGGTTGATCTATTCACTTTGGTTGTTTTTATTTATAAGAGTTAATTATCTTATTCGTCAAGATTAAAAAAAATGATTAATTTAGTTTATACTAATAAATTTATAATTTTTATCAAAATTATTTTTGTCATTAATACACTTTTGGCTTCTACTCTATTAATTTTTTGTCAATACATTCTCTCTCTTCTTTTAATAAGAGATATTTTCGATCTAAAAATAATTAATACAAAAAAACATTATAAATCAAATCTTAAAAAAAGAACAAACATACTTGGATCGTATAGAGAGAAACAGTAACATTCTAAAACACTTTTAATATATTAAGTCTATTTAAAGAATATTTTATCTACTTTTAGAGTTAATTGAAATATTTTAATTCTAAGTAAGAAAACATAAAATTAGTTAAAATATTTAAATATATTTATAATTTTGTTTCAGTTTTTTTTCTTGAGACATAGGTTAGTTGTGGTGAAAAATTAGCTATAAGTTGAAAAATTAACATATTAAATTATAATTATTCGGTAAAAATAATTATTAAAATAAAATAATAAAATCATAATTTATTTTAAAAGAGTAACTGGAAAATTAAATAAATATATTGAAAATAAAAATAAAAAATATTAAAACTTAGAAATTAAAATCTAACCTTTTAAAAAACATTATTTCAAATAGTATTTTAAAAAATATTAAAAACTATTAGAAAAACTTATTTATCAAACAATTAATAAGAATTTATTAAAAAAATTTGTTTACCAACTGATCAAACAAATTTTTTAATAAATAAAAAAATTAAAAACTAATTAAAATATTTTATCCATCATAACCATAGTTTTACTTCATTTTTGTATTTTCTATTTTTTAGATAAAAAAAATGTTTGGAAAACTGGTGTTTCAAGATTGCATTTTGCATGGGAAGTTGGAAGGCAAGGACATGTGAATGAAGACAGGAAGAGTGAGACAAAGAAGGGTCCCACTGCTCCATGGAGACATGTGTGGTAATAATCCCTATTGCCTATTGGGCAATCAAACGTGTTTGGTACTAACTAATGGCAAGTGTCGAACCAAACGTTCATCACATCACATGATTTTTGTCCGGTCCTCACCTCCAAAACAACGTACAACCCGTACTGTTCCATGATACCCGCTTCAAACATTTTAGCTGCGTCCGGTTTATAACCCATATTTGATTAAATTAAGTTTATGAGTTTATTAGAGTGTGTTTCATTTTATATTAGAAAATTAATTTTAAGTTTAAAATTCATTTTAGATATATTTTTTATATATTTGATTTCACATGAAAAAATAATGTAAAATTGATTTTAGGTTCAACTAATTTTATAATAAAAATATTTAAACCAAAATTAATTACATTAAAAATCAATTTTTCTAACCCCATTTGAACACACTAAAAAATTAGTTAATTTAGGTATTAACATTAAATTTGTCTTTAAATGTAATATTTTTTAAAGTATTTTGGTAAAAAATAATCAATGCACAAAAAGAGATGAAATAAAATATTATAATAAGAAATAAATTTTTTTACTAACAATGTCGAGGGAAGTAGTTTTGATCCTTTTAATCTAGAAGTTTATCTTTTTTAATCTTTCAAGTTATTTTTTTTAATTTTTTAAATATATAAAATATATTTTAGTCGTCCCTCCTACCTTGAAAAATCATTACAAATGTGCATTCAAAGTACTAAAAAAAATTCACAAAGAACTAAAAATATTTTATAAATTTGAGAGACTAAAATATATAAATTTTAATTTAGAAGACTTGTAAAAAAATAACAGGTCGAAGAGTTGATCGATAAGTCAACTCATCTTATCTACTTCTAATGTAATTTGATGAAAGAATTTCCATCTTTCACGAATTTGTTTTTGGTGAAATGCTTTCATTGTTTGATTAATGATGATGACAATATTAGTTACCTAATTAATTATTTTGGAAAAATACCTAAATTTTCCGTCCAAATTAATTTCTTATCACCAAAAAAGTTCACTCTGTGATTTTCTAAATGAGTCTTAAGATTAGTAATATGTTGTAGGTAATTTTAAAACCGGAAAGGACCTTACCAGACAGTAGCTTCTTAAATGCCTTTTAACTTCTATATAAAAAACACCTTTTAAATTTTAATTATTTCCGTACTTAATGATTAGATGAATCTTCGATTGTTTACTGCTCTTTTGAGCCACTTGTGGAGATTTCCTTGTCACCCAATGCAACATTATTTGCTTCTTGTCGTGGGAGCCACTTTTAAAATTCTGAAAGATATTCTTTTGAATAATTTTGTAGATTTGGTAATGAAGCTTTCAAATAATTAAAGGAATCAAGTGTTACTTGAGCATCTCTAACGGATTCCTTTGAAGATTTCTTAAATGAAGAAATTATATTTTACAGTTTTTTTTAATTGAAGTAAATCTAAGTGATATTTTCATTGAAGTAAATCTAAGTAACAGAATTTTTTTTTAAAGATAAGATCCGCATGTTTAAGAAGAGACTGTTTCTTACAACTAAAAACAATATTTTTGTTAGAAACAATAACACGGAAGGCAACAAAGAAGAGGACAAAAAAAGGTCATCAACAATGTGGTGAAGAATAGACATGGTAATGGGGTGGGATGGGTATTATTTTTCCAATTCTTGACCCCGATTCTTCAACATGTCTCTATACCCGTACCCGGTACCTGACGGGTTTAAAATTTTTATCCCATTCATTTCCGTACCTGTCGCGTATCGGGTATCTCCGACCCCGACTCGTACCCGATTCCAATTTAAAAAAATTAATTGATTTTAGAAAAAATAAATTGATTGTTAAACATTTATTTTCAACTACATATATATCATTAAATTTATTACAACGTATGTGCCTACAAAATTTGTTAAGAAATGAATATTCAATTATGTAAAAATTCTAAAATAAAATTAACTAGTAATAAATAAAATAAAGACTAACACATTTGTCTAGCATGATTCCATAATTTTTTAAGGTAAATAAAATACGTCAAATATGAAACAACATAATTCAAATGTTCATTAGTTCCCAAATTAGAAATAACTAGAAAATGAAAACAATGTTCATCATCAAAATAACCACCAACTTCACCAAAGATGTCATCAACATTTCTTCTTCAACGCTTAACCTGGTATTTATAAAATCAAACATCATATTTTAGATGTTTTAAATCTTAAAATCATACATAGACATGGTAAGAAAATCCGTACCCGTGGATACCCGCCCGAACCCGTCCCGACTTTGATGGGTAATACCTGAGTTAACCGGGTATGGGTTCGGATTCAGGTTTTTCTCGATGACCAAAAGTCGGGTACGGGTACAGGTATGGGATTCCTGTATCCTCCCCGACCCCGACCCCGACCCCGACCCCGACCCCGCCCCGCCACTAAAAATAACATAAATAAAAATAACATAAATAGGATCCACACGTGAAAGAATAGGGTTCGTACCCACCCGCCTTGAACAATGAATAATTAAAATTTACGCATTACACTAATTTATTATGGAATATAAGTAAAATATGTATTTGAGGAAAAACACATTTTTATTTAGATATAGTTTATTATATACGGTTACATTAAAAAAGCTAAAGCCGCATTCAGAGAGAAAAGCTAAAGCCGCATTATATCACCAAACAGCATCCTACGGTCCTACCCCCAACCCTAACCCTAACTTCAGACCTTGAATCTTTCTCTTCTTCTTCCTTCAGGTAATCAAGTATGGCTTCCTTCCTCTTCTTCTTTTAATGGTTTTCTTTACATTTCGCGCGAACAAGCCAGAAGGAAATCGGTGATCTTGCGCTGTTATGCTCTCTGTCTGATCAGTACACTGGTTTTATTTTATGTTCCCTGCTTTGGATTGAATGTGGATTTTCATTAGTGGTCTCTTGGATATAGGAGGATATAGCAAATCTCTTAATAAAAACACAAACCCTAAGAGCCGAACAGGACGTTGTGCTTTGTGTAGTTGCCTAATCGCGTCACCACAGGTTTTCCATCTAAAGCTTTTTCTTCTTAAAATGTTTGCTTTTATGCTTTCTGTGGTATGGTATATATCAATCTTGTTGTATGCTTTTTCAGTCTGTTTTTGTTTTATATGAAAGGTGATGTTTATGAAAAATTTGCATAAGTAAAAGACTAATTATTTAAATTAACACAAAGTAATTAGCCATTGAATCTCTAAATACATTATGATATTGTTCATTACAAGTTCTGTAATTGAAAGAGATGGCCGGATGACGTAGTTACAATTAAAACGCTCTGTGCTCTGCCTATTGCTAAACTAGTAATTGCCGCATTTATACGCCTCAAACCAAAACAGGTAATTTCCTAGAAATTTAACTAATTGTGTTGTTTATCAAAGATACAAGAATTCTCTTATATTATATATATGGGACAGATCCGTTGACACCAAATCTCATCCATTAAATTTAATCAATCTAATGGTTCCAAATATTTCAGCTAATAAATAAAATTAAAACAAAACATAATTAGTTAGAGCTATATTTAAAATTACATTATCATATTCTTTCTGCAAGCGTGTGGATTAAAGATAAGCACACCAATATAGTTAGAGCTATATTTAAAATTACATTATAATATTCTATAAGTAATCATTTATAGCAAAGAATTAAACATATTTTTGAGACACTTAGTGCTAAATGGAATAGTAGTCTTCATACTCTTAATTAACATAAGTGGCAGTGGTTGGCTGAGGTGGAAAATAAAAGGTCAATGCTGCTACTTGTGATGGCAAAAGTTGTGCTTCCATACTAGTTCACTCCCTCCTCTACTTTGGCTTCCTTTGTCTTTTCTTGTTTGCCATTAAGGTCCACTTTTACATCGGCTAGCTTTCTTTATGTTTGCTAATTCGATCACTTTTTCCTTTTTCTTATAATCATCCATTTGCTATCTTCATGTTCTTATTATTACTAGGATTGTCTTGGAAGATCTTGTGGGGAAAAAAATAAATATGGCTTGAGTCAAGTCTTTGTATTTTCTTTCGTTTGTTGTTTATTTTTCATGTGCTTGTACTCACTTTAACATGCAGAATATATTGAGATATGTATCTTTTTGCTGGGAGGTTGAGATTAATTAAATTAAACCTTTCTATACCAATTAAACTAACCTGTATCTTTTTCCGCAGTGCATAATTCAATTCATTTTCTTCTTTAATCATTGGCAAAGTGCACATCACATTTAAGCTCATTGCTTGGTCATTATTCATAACTTCCATAAATCTATGTACCTGAGATTTATTTTATAATTAGTTGCAAGTCCTACTAATTCTGCAAGCTCTGTTTTCATGCACCAGATCCCATAGCTTCTATATCTCTCTTAAAAATGACAACTTCCCAAATTCATTATGTTGGATCAAGTGGCCTCGGAATAATTAAGAAGGGGGAGGGTTGAATTAATTATTAATGTGTCTTGACTAATTAAAAATTTACCCTTCTTAATGTTACTAGATTCAATTAGGCTTTACTACTAAGTTGTGAGGATGTAAAGAACAAAGACAATAACTTAGACAAAAGTAAAGCGGAAATAAAAGAACACAGCAGAAATTAAAGAGTGTAGGGAAGAAGAAGACAAACATAAGATTTATACTGATTCGGCCACAAACCGTGCCTACATCCAGTCCCCAAGCAACCTACGGTTCTTGAGATTTCTTTCAACCTTGTAAAATCCTTTACAAGCCAAAGATCCACAAGAGATGTACCCTCCCTTGTTCTCTTTGAAAAACCAAGTGGATGTACCCTCCACTTGAACTGATCCACAAGAGATGTACCCTCTCTTGTTCTCAGTATAACAATCCCCAAGTAGATGTACCCTCTACTTGTACCACAAAGGATGTACCCTCCAATGTGTTGGGACAAAGAATTCTCAGGCGGTTAGTCCTTTGAATCTTTGTAAGGGGAAACAAAAGATATCTCAGACGGTTAGTCCTTTGAAATCTTTTGCTTAAGGGGAAGGGAAGAATCAAAAGAATTCTCAGGCGGTTAGTCCTTTGAATCTTTTGTAAGGGAGAAGAGAGACACAAAAGAATTTAGGCGGTTAGTTCTTGTTGGATCGAGTGACCTCAGAATAATTAAGAAGGGGGGGTTGAATTAATTATTCCTAAACCTTTACTAATTAAAAAACTAATCTTTTAAGGCTTTTACTAAATTGTTAAGAGAATGAGGAGTAGAAGAGAAACTTAACAGAAAGTAAAAGCGGAAATTAAATGCACAGCGGAAAGTAAAAGAGTAGGGAAGAAGGAAACAAACACACAAGAGTTTTTATACTGGTTCGGCAACAACCCGTGCCTACCTCCAGTCCCCAAGCGACCTGCGGTCCTTGGGATTTCTTTCAACCTTGTAAAAATCCTTTTACAAGCAAAGATCCATAAGGGATGTACCCTCCCTTGTTCTTTTTGAAACCCTAGTGGATGTACCCTCCACTAGAACTGATCCACAAGAGATGTACACTCTCTTGTTCTCAGTCAAACCCAAGTAGATGTACCCTCTACTTGTACCACAAAGGATGTACCCTCCAATGTGTTAAGACAAAGATCTCAGGCTGTTACACCTTTGATACTTTGTGAATGGGGATACAAAAGAATTCTCAGGCGGTTAAACCTTTGAACGCTTTTGTATTAGGGAATGGGAAGAATCAAAAGAATTCTCAGACTGTGTCGTTTTGAATTCTTTGACAAGGGAGAAGGGAGACACAAAAGAATTCAGGCGGTTAGTCCCTTATTCTTTTGGAAAAGAGAGAAGAGAGACACAAAAAGAATTCAGGCGGTTAGTCCTTGGCGAATTCTTTTTGGCAAAGAGAGAAGAGAATGAAAAGGATGAATAACACAAGATTTCAAGGTTTAGAAAACCAGAAAACTTCAGAAAGCTTTTGGTACAAAGAAGAAGAAGAAGAACTTGAAAGAGATTTCAAGGCTTGTAAAGGATTGATGGGAAAAGCAAAAGTATTCAAGATTGTTGTTTGAAAGATTGATTGAACATGCAAAACAAAGCCTTGCTTTTATAGACTCTTCATGTCTGGTCAAGAAGGCCATTCAGAAGAGTTATAACTTTTAGAAAAACTTAAAACCCATTTGAAAAAGTCAAAACCTTTTTGAAGAGTTACATCTTTAGATTTTTCAGAAACAAACACTGGTAATCGATTACCACATAAGTGTAATCGATTGCACAAAGCTTTTGAGTGAAACAATGTGACTCTTCACTTTTAAATTTGAATTTCAACGTTCAAGGACACTGGTAATCGATTACCAAAACATTGTAATCGATTACAGCCTTTTGAAAATATTTGGAACGTTGTAAATTCGGTTTGAAAACTTTTTCAAACTCATTTTGCTACTGGTAATCGATTACAACAATATGGTAATCGATTACCAGAGAGTAAAAACTCTTTGGTAAAGGTTTTGTCAAAAACTCATGTGCTATTCAAAGTTTTGAAAAAACTTTTTAATACTTATCTTGATTGAGTCTTTTCTTCATTCTTGAATCTTGATCTTGATTCTTGAGATCTTGAATCTTGAATCTTGATTCTTTATTGTAGACTTTCTTCTTGAGTCTTGAATTCTTCTTGATTCTTGAACTCTTGACTTGTTCTTGATTCACTTGAGATGTTCTTTGATTCACTTGAGTTGTTCTTTGATTCACTTGAGTTGTTCTTTGATCTTTTGAGCTTTTTGTTCATTACCTTTGTCATCATCTTTTGTTGTCATCATTGTTATCATCAAAACACCTTTGAATCATTGTTGATTCATTATGAAGCTTTGCTTCCACAGTTCTTCGTTCTTTTGGCAAAGGGAGAAGAGAGACAAAAAAAATTCAGGCGGTTAGTCCGTCGTTCTTTTGGCAAAGGGAGAAGAGAATGAAAAAGATGAATAACACAAGTTTTTGAACAAAGAACTTTTCTTGGAAAAGAAAGTGTTGATAAAAAACTTTTAGAAAGATGAAGAGAAATGAATCAGAAAATTCTGTAGAAAGATATTGAAAGATTGATTGAAAGATGTTTGAGAGATGATGTTGAAAAAAGATTGAAAGATAGATGATTCAAAGATGATTGATAATTGATGATTGTTAATTCAAAAAAGATTGATAACAATTCAATGAAACTCATGCCATTGTCACATATTTATAATCTCCTGATGACTCAAGTCAAAGCTTGTTACTCTTGGCAATTTCTTTAAAACCAGTCACTTAAAAAAGGTTGTGACTTTTGAAAAAATCTTTAAACAAGTCACTTGAAGAATTGTGACTTTTGGAAATGTATTTTTTGAAATCAGTCACTGGTAATCGATTACCATTAAGGTGTAATCGATTACACATCAACAGATGTGACTCTTCATTTTAAATTTTAAAAATCAAAACGTTTAGAAGCTCTGGTAATCGATTACAAGTGTTGTGTAATCGATTACACATCAACAGATGTGACTCTTCATTTTAAATTTTAAAAATCAAAACGTTTAGAAGCTCTGGTAATCGATTACAAGTGTTGTGTAATCGATTACACTAGTTTAAAATGATTTAAAAATGTTAAACACAAGTTGTAACTTTTGAAATTTGAAATCTTAACGTTTTAAAACACTGGTAATCGATTACTACCTTCTGGTAATCGATTACCAGAGAGTAAAACTCTTTGGTAATGATTTTGTGAAAAACTTTTTGTGCTACTCAATGTTTTGAAAAACTTTTTTAGTACTTATCTTGATTGAGTCTTCCCTTGATTCTTGAATCTTGATTATTCTTGAATCTTGATTCTTGAAACTTGATTCTTGAATCTTTGGAATTTGCTTAACTCTTGATTCTTTGGCATCATCAAAATAACCTTGGAAGGTATTGCTTCCACACATTAGACTTATCTAAGCAACAACTAGGTCCTAGATTTTGATGCCTATCAAAGTTCAAACAAACCCATTGTTTAAGTGTTATAGAAAGCAGTTTTAAGGCAATTTATCTAGTGTCCCAAATAACCAAAATGACCATAAAACATATTAATGTAAAGCAACCTGATTACAGAAAAAGAAAATTAAGATCAAGATTTCAATCACTAAACATAAGTTGAAACCAGATTTATTTCTTATCACATTTTTATGGCTATACAGGGTTTTGAAGTACTATTTTCTGCACTAGTTGCCATGGATTACTATTTGATTCATGTTTGTTAATCTGTATTAATTGCTTTGGTTTTTAAAACAATAGCTTGTTGTTGAAGTCCATGGCAGAAAATATGCAAACTGAAGAACCTAGTTCACACCAACCAACTCTACAGTCTTCAGACCATCCTACTTCGCTGTCTTCACACACCAACCAACTCCACAGTCTTCAGACCATCCTACTCCGTTGTCTTCACACCAATCAACTCCAATAGAAAGTTCTACCGGTACAACTGAAGGTCCTAATAATGAACCTATGCAACAACCACCTAGCATGGAGGTGGATGACCATGGTGTATCATCAACAAAAATTGGAGGAGGGAGGCTCAAAAGCATTGTGTGGAACCATTTTGATAAGATTAAAACTATTGATAGGAAAGACAAGGCCCAATGTAAATACTGCAAAAAACTTCTCGGGGGAGCATCAAAGAATGGAACAAAGCATTTGCATGCCCATATGAAGAAATGCATTCAGAAAAGGTTACATGACAAAGGGAAGGGACAAACATTTCTTATTCCTAAGGTTACACAAGGTAGACAAGAATTGACTGCTGGAGGTTATAATGAAGAAAATGCAAGGAAGGATCTTGCATGTGCTATTATCATGCGTGAATATCCACTTTCAATAGTGAATCATGTTAGGTTTAGAAGATTTTTAGCTACACTCCAACCACAATTTCAATGTCCTTCACGAAACACTATAAAGAAAGAGATATTTAATGTTTATGACTTTGAAAAATCAATTGTTATGAAGCTGTTGGATACAAATGAAGGAAGGGTGGCAATTACATCAGATATGTGGACTGCAAGCAACCAAAAGAAAGGGTATATGGCTGTCACAACTCGTTACATTGATAGCTCATGGACTTTTCAAAGTCGCATTTTGAGGTACTAGCAACATCCTTAATTTTATAGCTTCCCAATATATTGTGTAGGATATTTTTTATAATTTTTTGTGTTAGATATTTTAGTGTTCATATATTGTGTTAGATCTTTTTCTGTGATAGTGTGATTAAGCTATTTTTGTGCTGATATACTAAGTTCATTTATGTTCCTTCACCTCACACAAGTGAAAGACTTTGCAATGCACTAGTTGGGTGTTTGCTGGATTGGAACATTGATACAAAATTGTCCACTATCACTTTGGATAATTGTAGTACAAATGATTGCATGATTGAAAAAATTAAGAATAAGTTGCAATTAGGCACTTTAATTAAGGAAGGAGCATTTCTTCACATGCGTTGTTGTGCACATATCTTAAATTTGATAGTGAAAGATGGTTTAGGAGTTGTGAAGGATGGAGTGGAAAAAATTCGAGATAGTGTAGCATATTGGATTGCAACACCTAAAAGGATGGAAAAATTTCAAGAAACTGCTAAACAATTGCGAATCCCTTGCACCAAAAATTTGAGTTTAGATTGTCCAACTAGATGGAATTCAAATTACAAGATGCTTGATGTTGCAATATCATATAAGGATGTGTTTTCCCGATTAAAGCAGCGTGAAACTCAATACTCTTGTTTTCCAAGTGATTCACAATGGGAATTTGCAAAGGAAGTGTGTAAGAGGTTGGCCATATTTAATGATACTACAGAAATGATTTCTGGTACAAAATATCCAATTGCCAACATTGATTTTCCTCAAATTTGTGAGATCAAGATGACTTTATCTGAATGGGTCAATTCCCCTAATGAAGTGATTCAAAAAATGGCAGAAAAAATGTTACAAAAATTTGATTCTTATTGGAGTGTTATTCATGTGATCATGGGAGTTGCTACTATTTTAGATCCAAGATACAAAATGGAGTTGCTTGAGTTTTACTTTTAATCAATTTGCCCCATTGATTTTTTTTCACAAGTTAATAGGATCCGAAACTTGTGTTATGATTTGGTTTCGGAATATCAAGCCAAAAAGCATCAAGATTCTACTAGTTCTTTTGAATCACAAGATGTAGTTAGTGATGGAAAGAGTAAATTGTGTGATTATGATAGATATATTGAAAGAAAGAAAAAGGCAAGAACCTCAACTATGAAAATGGAGTTAGATCATTACTTAAAGGAGGAAGTTTTACCAAGAAGTTCAGATTTTGATATCTTAATGTGGTGGAAATTGAATGAGTTAAAGTATCCAACAGTACAAGCAATTGCAAGGGATGTGTTAGCTATTCTGATCTCCACTGTAGCTTATGAATTGGCATTTAGTATTGGAGGTCAGATATTAACTCCTCATCATAGCCGACTTCATTATACTACTTTAGAAGCTTTGATGTGTTCTAAAAGTTGGTTATGGAATTCAGAGAATGCAGGTAAAATTCTGAATGCTTATGTGATACTTTATGAATTGCTTATATTTTTAAAACTTATAACTTGTTATTTATTATTTTATAATTATTATTCATAGGTTCTAGATCAATTGAAGAATCAACTTTTACTAATGAGATTGAATCCGATGATGAAGGTATATTCACTTTTAGTTGTTCCAATTTTTTTAATATCATTATACATATCTAATTTTTCAAAATTTTTAAAATATAGGTGGATCTTTGGTCAATAGCATTACTCAATGTTTGCAAGATTAGTGAAAAAGATGTTGACTAGTTTAATTTGTTTCCTAATGTTCATCTATCTAATTTGCTTGCCTTTTGAGTTGCCTAAGGTTGTAGCTAGAAGTTGGCAACTTTTTCAAGGCTACAATGTAGTCAACAAGCTTGCTGGGTATGCTCAAAGCCTGGAAAGTTGGAGCAGGAGAATCAAAACCCACTTTAAGGAGGATATAGAAAAGTGTAGAAGAGACTTGGAATCCCTCTGATATACCCAAGATGAAAACTCTATTAACCTGTACAATGCAACCAAAAATAGACTAACTGCTCTTTTGCTGCAAGAGAAGAACTACTGGAAACAGAGTTCTAAAGTCCACTAGCTAAAAAAAAGAGACCTCAATACCAAATACTTCCATGTTGCAATGACAAATAGAAAGAAAAATAATAAAATACATAAGCTTACTAATGATCTAAAAGTTGAGGTAGAAGGGCAACAAGGTCTGAATGCTACTGCTTATGGTTACTTCTCAAATATGTTTAAGTGTACCCAAAGCAACTATGATCCATTGGTTAGTATAGTGCAGCCCTATCTCATTGAGAAGGACAAAATAAAACTTGTGGAACCTTTCACTAAAGCAGGGTTTGAGAAAACATTATTCCAGATGCATCCAGGGAAGTCTCCAGGGCTTGATGGTCTCAATGTTGTGTTTTATCAAAGACTTTGGGCTCTTCGTGGATCAGAGATAGCAATCGCCTGCTCCAAATGGTAAGAAGATGGAGCTTTTCCCTAATCGGTGAACAATACCAACAAAGTTTTGGTTCCTAAGTTTGAAAACCCCACTCCTATGAGGGATTTGAGACCAATGACTTTATGCAACATTTTGTATAAAATTCTAGCTAAGGCTTTAGCTAACAGATTGTGAGAAGTGATCCACAAATGTGCATCGAAGGAGCAATCAACATTCATTGGTGGGAGCTCTATCATCAATAACGCACTGATTGCTACTAAAATCATTCATCACCTTAATTGTAGATCTAGAGGAGTAAGAGTCAAGGTTGCTTTAAAAATTAACATCAACAAAGCCTATCATCGAGTGGATTGGGGCTATTTAGTGCCCATGATGTCTAAACTTGGTTTCCATTAAAAGTCGATGAGTTGGATTATGTTATGTGTGAGAACTGTGAGCTATTCTATTCTTGTTAATAATGATTTTGTTGGTCCTATTTCACTTAGGAGGGGGCTTCGTCAAGGCAATCCCTTTTCCCCCTATTTATTTATTTTTTTGTGTAGAAGGTCTTTCAACCCTCATTAAAAAAGTAGAGATCAAAGGAGAAATTTGTGGAATCAAGATTTGCAACAAAGCTCCCAATGTCTCACATTTGTTGTTTGTAGATGATTGCTTTCTCTTCTTCAAATCATCCCTCCAAGAATATGTAGCAATAAGGAATAACTTGGAAGTCTATGGGAAAGCCTCGGGTCAATGCCTGAACTTGCAATAATAAGAAGTTTTCTTTAGTAGGAATGTGATTGATACTGGTAAAAGGGATGTGTTGAATTCCCTTCAAGTCAAAGAAGGCCTTGAGTTTGGGAGATATCTTGGAGTTCCTTCTAGGGTGGGTAGAAGAAAGAAGGCTACCTTTAATTACATAAAGGAGTGAATTTGGAAACAACTAAATTTCTGGCTGGCTAAGAACCTTTCAATGGTGGAAAAATAGGTTCTTCTTAAATTAGTAGCTCAGGCAATCCCTACGTACATTATGAGTACATATATGTTCCATTTTTCCCTTTATGAGGAAATCAAAAGAATGATGAACTCGTCCTAGTGGGTTTGAAGGGCCTTGGGGATAAAGGAATTAAATGGATGTCATAGGAAAAACTTGGTATGAGGAAGAGTGTAGGTGGGAAGAGATTCAGAAACATCTATGCCTTTAATATAGCTATGCTTAGGAAGCAAGGTTGGAATTTCATGACTATCCTAGAGGCTCTTGTTTTGCACATCTTTAAGGCCATATACTATCCTAAGGGGGACTTCTTGGAATCCAAGCTAGGTCACAAACCATGTTACAGTTGGAGCAACATCTAGAGTTCTTGTGTGTTGCTGAGTGAAAGTTTTGGATGGATTCTGGGTGATAAATCAAAAGTAAAAGTCTGATATCAACTTTGGATCTGAAATTCTGCTAATCCAAAACCCTTTTACTATCCTTCAACTGAGATGCAACATTTGACAATGCAGTATCTCTTTGTTCCTGGTGAGAAAAGGTGGGATAATGATATTGTAAATTCTATTTTTAACCTTGTTGATGTTGTTGCTATATTGAATTACCCTCTTTACCTCTCTATCAAGGAGGATATGCATATGGGCTCTTGAAAGGAATGTTTTTTGTTCTGTAAAATCTGCACACAAGTATATTATGGAAAATATATGTAAGAGTGATCACTTGTTAGAAATTGGAGATTGGAATACTACTAGAAAATAAGCTTTTAACGTCAGTTATTAAGGACTTTCAACATCGATTATTAACCGATGTTGAAACTATCAAAAATCAATGTTGTTTTCTTCTCACCAACATCAATTTTTAGAAAAACTAATGTTGTTTTTTGGATTTTTATAACATCCTATCTATTTTTTTAATTACCAACTATAATTATTCATATCACAGGCTATCATTCCAAGTTGTAAAAAACTCTAAAAATAAACCGAAGTTATAAACAAAATATACCCCCAAAAGTTATAAACAAAATATACCACCAAAAGTTATCACCAAATATACCACTAAGAGTTATAAATAAATATACCACCAAGAGTACTTATAAACAAAAAATTTCCCACAAATGTTTTCATGATGTTCCAAGCATCATTTCGCACAAAATATACCACCAAGAGTTATAAACAAAAAATTACAGATATTAGTATAAGACAATGTACTTTAATTACAAACAAATCCAAAAAAATAATAATTTGAGTTCCAACTTTCAAATTTTGTAATTATTCAAAAGTCATCCATTCATAGTCAATTTTTGTAGACTTCCTCCAATGATTATAAATAATCCCGCACTCCATAATTCCTTCCAAATTTAGATGGGTGAATCTTGCAGCTTTCGTAAGTGAGTACATGGTACTTGTCACATCCAAAAATTAACATTAAGTTCATATTATATATGCATATGATTTTAAATTTTGATAGATAAATGAGTGCTTGATTACTCACCAAACTACTGCAAGTCACTATCATTCAATAGGACTTTAAAAGTGACTAAGTTAGGAACTTGGTGGTACAACGAGTGCCATTTAGGATAAGCTTTTGGTTTAAAGCTGCTTTTGAAGATGGTCAGGAAGAAAACAATCTGTTCAAAATGGGTCATGGTCACTTGATGATATCCTATGAATCCATAGAAATCAGAGTTCTGTCTATCCAGCCAGTATAGTTAGGTTCATCAGATCTTGGTTGTATGTAACAGAGTGCATGTTGCCATTACTATCTAGCATGTGCCAAGTATGCTCTAGTTCATCCTTCCATCTTACACCAAAAGACCTACTCACTTCACCATAAGGCTACATTTAAAGTAAATTAATATAAGCAATATTGATGTGTTATATCATGTCTTGTTTATTTGAGAATAGTCTTGAAATTCCTAATCTGATCCATAATATGCATTATGTTGAACATTTCCTCTTGTTTTTTTTTTTGTCAATCTTCATCATTGTGTCAGCCATTTCCTTCCAATTTTGTTGATCTTCATTTATCGTTTCTAAACTTCATTTACAATATAAAAGTTACTATTAAAAATAAACATGCATGCCTACCTACTAGTAGTAAACCAAGACATATGAGATTGGTTTAGTACATGCCACGAAGTTGAAATACATAGTGCATATACCCATTTTTGAAAACCAAGAATGATATTCCTATTTTGTAAAAAATTGGGGGCCTAAGGTTGTGGCAGAATTTTCACACCAGTACAAAGTTCCATTATAAGAAAACAAATAGAATGGCATGCATCAACAGTACCACATAACACACAACAACCTTCCAGCCAATGACACTCACAGTCACAATCACATATCACCTTTTGTACGATTCTGTTATTCCCATACCAGAATTTGTCATTTTGTAATCAGCCAATGATTGGCTTATGTGTTCATATGCAATATCTCTATAAATACCACAAAATGGAATAAAGTGGGAAGAAGAAATTATCACTCATCTTTTACCTTTTTCTAGAATAGTTTAGTTTCCTAAAAAGGTTCTTGTATGACAACCATGAGCAAGCTATCAACTATGTTCCTATATTCACTCAGTTCCCATGTATATAGGCCACTACCAGAACCCGCCAGCATCACAAATTTCTTTTACGTTAAAGAACATTCAAAAAGTACCTAATGCGACTTCAACACAACACGAAACCACCATTTACCCAATCATCCAAAGCCAAAACAAGCCTTTAACTCAAAACAAGAGAGTGTACCTTTAACTCAACACTTCGAATGATAATGAGAGCCTCAATGTGCAATGACAATTGTAGTGCAATGTAGTAGACAAGCTGGTGTCGACATGGTGGTGGATAGTGGGTGGTGCGGTGGCGTAAATAGACGACGAGGTTTCTGGAGGTGCAACGAAGGAACATAGAAATGGAGGATTTCGAGAGAGATGAGGGTTTCAAGTGGCTCGTGAGATTGATAAATGGGGGTCGTATTTAAAAACATCAACATCGATTTTATATCCCCCTCTTAACAATGGTTTTTTAAAAACCGATGTTAGTGATGACATCTTATTTATAAAAATGCCATCGTGTATTTTTTAACATCGATTTTTGACATAACTGATATTAACAGAGTGATGTCAAAAGTCAATTTTCTAGTAATGGAACTTAGTCTGGAATTTGGAAGCCCTTCTACTGATTAAGTTGTTTTTGTGGAGGGTCTTAAGAGATTGTTTGCCTACAAGGTTGAGGTTGAATGTAAAGGGTATTGATTGGTCCTATCAACTATGTTTTTTGTGATGCAGGTGTGGAATCTAGTGGGCATATTTTCTTATTTTATCCATTTAGTAAATCTTGTTGGGAACATGTGGAGATATGGGAGAGGATTAATCCCTTGGTGGCCTAAGCTTCATCTTTCAAGCAATGTTTTCTTTTTTATTCTTCAAAGCTTCATTGAGAGCAATAAGGCCTTGTTTGCTATAGTGTAGTAGGGTATTTGGAAGAACATAAACGAGAAGTTTTGGGAGGATTCTATATCCCAATTGGGCTAGGTTTGCAAACTTACTAAGCAATTTATTTTGGACTGGTATAGAGCAAGGAATGCGTCTTACTGTAACTCCAACCAAATCCAAGAGGTAGCCTCGACTAAAATTAGCTGGGATCCTTCTAATTTGAGGATTCTCAAAGTTAATGTAGATGATGAAATTTTTGCCAATTTAAACCTAGTTTAATTGGGAGCTTGTGTTTGAGATGACAACATGTGTTTTATGCGGGCAACCTCAGGATGGCAATCTTTGTGCTCATCTATTTTAGAGGGTGAGGTTTTGGGTCTCCTCAATGCCTTTCAGTGGGCTGCCTCGTGAAATATGTCTCATGTTGTTTTTCAAGTTGATTGCAAAGGATTAATAGATAGAATATAAGGGCCCTTATTATTTCTGTTTGTAAGAACTTTTTATTATCTTTTCCAAACTTCATTGTAAAGTTTGTTAAGAGATAGACGGATATAGCTGCTCACTCTCTTGGGAGAGATTCCATCTCTTATGCCAGTCTTCACACACATCACAATATACCTACATGTATCTCTTCTTATATGATGAATGAAATAAGTTAACCTTGTTTCTCTAAAAAAAGTGTTACCTAGGTAGTTGATTTTATAGATGTATTTAAAACATACACACATACAGAATCCTATGTTTTATGTATATTTTAGTTGTAAACAAAATAGGATTAATAGACATGAAGTTAAAGCATTTGTTAACATAACATAACAACATCCTTTTACAACAACTCACACATCCTTTTTTAACAAACTGAGTTAGAACCCCCTTGATAAATCCTTTTTTTAAAACAAAGTTACAAGTTATTCAAAGTTACAAGTTATTATTAAAACAAAAATAAGTTTTTGTTTTCGTTTCTTATAATCATTTTAAAAATAAATCATGGTTTACTCTCCCCATCCCAAAATAAGTGTCATCCTATGTCGTTTTATACAGACCAAGAAAAACTAACAAATAGATAAAAAAAAGTAATAGTTGTACAAAACTAACCATATTAAAGAAAATAATTTATTAGAGGTATTGGTGAAAAAGAATAATTAATGTTACATTGGAAAGCCAAATATGACACTTATTTTGGGACAATTGTTTTTTTAAATGCGACACTTATTTTGGGATGGAGGGAGTAATATTTACTGAAACGTTTTTTAGAAGATTAATATTTTATTTTTCTCAATTTATCCTCATCCAAAGCTTTCAATATTTAGGATTCAAATGAAAAAATTTCAAACGTGATTTCTTAATATGAAAATTGTTCAAACCAACTTTTAAACACAGAAGAAGTTGATCTAATAAGTATACAAAATAATTAATAGGATTTTTTTAGTTAATTACGTAATTTTATCACTAACTTTTGTCTTAAGGCCATCCCAAGAAACTTTGAGTTAGTGTCGGGTTTGAGAGTGGATTTTTTCAAGAAGGGTATTTGTGTAGATGATGGGGATTTGGAAAGGTTAGCCACAATATTGAATTGTAAAGTTGTAGGGATGCCCTTTCTCTACTTGGCTATTCTTATCAGGAGAAATCTGAGAAGGTTTTCTACATTGGATCCGGTGTTGGAAAAGTTTAAATCCAAGTTGGCAACATGGAAGCAAAATACCTTATTTATTAGGGGGAGAGTCACCCTTATTAACTCGGTATTGTCCTCCCTACCCCTTTTTTCTCTCTTCTTCTTTAAAGCCTCTTTTTGTGTTACTAACAAAATTATTAGTATTCGAAGGAATTTTTTATGAGGTGGGAGTGTGGAGGCAAGGAAGGTTAGTTGGGTCAAGTGGGACGATGCGTACTTACCAAAGGCGCAAGGAAGGTTGGGAATAAAAAATGTAGAATCATTCAATAAGGTGCTTCTTGGGAAATGGAGATGGAGGTTGTCACAAGGTCCATCTTCCTTATGATAATGCGTGTTGAAATCTAATTATGGTGGGGAGACTGTGGTTGTTAAAAGGAAATCCGAAAAGGATTCATGTTGGTGAAAGGACCTTGTTGAGGTGTGTAGAGTAGGAATTGGTTCATGGTTTGATAAGAATATTGTGTAAAAGTCTGGCAACAAGAAGAAATTAAATTTGTGGCATTTCATCAAGGAGGAGGGATGGGTACCTTTTGCAAATAAATATCAGAGGATTTATTTGAATTATGAGCAAAAGGATATTTGTATGGGTTCTTGGGTGGATGGGCAGTGTTTGTGGGGGTTGTTATGGTGAAGGTCGTGGTTCCCGAGGGAATTGCCCATACTGGAGTCATTTATGCAAGATTTGTTGGGAATTTCTTTCCAACAATTTGAGGGGGATTACTTGTTGTGGAAAAATGCATCAATAGTGATTTATTATGTTAAAGATGCTTATAATGCTTTAACTTTATCCAATGCTTTTTTCCAAAGTTTGAAAACTCGGACCAACCCGATCGGTCTGTGAGCTGGTGGCTGGACCGGGTTGAGTCTGTTGCTCGATCGGACATGCTTTTGACCTAGAGTGGCCCGACCAGATCTATGGTCAAACCGGTGACCCATTGATCTGGACCGGGTCATTTATATTTTTTTTCCTTTTTGAAGTGCAAAACAAAGTCGTTTTGATTTCTAGGTTTTTGATTTTAGAAAGTTTCTCTCTTCGTCGCAACTCGCAGGCTCGTCGCTTTTATCGCAGCTGTAGCTTCTAGGTTCCTTCCTCTCACAACTTCTCTCGCAGCGGCATCGTCGTCTATCTTTTGGTGTCCATCATCTTCTTGTTCTTGCTTTATCACAGCTTCTCTCACAGCTTCTAGGTTCCTTCCTCTCGCAACTTCTCTTGCGGCGCCGTCGTCCACAGTTTGCCGTCCAGTGTGAGGCATCCCAAAGGTATAATTCTTTTCTAAACTACAATTGCTTCTTCTTTCTCATCAAAGCAAAGACTTCTGCCACATGTTTTAAGGCAAATTCGGATTTTGGTTTTTTCCATTTTGTTCCTTCATATTTTTCCAATGTTTGTGATTGTGTTTAAGTGTGTACCTGCCCATGTGGTTTGGTTGGTTTGCCTGTGAGAACTTAAGTGTGGGTCGCGTGCATCACAAAAAGATGGATATTGTGGTCAGTATGGTGGCTGCCAGCCGTAACCCCTTAAAATTGCAAAATTTTTATTCTAACTCACAAATTTATGAAGTATATCATGCAATGATGCAAAGGTCTCGGTGATTAGTTGTTCAATACGATTGTATAGGTCAATTTTCTTGTTGGGGAAATTTTTTTGCCACTTTACTGTACCTGAGGAACTCAAGCTTGCATTTTAATCAAAAATAAATTCTTATGCAGACTTCTTTTTAGTATTTATATTGCATAACATGGCAGTTATGTTGTCACTACAATTTGAGACCTTTAATTTGGTATTTCTACTGCAAAACTTTTTATTGAATCAGGCCAATCACAATGTCTTTTGCCGTACATTATCCAATTCATTCCAGCACTAGTACATTCATTCAAATATGATTTATGCGGTCTTATAAAAAAATGATTTATTTGGTTTATAAGGACGTTTTGAAGTTATCAATTCAAGCCTATTAAAATGGGAAATTTTACTTCCTTTTGATTTATTTGTTCTTTAAGGACATTTTGAAGCACTAAGCCACTAACTAATTTTTTAACTTTGAAATTAGTATTACTCTTTTAACAGTCCGTGTTATTTTCATGAGGTCCCTAATGTCCAGTGTGCATTTGAGCTGATTAAATTTAGATCTTGAATGTGGGTGTCTAATAAAATGAAAAAAATTCTCTTTATCTTCTTATGAATGGTCAATGAATCCCATATAATGTTTGAAGGGATTATATAGGTTGTCAATATAATGTTGTAGGATATGCTATAGAAGGATTGAAGGAACTACTATAGTTATTTTGGTATGGCCGCAGGCTAGTGGATAGTTTTTTTTTTTTTTTTTTTTTTTTTTTTTTTTTTTTTTGTATATGGGTTTGGTACCCGTATCTAATGTACTTTATTTTGGTTGACCAAGAAAGGAGATATTCAACAATTAATATACCATGTGGGTTGTGCGCATGTGAATATATCCTAGTGAGTTATGTGCTACAAATTAGAATCAGAAAATTCTGTACATTCATAAATGCATTGTCTTCTCTGTCTCTCTTAACTTTTATTTTTATGTTTAATTATTTGCTGATGTATGATTCTCATTAGTGGCTGGAATTAATTTGATTGTCTATCTAACTGTTCTACTATGACCTCTCTGTCGCTTTCACTTTCATCTTATGTTATACTAAAGACAAGCCTTTAAAGGACTACATAACTTTTGTGGCTCACCTAAGATAAACAATAATAAGGATAAAATGTCTTTTTTTTTTTAAAGTGTATTGCATTGTTATGCTAATTTTTAAAATAAAATTATTAAAAAAACTATGAAAATGGAATTTGTTTGTGAAAGTGTATTGCATTGTTATGCTCATTTTTAAAATTAAAAATATTAAAAAAAAACTACGAAAGTGGAATTCATGGATCATTATAGTCTAAATTACAAAAAAGTGTATAACTTTTTTTATACAAAAAATCATATAGTGGTAATTACTTAAGTGAAATATTAACATATCAAAATAATAATAAATAATTAAATTTAATTACTTAAATTAAACAACTAAAAAATCCATATCATATCTTATTCAGTACTTACAAAAGTTACATTATTAGAAATGTAGCCTTTTACGACGTACATTCTAAGACAGTTATCTGAGACCGTCTTAGAATGTGACGCGGTGATAAACTTGTAATTATGATACCTGAAAATTACTTTTTACAACGCACATCCTAAGACGGTTGTTAATAACTGTCTTAGATTGTACTTGGATGACAATTTTGTAATTATTGGCAAAACAACAACAACGGTTTTAAGAGAAAACCACCTTTGTTTTAATTCCCAGTAATTACCATGTGTGCACACACAGGGCCAGGACCTTTGCTATACTTTCTTCTTCCTCGAATTTTAAGAGAAAACCCACCCTTTATTTACTCTATGCCATGTTGAACACCAAAATATGAATGGGACGTGGGAGTACGCGATTTGAGTTTGAGTTGATTTATGGTCTTAGATAAGTGAAGATTGGGAAAGGACTTGAGATTGGGTTCAAGCAAAACCTTGACGCTCTTGAACGCTGCCCAATGCAACGGGGAGTACGCGATTAGGGTTTCATCCCATCGAGACGCAGAACTTGATAACCTTCACGTGCCCCTCCCTCGCCGCCATGTGGATCGCTGTCCTCCCCTCGGAGTCCACCGCATCCACGTCCAACTCCTTGCCATCATTGCCGTAGCGCTCCAACACAAACTTCATCGTGTCGATTCGATCCATCGTCGCGACCTCATGAAGAACCGATTTGTCGATATTGCAGCTAAAGGCTTCCAGAAGCTTAACCGCTTGGATGCTCCCAACCCTAATTGCGAGCGACATGAGGGATTCCACCGTCGTGGTCGCGTCCGTGTCGGCGCGCATCAAATCCACAACAACATTGGCGCTGCCGCATTCCACGACTGGTTTGAGCAGCCTCGTGAGCTGCGGTTTCGTGCATGCGGATATGGTTTGGTGAATAGGTTGCGTGATTGGGGAATTTGAGAGACGAGGAACTCGGCGACGTGGGGCCGACGAGGGAGATGTTTAAGACGGCATCGCAGAAGACGTGGGGGCCGGGTTTGGAGAAGAGTTGGTGGAGGTGTTCGATGGTGGCCTTTCCGGTGGGGAGCATGGTGGCTCGGACAGTTATGGCATCGGGAGGGTCAGAGAGAGGGGGTTGATCAGAGGGATGGGAGAGTTGTAGCGTGTAAGAAGCATAAGAGAGTGGGGGAATTATGGAGAAGGGTTTGTTGATGGTGAAAAGAAAAGGGTTTGTGGTGGTTAAAGACACTACCACTGACATGGTGTGCATGAGGCTAGTGAGCTTGAATGCAAGTAAGCGCCTAGGCACTCTAGGACTAAGCATGTAACATATTCACTTCTTCAAACATTTTTTGTGTGTTAGTGTGGTTGGGGGGTGGGGGCTTACTACCTACTACAGTTGGGGTGGAATTACACTCGCAGAGATGTGAAATTTACTGATTTGCTGATTTTGGGGCATGTTGTTCCCATCTGCCAGATTGTGGAAAATGAAATTGTATACACAATTTCATTGAAGGGTCAGAAGATAGGTTCTATGTAGATCAGCGTGAGAATCGCCAGTTTATATCAAGAATTTCAGATGGTCAAAAGGTTCTTGATATTTGCTGCTTTAGTGGCGGTTTTGCTCTAAATGTTGTGCGTGGAGGTGCTCTAAATGTCACCGGTACATTATATGTTGTTAATTTTGCCTTTTTTATTATTAATTATCGTTTTTTATGATTGACATTATAATACTGTAGATAATTTGGTTGTTCAACTGTCTCGACCTTGTCATTTAGAAAGGAATGATCCATGCAACTTACCATCATTGAGGTAGTAGTGATGTTAAGTATAATTGACTCTAATCCAAATTTGGAACTAAACTTATAACATGTTTTAGGAAATTTTAAGACAGTTAAACCTATTAATCATTAATCAAGCAAAAGTTTACAACTATTGTGCACTTGCTAACTACAGACCATTGATAAAAAAGGCTTTTAGCATCCAATGACTTGCGGACCATATGTATGTCACTTGTGACTGTGATCCTGTTTGTTAGAGAAAATTAAGAATGGGAATGAAAATTAAGTATAGGAATTACTGACTTAGTATTGTTTGTCTTGTCTATATTCATGCTATGAGTATGAAATAAGACTAATACAAGAAAGATAGGCCCAACCCAATAAGTTATAATAACCTAAGAACTATTCTCTACGACTGTTGATTGAATTATTTTAAAGTAGGTGAATTTCTTTTATTCATTTGTAGCAATAGAGAATTTTTTGAGTTTTCATTTATACTTAATGCTACTTTATAAGTTCTATATTTTTTTATGTCCCAATTTATTATTTCTTTTGAGGTTATTAACAGTGGATATTCTGTTTCTCAGCATGAACTCACTCTAAGAAGTTCAAATTTCACTAAATCAACTGTTGAGTCTGCACAAAAAAGAATAACAAAGATTTTTTGTTCTTTAATGTTTTGCCTGGATGAGCTTGGCGTTTGGTTGGCTTTGAAGGTTCTTTTCTTGCCTTTATTCTGTAGAGACTTTCTGATTCTCATGTCTGTTCAAGGTTTCATAAATCATAAATGACAATTTCTTTTTTGTTTTCTTGATAGGTTGCAGAGTCTTTATCTTCCAATGAAATAAAGTCATTTTCATGGGGACACTCTAGGGATAGAGTTGTCAAAGACTTTATTTTGGATGGTGTACATGCACTTAAAAGTTACTTGTAATGTGGTAATGATTCTCCTACCATTGAGAGAACAGTGAAATTTTAAATATAAATCTTTTGCTTGCATTCGCAGCATTAATTACTTTTTACACAATGTTTTCTTATTAGTGTTCTGTGAATGTGTGACTTGCATTGTAGGTCTTGGAAGCAATAACTACTAAAAGATGCAATGGGGCCTTTCATTATGAGTCTCTAGAGACTCTTGAGATTCTTTTTTAAAATATGCTGCCAGTCAACAACTTTTTAAAACATATAAAATTCACCATGAAGGTCTCCTTAGTGTGAAGAGGGAAAAGATCATTTCTAATGCTACCCTTTGTAAGTTAGGGTGCAGTTTTGGACTTCCGATACTCTCTCTGTCATTTAATGCTCCATTTTTTATTTACACTATTCTAGTTTAGAATTATTATTCAAACTTATGGCTGATATAATAACAAGTAATGAGTGCTTCAATGCTTTGGCTAGTTGATTTTTTTAAAATGTTTGATAAAAGATTATAATTTTGAATCAATTGAGTGGTTGCAATTGATAAGAGTCTTGATCAAGCATTGTTTGGTATGAGAAAATGACACTTTTTGTTTTTTTTTTTTTCCAAAAATATCTAACTTTGGTTTGGCCAAATTATATGATGATATCAGTCTTGGAGTGAGCTCTGGCATTGCTCACTCCGTTGTTGTTTCCTTCTCAGACTCACTCGCACTTTTCTATTCGGACTACAGTGCTCTAATATTGACCCTTCATCTCACTGCAATATATATCTTAGGGAGACTAAAAAATTAATCAATTTAGAAGACTATCATTATTAATTTGATAATTTAATTTGAAGACTACTGTCAGATTACCAAAATGATTGATGTGTAATATATAGAGAACTTAAATTAATTGATGTGCATTAGAGATCAATATATATATATATATATATATATATATATATATATATATATATATATATATATATATATATATATATATATATCGAGAATAAGCGACCAAAATAATAATTATTTGCCAAAGTAAAGAACAAATTTGACCTATCCTTAACATCAAAGTTCGAAATGATAAGTAGTTGTTAAGGATTATTTTTTTTGGTTTTATAATTTAATTACTATACACATATGCTATGCAGATTTGGCACTCATAATAGTGCATTATTATGGTTTCCTTAGCGAAGAGCATAATAAAGAGAAGTTCACTCCTCTCAATGTCCTAGCCACCAAACCATCGGCCTTCAAAAGTACAAGCAAGCACTCATTTATAAGCAAATCACAACTGTAAGTAAGATACACTCTATCAATATTTTATGAAATTATACCAATCCTTATCATTGTATTTAAATTAATCATCAGGTATAACCATTTTTAATAAATAAATTATTTTTGTACACTAAGTTAGAACAAAAAAATTGTAACCAGAAAAAATATGAAGAGAAAAGAGACAAGTATATAAAATTATATGAATTAGAGAAGTATAATTTTTTGAAATGTGCACATTCACAAATCCTATATGTGAATGACTTCTCATGGCAGTCCCGTTTTTCTTTTTCTTTATTAATACTTTACTATACTTACTGAAACTTATTTTATTATGTCTTCATAGATGATAGCTAGATACAAAAGTAATTATTTGTTGTTTTGTTTTGTTTTTGGAGACTAGTTTATCAAAACTCAAAATCTACTACTACGTACGTACTTCTCACACTTGTTAAATGATTAACACAATTCTTCTGGCCGGTTTCATTGCGCACTTGCTTTTTAAGACATAAACGAAGTAAAGAAGACAAAAGAGAGGCATCAATGGGGTTATCAACTCTTTAAGGAGCGAATGATGAAAACGCCACCTGTTCAAGATTATATTGGAAATGGGGATTTACCGCCTGATAAGGAATTTGACCCAGGCATATTTAATACGTATAGCGAATACACACCAAAACAAGGTACTTACTCTTACTCTCTGTTCTATTATAATTATTATGTTAAAAGAAAAAATGTTTCAAAATAATTATTATTTTAATTTTTTAATATAACATTAATTAACCTAGGTTTTATGACATAATTAAGAAAATCAACAAGTATTCCTAAGCTAATTAATTTGTGTAATATTCCAAAGTAATGTGATATTGGATATTGTATATGATTTTTAATTTTTTTATACTTTTTTATATGTACCAATGACAATTACACTATTGGAAATATTTTTCTTGTTCCTTTTTAATATTAAGTAACATTTTATTTGCCTTGATTTCGTGTTGTGTAGTGAATTTTGAGTTATGATTATTATTATAAACCTGTGTTGTTGATAACAAATCACATAAATTTGGACATGAACTTTGATTTGATCATGTGGCAGTGTGTGATAATATCTGATTTTTGGGATTAAGTTCTTTGTATTAGTTTGTAAATTATTCTTTCTCTTCAGATTTAGTTCACATTTTTGTTTGTACAATACCTCAAATAATTGAAGAAGGTTGAACATTAAATATATCTTCATCAAGTATTTTTAACTTTATTTCAGATACTATTTACAGGTCACTCTTCTTCCAATTTTAGTGTTGGTTTAAGAGGTGGTTCAAAGAGTCTACAAAGGTATGAACGCATTATTGCCTTTTCCATTTATGCATGACATTTTAAGACGGTTATGCAAATAACCGTATTAGAATGTATGACATTCTAAGACAATAATTCACAGAACAGTCTTAGAATCCTATACATACTAAGACGGTTGTACTAGAAAACTGTCTTAGTTTGTATGACATACTAAGACGGTTGCGTGTCATAATCGTCTTAGATTGCTTGATATACTAAGACAGTTACAGAATCGTTGTTGTAGAGTAATGACTCATTTACGACGCTTGTTTTGATGATAGTTCATAACCGTCGTAAAAAGTAAAAAAAAAAATCGATTTAGAAGAGCGCTTTTCTAGTAGTGTTACCCTAGGAAGTTAGGTTACCAACAAATACAATAGGATAGAGAAAATTTTGGTTTTTCACCATTATCTTACTCTGAACTACTATTTTGTGTTCCCCCACTTAGTCGGTAACAATATCATAATTATTGGTATTGTTGTTCATTACTATATTATTATTTTCAATGACATGATCCTTATTATTATAATTGTCTAAATTTATTAAGTGTTTAATTCTACCTCTAAGAGTGAGCTCTCTTCTTCTCTTTATAACTCAACTGAATAAGAAACAGAAAAAATAGAATAAAACTAACTTCTCTTATAGAATAACTAATCATGCCATGCATGATTACTCAATTTCATAGGGTGGCAATATTCTTTTGTATTGATGATTTTGTTTCCTAAACTTAAATAAGTAAATTTATCCATAAACATGATAAATTCATAAAATAGATGTCTAAATTTATTAAGTGTGTAATTGTATAATAGATGACATCTTGTGAAACACCAACATTCTAAGAAGCATCCACTCAAGATTCAAGGCCTAATATTAGAGGAAAGACTGACATAGCTTGGGCACATTGTAAGCTCATTCCGGAGGGTGACAAGATTGCTATGATGTTTATTGTGATAAAATTTTTAGGGGAGGTGGAATTAATAGATTAAAGAGTCACTTGGTTGATTAAAGAGTCATCTGGATCTCAACCTACCTTGAAAAGTGTGTTGCAAAACAAAGAAGTGATACGAAGGTGTGACCTTGCTATTGCTAAATGGTTCATTGATGTATCTATTCCATTTAATGCAACTAATTTAGCATATTTTCAGCCTATGATTGATGCTCTCTATAACATGAGTCCAGGATACAAGGCTCCAAGTATGCATTGTCTTCATGGTGATTTGTTAATTAGTTGGGTTGATGATGTGCATAAACTTGCGGACGATTATCGTTCCATTTGGAAAAAAATTGGTTGTACTGTTACAGCAGATGGATGGACTGATAGGAAAAGGAGAACTCTTATCAATTTTTTGGTCTATTGTCCTAAAGGAACTATTTTTCTAAAATCTATTGATGTCTCTCATGCTTCTAAATCTATTGATTTATTGTTTAAGTTTTTCAAGGATGTTGTGTTACGTGTTGGTCCTAAAAATGTAGTTCACATAGTAACTTACAACGCTACCAATTATGTTGTTGCTGGTAGGTTACTGGAAAAAGAGTTTCCTAAATTGTTTTGGTCTCCTTGTGCAGCATATTGCATCAATTTAATGTTGCAAGACATGGGAAAATTGGTGGAAGTTAGTGAGGATGTGTCACATGCCTAAAAAATTACTAAATATATTTATAATCATTTATATGCTTTGTTTTTTATGAGAAAGTATACAAGTGGAAGGGACATAATTCGTCCTGCTTCTACTCGCTTTGCCACTAATTTCATTGCTTTGCAGAGTATTTTGGCTCAAAAAGATGCATTAAGAGTCATGGTAACATCTAAAGAATGGGCAAGCTCAGCTTATGCCAAAGAAGCCAAGGCAAAAAAATTTGTGGAACAAGTCTTAGACTCTGGGTTTTGGAGTAAATGTGTTGATGTAGTGAAACTAAATGAGCCACTTGTATGTGTGTTGCGTATGGTTGATAGTGAAGATAAACCTACTATGGGTTTTCTTTACTGAGACATGTATAAAGCTAGAGAAGAGATGGTAAAGAGGTTTCAAAGAAATACAACAAAAGTAGAGCTTTACTTGAAAATCTTAGATCATTGTTGGGATTCACAACTTCACAAAAATCTCCATGCCTCGGGTTATTGGTTAAATCCTGCTTATCGGTATAATAAGGAAGAATTTGAACAACATATGACTACAACAACTGGTCTATTGGATGTCATTGAAAGATATGCTCATAAAGATAGTCAGTTGCGAACTAGTGAGAAGAGAATTTACAGCAATCCTGAGTTGGATTTTGGAAGACAAGCTGCTTTGGATGAACAAAATACAATCATGCCAAGTAATTTTCACAACTTGTAAATTGTAATCCTTCTTAATATTTATTTGTGCGTTTTGATTTTATTTGTTATTAATTTATTTTATGACATACAATATTTTAGATCAATGTTGGGTATCTTATGGATGTGGGGTACCACATTCACAAAAGTTGGCTATTCGTATTTTAAGCCAAACTTGTACTGCTTCAGGCTGTGAGCGGAATTGGAGTGTATTTGAGCACATTCATTAAAAAAAAAGAAATAGGTTGGAGCATAAGAAACTTAATGATTTAGTCTATGTTCGTTACAACTTAAGGTTACAAAATAGGTATTATTATATTTTTATTCTTTTTTCATTGTTTATCTTTCTATATTACATATAATCCTGCCTAGGATAGCTTTGCTATTCTTAGCCGGTCCCAAGCCCGGATAAAAGGAGAGGGTTGTGTTAGGCTTTCGACGGTCAACGTAAAACTTTGTCGAATCTCTCTATGACATGGATCAATTACGTAATAATGTGAATGCTAGGTCGTTGCCCGGAAGCAACGCGCTGTATGGCTCGAGTACAGTGTCAAAAGAGCAAGGGCCGCTGCATCGCCGCCCGGATGTAGTGAAAAGTAAGCAAAGGTTCCCACATTTTCGTGAACGGGTGTGGGTAAAGAAGCTAGTTCATGACAGGAGGATTCGCTTTGGTACATGGAATATAGGCACACTTACTGGAAAATCTATGGAAATAGTGGATGTTATGGTGAGGAGGAAGATCAATTTTATGTGCCTACAAGAAACTAAGTGGACAGGTGAAAAAGCGAAAGAATTAGACAACTCGGGATTTAAGCTGTGGTATACGGGCAAAATCAGATTAAGAAATGGGGTAGGGATTATTGTGGACAAGGAGTGGAAGAAGGATGTCGTGGATGTAAGAAGAGTAAGAGATCGTATCATAGCCTTAAAATTGGTAGTGGGACAGGACACCTTTAATGTTATTAGTGGGTACGCACCTCAGGTTGGGTTAGCAGAACACTTTAAGGTAAAATTTTCGGAGGATCTAGAAGGGGTACTTCAGGATATACCCCAAGGAGAGAAAGTTTTCCTAGGAGGGGATCTCAATGGACATGTAGGTAGCGTGGCTAGAGGTTTTGAGGGGGTGCATGGGGGTTTTGGCCTAGGGGAGATGAATGGGGAGGGTAAATCCATCTTGGAGTTTTCGGAGGCTTTGGATCTTTCTATAGCCAATACATGGTTTAAGAAAAGAGCGGAACATCTTATCACTTACAAAAGTGGAGGGACATGTTCTCAGATAGATTTCTTCCTTATCAGGAAGTCTGATAGGAAGTATTGCTTGAACTGTAAAGTTATCCCGGGAGAGAGCTTGACTACCCAACATAGAGTTTTGGTCATGGATGTAAGAATTAGAGATAGGGCAAAGAGAAGAAGTCCTATGGTAGCACCAAGGATCAAATGGTGGCACTTGAAGGGTGAGAAACAAGGAATCTTCCAACAAAAGATATGGGAGGGATGGTGTGGACAATCACAAGGAAGTGCAAATGATATGTGGAACAAGATGTCCCAAGAGATTATTAAAGTGGCTAAAGAGACGTTGGGTGAATCTAGAGGTTTTGGACCTAGGGGTAAAGAATCGTGGTGGTGGAAAGAAAGTATTCAGAGCAAAGTTAGAGTAAAAAAGGAGTGTTTCAAGGAGTGGTCTAGGTGTAGAAATTCTGAAACTTGGGATAAGTATAAGATAGCTAGAAATGAAACCAAAAAGGCGGTGAGTGAGGCAAGAGCCCAAGCTTTTGACGGACTATACCAAGCTCTAGGAACCAGGGACGGAGAAAGATCTATATATAGGCTTGCTAAGGGTAGAGAGAGGAAGACTAGAGATTTGGATCAAGTAAAGTGTGTTAAGGATGAAGGCAAAGTCTTAGTGCATGAAAAAGATATCAAGGAAAGGTGGAAGGCGTATTTCCACAACTTATTTAATGATGGATATGGATATGACTCTAGCAGTCTAGACACAAGAGAAGAGGACCGGAACTATAAGTACTATCGGCGGATTCAGAAACAGGAAGTAAAGGAAGCGTTGAAAAGAATGAGTAACGGTAAGGCGGTGGGGCCAGACAACATACCTATTGAAGTGTGGAAAACTCTTGGAGATAGAGGTCTTGAGTGGCTCACCAAACTCTTTAATGAAATTATGAGGTCAAAACGCATGTCGGAGGAATGGAGGAGATGCACGTTAGTGCCAATCTATAAGAACAAGGGGGATATACAAAATTGCGCAAATTATAGGGGAATCAAGCTCATGAGTCATAAAACTTCGTACCCCATTGCCCAGAGGCTCTTCGCTATGCGAAGGTATGGGGGAGGGATGTTGTACGCAGCCTTACCCTTGCATATGCAAAGAGACTGTTTCCGGATTCGAACCCATGACCAACAAGTCACCAAGGCACAACTTTACCGCTGCAACAAGCTCATGAGTCATACCATGAAATTATGGGAAAGAGTGATCGAACGAAGATTAAGAAAGGAGACTCAAGTTACTGAGAATCAATTTGGTTTCATGCCGGGAAGGTCGACCATGGAAGCGATCTATTTATTACGGCGGGTGATGGAGCAATATCGCATGGACCAACAAGACTTGCACTTGATTTTTATTGACTTGGAGAAAGCGTATGATAGAGTGCCTAGAGAGATTTTGTGGAAAGCTCTAGAGAAGAAAGGGGTTAGGGTTGCATATATTCGAGCTATCCAAGATATGTATGATAGGGTATCGACTAGTGTTAGGACACAGGGTGGAGAGTCAGACGATGTTCCCATCACAATTGGTTTGCATCAAGGGTCAACCCTTAGCCCCTACCTTTTTACCTTAATTCTGGATGTCCTCACGGAACAAATCTAAGAGATAGTGTCGAGATGCATGCTTTTTGCAGATGACATAGTCCTCCTTGGAGAGTCGAGGGAGGAGTTGAATGAGAGGTTGAAAACTTGGAGACGAGCTCTAGAAACACATGGTTTTCGCCTAAGCAGAAGCAAATCGGAGTATATGGAATGTATGTTCAACAAAAGAAGGAGGGTTTCTAACTCAGAGGTGAAAATAGGAGACCATATTATCCCTCAAGTCACACGGTTTAAATATCTTGGGTCTGTAATACAGGATGATGGAGAAATTGAAGGGGATGTGAATCATCGCATTCAAGCAGGATGGATGAAATGGAGAAAAGCATCGGGGGTGTTATGTGATGCAAAGGTACCGATCAAGCTAAAGGGAAAGTTTTATCGGACTGCGGTAAGATCGGCGATTTTGTACGGAACAGAATGTTGGGCGGTCAAGAGCCAACATGAGAATAAAGTAGGTGTAGCGGAGATGAGGATGTTGCGGTGGATGTGTGGTAAGACTCGACAGGATAAAATTAGAAACGAAGCTATTAGAGAGAGGGTTGGAGTAGCGCCTATTGTAGAGAAGATGGTGGAAAATAGACTTAGGTGGTTTGGGCATGTAGAGAGAAGACCGGTAGACTCTGTAGTGAGGAGAGTAGACCAGATGGAGAGAAGGCAAACAATTCGAGGCAGAGGAAGACCCAAAAAGACTATAAGAGAGGTTATCAAAAAGGATCTCGAACTTAATGATTTGGATAGAAGTATGGTACTTGATAGAACATTATGGCGGAAGTTGATCCATGTAGCCGACCCCACCTAGTGGGATAAGGCGTTGTTGTTGTTGTTGTTGTTGTTGTATCTTTCTATATTACATATAGTTACATATTTTGTACATGTGCTTAGGAAAAAGGGACAACAATGTTATGATCCTATTAATTTGGAAACACTTGATGACCTTGTTGATTGGATAATGGAGGATTCACCACCATTCTTAACCAATGAGGAGGTGGATGCATTACGCAAAGACCTTGCAAACATGACCATTCAATCACTTTCAAATGATATTGGTATATTTTAACCATATTTTTATTTCAAATTTGTTTCATACTTGTTATCTCTAAATGCTAATTAGTAATTACTACTTTCTATTTTTTTTTTGTCATAGGTCCTTTAAATTTGGATGATGATGTTGATGAAGCACAAGGCAATCCCATGGAAAACATGAATTTAAATGAAAGCAATATTGATCATGAAGTTACAATGGGAGATTCTTTTGAGTTCTTTAATGAAGAAGGAGTTCCTAAAAATGACAATGACTTAATTTATGTCCCCTAACCATAGAAAAAGTTCAACTTGTTTAGGAACATATGTTGAACTTGAACTTATTAAGCTATTATTTATGTTTGTGATCTTTGTTACTTGTTTGTTTGAACTTCGATAATGATGTTTTTTTTTTTTTTACATTTTAGTATCTAATTATCTATGTTATGGAATTATATTAATTGGTGATGTTATTTTTAAATATTTTAAGACATGTGTAACATTTTATATTTTTTTATTGTAGATCGGGTCATGCGGGTCAATAAGTGATTTATCGGTTTGACCACTGACCCAATGACCCAGTGGGGGTCGGGTTTTAAAACTAAGCTTTTTTTTCTATAACTACCTTTGGCAGTTGTGAGTCCTTTTAAGTGTGGCAATTTTTATCTGACGTCTCTTAAGGAGGAGGCAAATACTACCACTCAACTTAACTGATTCCTACACTTTTTGTCTATCACATCAAGAATCAATATCTCACCTTTGTTTTCGTGCCCATTCTCTTACAAAGTGTGGACTACGTGTGGTAGTTGGCTAGGGGTGAGCTATGTCTTCCCTGCAAATTGGAGATAACATTTTGCTATGTTAAATTGTGCTTGGCTTGGGAGGGGCAAAACAACACTATTAAAAAAAAATAAGTTTTAACATCGTCCTATTAACATCGATTATGATAAAAATCGATGTAACGTAATACGCGATGACATTTTTGAAAATAAATATCTTTATTAACATCGATTATTTGAAAACCGATGTTGTAAGTGCTTAGACGACATCAGTTTTTAAAATAATCGATGTTAATAAAGATATTTTATTTTAAAAAATGCCACCACGTATTACGTTACATCGGTTCTTATCATAACCGATGTTAAAACTTATTTTTTTAGTAGTGCTATATTATTAATTTTTCTTATTCTGTCACTTTTTTAATTAATTGTATTAAATTTTTATTGTTTTTGTTTTTTATTTGTTATTTAAGAAAATGAGAGGCACAGTCCGGACTAAGAAAATGAGAGGGATCCCTCTCTTCCCCAATAAATATAAAAGGAATGCTAATAAAATTGTTCAATTATAAATGTAATTAATTATAGTTTTAAAAATATCAATAATGAATTATAAAAAGAAAAACATTAAAAGTGAAAATTTATAGTAAAATATTTTATAAATAGATAAAGAAATTATCTTCACAATGAAGACCATAAAAAGATAATTCTAATATTTATCTAAAAGTATTATTATCTTCAAAATAAAAATTATAAGTGGATGAAATATTTTTAAAGATAAAAATATTCTAATTTTAAAATAACATATACAATATTAATACAATATAAAAAAATAGGGCGGGCAAGGTCCCTCCACATCCACCCACAGATTATACTCTCTCTTCTTTTTTGTGTTTTTCATCTTCGTTTTTCTCCCAAAACCGTTCTTTTTCCTGATTTATGATGGATGTGAATTTTTTTTTCTATCTCTCCTGTTGGGGATTGTGTATATCAATTCCCTACAAGTACTCATCCAATAATTTATATAAAAAATATAATTCTTGTGCAAAAAAATAATATTTAAATTTTTTTTTATAAAATTAAATATATTATTTACTCGTATGCCTTGACTATAATAATATATTGATAGTTTACAAACTGATTATTGTCAAGCTTCACACCCAATCTTATTACAGATGATTATAATTTGTAAGATGTCAAATGTTACAAATGAAATGACACAAACGTTCCTTCACAAATAAATATATATAGATCAAGAAATGAATCCAAAATAAGAAACAAGGAGGGAATAGTAAGGGTAAAAGATTAATAAGGGCAGTCATGTAATATACATAATATAAAATAAGTCATGTAAATATATATATCGATTTTTGTCTGTGTCTCTCAATAGTGTTTTGAAATGACTTAACGATACTCAACAAAGTAAATCCAAGTCTATTGCTAGGTGGATTGTTGTTAAAGTAAGTAATTTAAACAATATGCTTATACTTATATTTTAGTACTGTGTAGACTAATTTGTACTTAACGTTGAATATCTAAATTTCATAATGTATTTAGTAATAGACAAAAAGGAAGCACTGAGTGTGGATATTATGTCATGCACTGGATGTCAACATCTTAGGAAATTTCAAGAATAATTGAGAAATGATAATTTTTAATTCACCAAATTTCATTTTGTTATGATTGCTATTATATTATTAACTTATGTTTTATTATATCATGTAGTATTTCACTAATGCTAGACCATTGGAACCAGAGAGATTGAAGGCGCTTTACATCCAGTGGGCAAAGTACTATTTGAAAGTTAAAAATGAAACTTAGGATGTTTAGGAAATTTTGTAATTGTAGTTTATATTTACTTCACATTTTTTACAATTCATGTCTCAACATTAAATATGCTTTTAATTTTTAGTAATTAGTAAATTTCTCATGGAATTTCTGGTAAAAGCTGTTTCAAAACAGAATGAAAATTATATGTTACGTGATCTGGTTTTAAAATTTACAGGTTAATTTTGGGTTTATTGAAAAAACAGACAACATATTAAAAAAAAAATCTAAAAACAACATCGGTTTTAAAAATCAATGTTGTTAGTGACAATTGTAAAAAATCGATGTTGATATGTATATTTATAATTTTCTTTTTTCATAATTCTTATCATATAACATCAGCTATTTAAATAACCGATGTTGTATTAATTAGTTAACATCGATTTTGGAAAATCGATGTTAACAATATTACTTTCAACATCAGTTAATAACCGATGTTGAAAGTCTTAAATAAACGATGTAAAAACCTTATTTTCTAATAGTCCAAGGTTGTGGAGAGTTGTATGGAGTGTTGCAGTTTGGGTACTATGGTGCCACCAGAAAAATATTATATTCAGACAAGCAAACCTTGATTTGGAGGTTGTTTTCCAGCTTATTCGATTGAAATCATGGTACATATTATGTGACCAAATCACTCGTCACCAGCATCAACCTAATTCTCATTTTCCACTGATACAATGTTCATCAACATCTAAGGTTGGTGAGGTGGATTTCAACAAGGGACAAATTAAAAACAGAGCTTCACATAATAGGGGAGGATGCATGGCAAGGGTGGGTTGGAAAATGAGAATTAGGTTAATGTTGGTGACGAGTGATGGGTTGGTCACAAATCAATATACTCGTCACAAACAAAGCTTCACATTGTTGTGCTTGTGACGAGTGATTGGTTTGTGTTGATGTTGATGACACAAAGACGAAAAAGTTTGTTAGGTTTGATATGGTGATTTTCATAGGCCATGATGGTTGGGTGTTTGGTTCTAAATGGGTAACACTGATGCTAAATAATTGTCACAAAACGTTAAATTCGAAGAACAACATAATTTATATATATTTTAGGAGTTTTAAACCGTAAAAAATTGTATAAAAATCCACCACAAATCACTAACATTGGAATTTTCACTAATGTAGTTAGTGAGGAAGGAACAATGTTAGAAATGAGGTATGAAAATTACCCATTTTCAAAAGTTTGAATACTAATTTATCAATTTAAAATTATATATAGGGACTAAATTTAAAATTGACAAAAATGTATAAAGACTTAAAAAAAAATTTTCCTTTATTTTTTTTAAGAAGCTACAAGTATATTTTACTAACACTACTAGAAAATACACTTTCAACATCGGTTATTTAGAACATTCTACATCGGTTCTAAAATCGATGTTGAAAGTGACGATGTTGAATGTATGAATGTTAACATCGGTTTTGGAGAACCGATGTTAACATACATATGACAACATCGGTTCTCCAAATACCCGATGTTAAACACAATGAACAACAGCAAAAAAGTGTAGGCATGATGAACGTTGACATCGGTTTTGCTAGAAAACTGATGTCAACGTTGATGATGGATACACTTATTTGGTGTAGTTCTTTGTGTATAACATTGGTTAATTATAAATAACCGATGTTAATATTCAAATATTCACATCGGTTATTTATAATTAACCGATGTTAATGTACACTAGTTAACATCGATTTTCTACAGATAACCGATGTTAAAATACAGACGCTGACATCGGTTATACACAAAAAACCGATGTTAATATACAAACGTTAACATCGGTTTTCTATTATAACCGATGTTGGTTATGATATTAACATCAGTTTTTGTTAATAACCGATGTTGTTTTCAAATATTTTTTTTATATATACTTTCTGTTTTTACAGTAAACCCAAAATTGTACTTGTCAAATGCAATTTCAGGAGGCCCAATTCACAGCAAATAAACATTTTATTCTGCTTTCAAGCAGTTTTAATGATAATAAACATCAAATAATTGATTTATATATTATAAAGAACTATCAACAAATGAATTCAATGTTCATGTTACATAGAAAATGTAAAAAATGTAAAAAATGTTAAAAATGTCCCTAAATCCTAGGCCTGATCTCTAATTCGGAGATAAAACTGTGCCCACTGGATCTGCAATGCTTTTAATCTCTCAGGCTCCAATGGTCTAGGGTCGTTAAAATACTGCATGATTAAATAAATCATATTAAGTTAATAATGTAATACAAATTATAAATAAATCGATTTTCTTTGAAATAAACTTACCGCTTCCCAATTATTTCTAAAAGTTCCTAAAATGATGGTGGACATCCAGTGCATGACATAGTAGCCGCACTCAGTAGTTCCTTTTTGTCTATTACACTAAATACATAATGAAATTTGGATATTAATTAAACAACTAGTGTACAGACACATAAAGAAATATATATAAGTAGTGAAAACAACACTAACCTATTAATAATCCCCTTAAGGTAGTTGTCTGGCCTGTTATGCAATGAACAAAACCAGACAACTAAGTGTTCCTTGGGCAGGATGACCACCATCTGTCAGTGTCCGCTGCAGTGGAACCTAAAATGGGTTAGTACATTAGTAAACATTAATTAAATTTTGTTATTTTGTGACTTACCCATTTAGGTAGGCTCCAAGATACACATCGCGTTGTGAACTCTGCATCCAACTCTTTATGTAACTTTTAGATTCAAACTGCGATTGCCCAGACCTCTGAATGGACTGAGGCTCGAGGAATCCATAGATATCAGAATTCCCCGCTCGCATAGATGTTTCAGTGAGATGCCTGTTTATGTTAAGTCAAAGTTAAATATTTATGAATTGAAAGCCATAACTTAGGTAAATAAAAGCCTTTTATATAAAGACTTACAGAATCCACAACTGTAACACTGATATGCTAAGACATTGACCACCGTGTGCGATTTCGGAGAGGTCTTCGTGCTTTATGTACAGGGGGAAATCTGGATTAACGACCCCGAATACGGTGGCATCCCATCTAACCTGATAAGGCCTAAAGAAAAGCTCTGGGATGGTCAATGTCATCAAATAAAGCGGATCATCGACCTCCGGATCGGGCTTCGGAGGTGGTTTTGGCGGAGACACAACTACCTGTTCATGAAACAAAGTTAAATAGCCTAATTTGAAAAGAAGAAACATATAGTAAGGACAATAAGTACCTGCTGTGATAAAGACTTGACCAGATGTGTCGGCCAAGCAAGGAAGGTGTGAAGTGCCTGCCCCACTAAGGAAACCTCATCAGTGGGTACAGGAACTGGAGCATCTGCATCTCTAACCTCCTCCACACTCACCTTTATTTGGCCAGGCAACAAAGGAGTGTTATGAACAACAGTGGATCCCTCATAAACTCTGCCGATGGCAACCAGGCGGGCAGGATCTGCTTCTATGTACAAGCCGCACCTGTCAGAGTCACCGGTCTCAGGATCGTTTCCTGAGGGATCAACACAACTCCCCTTTGTGCTCACTCGAGGACCGGAGGGACCGGGACCAACCAGAGGCTCAGGAGGCACTGCAAGTCCCTGAGATTGCATCTGCGACTGAAGCTGGCTGAAGGATGCCATGACCTGCCTCGTCACTTTCTCTGTGATGGACTCCTCTAGCTGGTCCCTGATCTACTGAGTCAGCTGGTGTAATTCGTCAGGAGGCAGGGAGGAAGCGCTGCGGGACGTCCGTGGAGCCGATCCAAAGTATTGTTTGATGGTGACACCGGCTCCAGTACCATGGACACGTCCAGGGTGCTCTGGACGTCCAATAGCAGCGGCCAGAACATCCTAACGTCCATGGGGGACGAACGATCCCTGTGTGGCCTGCTCCTCAAATGAATCCTGCACAGAAAACACATAGTGGTACATGGCATTCTCAAAATATTCAAACATAATTGTAATGGTTAGTTGAACATGACTTACAATCTTCTCAGCGATTTCCTTTGCGGCCTCAGTCGTCATCTCCCCTGTCTTCTTCGTGCGGGCCATCTTCCACTTCACGTGGCGTCTGACCGGGGATGGAGGGTCGATGACGCCATCAATGCTTCCTGACTGTGCAGCTTCCTGCATCTTCTTCTTGGTCTTCTCAACCAGGAGCTTTTGCTCCAAATAATCATAACCCCCACGAGACAAAACGTGGGGGGCAGTATTCTGCTTCTGGATGGCCTGTGCCTTCATGCGCACATCCTGAAAAAATTAAACAATAATGTTTGAAATGAGTAGAATGAAGTATAACAACATCATGTTTAATATGAAAAACAACTTAAATGGCAAAGGAACATACCTCCCAAGAAGGGTCTCTGCGAGTCTGGAAAAACTGGGCCCACTTTTCCTTGCTGATGCCGTATTTGTCACAGACAGTGTCCTCGACACCGTCCTGGTCGGCTGCAAGGGCCCATTTCCTCGTGAGGTCTGATTTAAACTGCCTCCATCTCTCTCCCACAGTCTGTAGTAACTTCCTTTTCGTCCTACTGTCAGAAGCCTCTGGGATATCAAATTCCGCCTGACAACATGAAACAAAGTTTATTTGTTACAATAATGAATTTTTTTGGCTATTAATTACACACAATCAAATAAGAAAAGAGAAATACTTGAATATCCTCCCAAATTAGGTCCTTCTGAGCAGTAGGGACCTCCTTCCAGTTCTCGTAGGTGATGTCCACCTTATCACGTGCCACAATCCCCAAATATGTTCTTAATTTCTTCTTGTGGGGACCGTCGGCCTTCCCTGTAGCAGGATCAACATGCACCACTGGTCTCTCAACACCAGGTGGTCTAGTGGACAACAATCGTATGCGTGAGGCTTTGCGTGTCCGCTTCACGGCAGACGTCGAAGCCGATGCGTCCGAAGTAGGAGGAGGAGGAGGAGGAGAAGGAGGAGAAGGAGGAGGAGGAGGAGGAGGAGGAGTAGTGGAGGCAGGTGGAAAACCCATGATCTTTTATACAATAACATACAAAATTGGATTAATGAAAAGAGGATTAGTGATAAGTTTTTTTTGGAAGGCAAAAGTATAAGATTATTAAACAAAACCCCACCACATAAGGAGACAAGACAAATTAACCAAAGGACTCTGAAAGATAGGTAGTTGTGCTTTTTAATTGTGATTTCATCCATGTTTTCTTTGATATTGATTTTCTTAGGACTTCATCCATGTTTTGACAGCATTTGATTTTCTTTTTTGCAGAAAAGAAAGAGGGGAACGAGCAACAATTTGAAGGTTGTACATTCAGGAACTAAAGAATTCAAAATAGCTAGTAATAAGAGGGATTTGTTTTTGGGATTTTATGAGCACCAAGAGCGGCTACGCAAGAAGCTTGCACTTGAGGAGGGAAGGATATTTGCAGCTAATGAACAACTTTCTTAACTATTTGTCCTTCAGATTTTACTTTTTTTTTTCTTATATGTAAATATAAATAATATAAGGTTATGCCATAGGGACATGGTCATTTTTACCCCTAACAATCTTAGAAGTAAATATAGACCATGTTTTTATGCCATACCCTTATACCATTTATATTTACATATTAGCAAAAAGAAACAGTAAAATCTTAAGGACAAATAGTTAAGAAACTTGTTCATTAGCTGCAAATATCCTTCCCTCCTCAAGTGCAAACTTCTTGCGTAGCCGCTCTTGGTGCTCAGAAAATCCCAAAAACAAATCCCTCTTATTACTAGCTATTTTGAATTCTTTAGTTCCTGAATATACAACCTTCAAATTGTTGCTCGTTCCCCTCTTTGAGAATGAGGAGGATCTTCATAGGACTTCATCCAGCTGATGTTTGTCGGCAGTTTCATCATCCACCACCCTTTTCTTCTGTGCCTTCTCACGTTCATTGTTGTTAAACCCATATTTATGCCTTCTTCCCTTCATGTCTTGTTTTATCACAACTTTAGCTGAATCTCCCATCTTCAGCATAGTTGAATCTCCTGTCTTATTGTCCAATGCCACATTTTGATGGCCTGTATCTCTTTTCTTCGTATGTTCTACTGCTTCAGCTTCACAATGCATAGAGCAATCAGAATTTTCCAGTCATCACCAAAGGCTTCTGCATCAGCGTTGACACTCTCCACCCTCTTTGGTTTATGCTTCTGTGTTTTTTTCCATGCTTCCTCCTTATAATTCTCAGATTTATTGGAGGTCCCACTAGAAGGATCAGCACCAATCCGTGCCTGTTCCTCCTCTACCAGCTCAATATCTTTCGTTTCACCTTTGCTTTTGAAAACTACACTGTAATTTACAAAACAAAAGTTGAAAGGAAAGATATTGACCTGATAGACGAGGAAAAAGCACAGATTGGTGGTGATCGTTCTAGTGCAACCTCGAATAAAGCTGAGATTTATAACGAGGAGGCATGGAAGAAAACACAGAAGCATAAACCAAAGAGGGTGGAGAGTGTCAATGCTGATGCGGAAGCCTTTGGTGATCACTGGAAAATTCTGATTGCTTTATGCATTCTGAAGCTGAAGCACTAGAACATACGAAGAAAAGAGATACTGGCCATCAAAGTGTGTCATTGGACAATGAGACAGGAGATTCAACTATGCTGAAGATGGGAGATTCAGCTAAAGTTGTGATAAAACAAGACATGAAGGGAAGAGAGCATAAATATAGGTTTAACAACAATGAACGTGAGAAGCCAGAGAAGAAAAGGGTGGTGGATGATGAAACTGGCGACAAACATGAGCTGGATGAAGTCCTAAGGAGGCAAATTGAAACAAAAAATCGATGCCTCAATAAGAGAAAAATGTAGTTGTCACTTACTAGGTTTGGTGACCTCTGTCTCTGCAGAAAATTACATTAGCCGATGTTAATCAATTCTCCTTCATCATGATCATTTTGATTTGCATGAACGTCGTCAGCTTCTTCTTCTCCGACAACGTTACCAGTGATTTGAGCGGTCAAAGGACTAACATAGGTGTCCATATATGAATCATCATCTTCTACATTAACACCAACTGTTTTGCCCTGCAGAACCACACACCACCTTTTATCACAAGGGTCTTGCACGTAAAATACTTGTCTAGCTTGTTCTGCCATGATGAAAGGGTCATTGTGGTAACCAAGTTTCTTTAGATCTACCAGGGTAAATCCTATATCATCGGTGCGCACACCGGTGTTGCTGTCAACCCATTTACATTTGAAAACACATACTGTAAATTTCACATAATTAAGCTCCCAAATTTCATCAATGAACCCAAAGTAAGGGATGGAAGCTACACAGGGATTGGCGTCATTGACACTTGCAAAGTGTTGAGATTCAGCCCTTAGGGTGACCCCGCTGTTCTGCATTGTACTTTTGTCATCTTGTGCTTTTGTGTAAAATGAATACCTGTTTATGTCGTACCCTTGCCAGGTTATAACATTTCTTTTAGGCCCATCTGCTAGTTTTCTTAATTTTTCTGAAGCATTCTCATCTGCAAAGATTGTATCTTTAAACCAATCACAGAAATTTTTGTTATGCTTTTTCAACGCCCAATTCTTTGACATTTTCGGATTATTCTGTTTGACTAAAGCTTCATGCTTAACTATGTATGACAAAACTTCATTACTGTTGTTCAAGACATACAAGTGATCTTGTAACAAATCTTCTACACTTGGAGTGATCACCTGCAGTCCTCTTGAACCCTTACCACCCACTCTGTCATCATGCCGACACTCAGGAAGCCCAACAGCTTTAGCCTTCTCTAAGTATTCTGAACAAAATTCAATGGCTTCTTCTGCAATGTACCTCTCAACAATAGATGCTTCCGGACGATATAGATTCTTTGTATACCCTTTTAAGATCTTCATGTATCGCTCAACCGGGTACATCCACCGTAGATAAATAGGACCATAGCATTTGATTTCTCTGACCAGATGCACAATCAAGTGAATCATGATGTCAAAGAAAGCATGGGGAAAATACATCTCCAACTGGCATAGTATAATTGCGGCCTCATTTTCCAACTCATCAAACATTACTGGATCAATCACTTTGCTACATATAGCATGGAAGAAAAAGCACAGGCGAGTTATCGTGAACCTGACTTTGTTTGGCAAGATGTCTCGTATAGTCACGGCTAACAATTGTTGCATGAGCACGTGACAATTGTGAGACTTTAACCCTACAAGCTTAAGCTCCTTCAACTGCATAAGGCTCTTAATATTTGAAGAGTATCCTTGTGGAACCTTCACCCGACGAAGACACTGACAAAAACTTATCTTCTCCTTCTTGGACAAAGTATGGCAGGCTGGGGGCAAGTAAATTTTCTTCCCATCAGACCTTGGATGCAACTGTGATCTTATACCCATATCAGCTAGATCTTGACGGGTATTCAAGCCATCCTTCGTCTTGCCTTGAATGTTAAGGAGCGTCCCAATCACACTGTCACAAACATTTTTCTCCACATGCATAACATCAATACAATGTCTAACGTCAAGATCACACCAGTACGGAAGATAAAAGAAAATGGACCTCTTCTTCCATATGCAACTCTGACTTTTATCCTTCTTTTGGGTCTTCCCAAATACACTGTTCAGGTGTTGAACCCACTGATATACCTGCTCACCAGTCAACGGTATCGGCGCAATATCATGCTCTTGACTTCCATTAAAAGCTTTTCTCAGTCGTTTGTAAGGATGATTGGGTGTTAGAAAGCGGCGATGCCTACTGTAGACTATTTTTCTCCCATGTTTCAGTTGTATGTAACTTGTATTTTCTTCACAGATGGGGCATGCATGATGACCCTTAACACTGTAACCGCTGGGATTTCCATATGCTGGAAAGTCATTAATGGTACAAAAAAGCATTGCACGCATTTCAAACGTCTCCTTGTGAAACACATCAAACACTACAACCCCTTCGTCCCACAACTTTCTCAGATCTTCAACCAACGGACTTAGATAAACGTCAATGTCATTTCCTGGCTGTCTTGGGCCCGATATCATCATACACAACATCATGTATTTTCGCTTCATGCACAACCAAGGAGGCAAATTGTAAATTACTAGCAGAACTGGCCATGAACTGTGTTGAGTGCTTAAGGTGCCATATGGATTCATTCCATCACTGGCTAGTCCAAGTCTAAGATTTCTTGGCTCATTCCCGAAATCCGGATACAAACCATCAATCTTCTTCCACTGGGAGCAATCAGCCGGATGACGGACCATTCCATCAGAAATCCTTCCATTTGCATGCCATGTAAGGTCTTTTGCGTCGTCCTCGTTAGCAAACAGACGCTTAAACCTTGGAATGATTAGAAGATACCACAAAACCTTCGCTGGGGGGCCCTTGTTGCAGTTTTCATCAGAATTGCTTTCCTCTTCATCCTTCACTTTGTACCGTGAAGTCCCACAGACAGGGCATTTGGACATTTCTTGGAATTCATGCCTGTAGAGTATGCAATCATTGGGGCAAGCATGAATCTTCTGATACTCCATACCCATGGGACACAATATCTTCTTCGCCTTATAGTAACTTTTAGGCAGCGTGTTGTCCTCTGGAAGCAGATTGTGCACTACCTCAAGCAGTGAGGTGAAACTTTTGTCACTCCACCCATACCTGGCCTTCACATTAACCAGACTTAACACTGCAGACAACAGGGTTAAGGAATTCTTGCACCTCGTATATAAAGGCTTCTTTGAATCACTCTGCAATCCTTCATACACAGGGGCGTGTGCTTGTTGAAAACACTCTTGTCCAAGGTCACGAATCATGTCTTCCAAGCGATCTCCCATTTCTACATCAAATGGTTCAGATTGGGACCCAGTATGCATGTCAGTCACTTCACCATGCCATATCCACGTCGTGTAATTCTTCTTCATCCCATCACACAATAGATGGTCCCGTATGTCGTCAAGTAGTTGTCGTCTTCCATTCAAACAGTTGATGCAAGGACAATAATATTTTCCTTCTTCATTCGGTCGACCTCTTTCTAAAGCAAATTGCAAAAACTGCTCGACGCCATCCTCATATTCTGGGCTCATGCGACTTTGATTGATCCAACTTCGATCCATCTAAGCAAATCCATGCATGCAAATCTCACTTTTTTATTTATAGGTGTGGCCCTATCCCATTTAGGAAGACTGTCTTTTATGTTAGCCTCAAACGTCATGGTTAGCATTATTTTGAACAATTTGAGTAAATTTCGGCAGCATTTCGCATTGGTCTCCAAGTACACGACATGATATCGGTGAAACGAATTTCATGATAATCAAGTATGCACTCAGAGAACAACTTGAAATGCATTCAACCGAAATTTCATCAAATTAATCAAAATAATAATAACCTGACCAAATGAGTCTAACATAAAAATACAAGTCTCCCCAAACTGTCCAAACGGACAATTCAAGACTAAATACAATGACTAATGCAAACTATCCGCAAGAATCATTGCATTCAGTCTCAAACGAGAATCTACGGTTCACTCAGCATGAACAACAGTTATTTATATAGCAAATTACATTCAGCACGTATAACAACATTCATGACATACAAGAACATTCATGACGTACAACAACATACAAGGACATCAATAGTTGTGTGTGTGTGTGTGTTTTGTGTTTGTCTCTTTATGTGTGTGTGTGTGTGTTTGTCTATGTGTGTGAGTGTGTTTGTGTATGTGTGTGTCTGTGACTCAGTGTGTGTGTCTTTGTGTCTTTGTCCGTCTCTTTATGTGTGTGTGACTGTGTGTGTGTTTGTCTCTTTATTTGTGTGTGTGTGGGTGTGTGTGTTTGTGGTTGTCTCTTTATCTGTGTGTGTGTGTGTGTGTTTGTCTCTTTATGTGTGTGTGACTGTGTGTGTGTGTGTGTGTTTGTCTCTTTATCTGTGTGTGTGTGGGTGTGTGTGTTTGTGGTTGTCTCTTTATCTGTGTGTGTTTGTCTCTTTATGTGTGTGTGTGTGTCTGTCCATGTGTGTCAGTGTGTCTCTTTATGTGTGTGTGTGTGTCTGTCCATGTGTGTCAGTGTGTTTGTGTATGTGTGTGTTTGTGACTCAGTGTGTGTGTCTTTGTGTGTGGGTCTCTGTGTGTGTCTGTGGCTCAGTGTGTTTGTGTCTTTGTCTGTGTCTTTATGTGTGCGTGACTCTGTGTGTGTGTGTGTGTGTATCTTTATGTGTGTGTGTGTGTGTGTTTGTGTTTGTGTTTGTGTCTGCGTGTGTTTGTCTCTATGTGTGTGTGTTTGTGTATTTGTGTGTGTCTCATTGCAGGGTAGCAAAGGATCATTTCAGTGGCTTGACACAACACAGTTTGTACTAGACAGAGATTTTTCAGATCATTGCCTTATCCTTCTAAGATCCAAAAGTGTTGATTGGGGTCCTAAGCCTTTCAAGGTCATGGATTGGTGGCTGCAGGACAAGGGATTTCAGGAAATGGTGACCTTTAAATGGAGCAATTTCCACCTTAGTGGATGGGGAGGATATGCCCTCAAGCAAAAACTGAAGTTCATTAAAGCTTGCATTCGACAGTGGAGCTCATCCAATGGAGTTATTAATGCTAAGAAAATTCAGGTTTTAAAGAAGGAGCTGAATGCTTTGGAGGCTGGTATCTTTGACAGAATTCTGAATCAATCTGAAGTGTAGCTCAAGAAGTCTCTTCAGGAGCAATTGTGGCATGCTACTAATGCCTATGAATGTATGCTGAGGCAAAAGGCTAGAGTGAAATGGTTAAAGGAAGGGGACAGAAATTCAGCTTACTTCCACAAGCTGATAAATCATAGAAGAAGACATAATGCTATTCAAGGATTGATCATTGATGGGGAATGGGTTCAGGACCCTAGTAGAGTCAAAACTGAGGCCTTTAATCATTTCAAAGATAGATTTTCTGAGCAGAATTTTAATAGACCAACCCTGGATGGTGTGCAGCTACCTTCCCTTGGTCAAAGTGAGAATGAAGCCCTTGTGGCCAGATTTTCTGATGCTGATACAGTTTGTTTACCAAAAGCCAGAGGTGGATTGGGTATTAAAGATTTGAACAAGTTTAATGAAGCCTTGCTTGGCAGCTGGCAAATAATCCTCATCAGCTTTGGGCAAGAACTCTAGTGTCTATATATGGGGGATGACATGCCTTATTACATGGTAGAGGTAGTGTTGACAATTCTCCTTGGTGGAAGGATTTAAAATCTATCTTCCAACAGCAACACCAGAGTAGGTTGGCCACTAACTTGAGGTGGAAGGTGGGTAATGGGGCCAGAATCCAGTTTTGGAAAGACAAATGGAGGGAAGATGATATAACCCTTAAAGACAAATACCCTGTTTTATATCAGGTGAGTCAGCAGCAGGACCTTACTATCAGTTTAATGGGTCAGAATGTTGACAATGGGTGGGACTGGAAGTTTCAATGGAGGAGAATTTTTTCGATCATGAAATTGATATGGTGGTAGCTTTCATGGATGAGATTGATGGGGTTCAGATTCACTCCTCTAGAATGGATCATCTCACTTGGAGGGCTGAACCTAGTGGATCCTATTCCACAAAGTCAGCATACATATTTCTCATGGAAGATGGCAGTTCAGAATATGAAGATAATGCTTCCAGGTTTATGTGGAATCTGAAAATTCCTCCAAGAGCAGCTGCATTCTCTTGGAGAATTTTTAAAGATAGATTGCCTACTAAGGCTAACTTAAGAAGGAGGCAGGTGTGCCTTCCATCGTATTCTTGTCTTTTATGTGATGGAGAGGAGGAAACTATTGGTCATGTCATGTTTGATTGCACAAGAACTAGATGCCTTTGGTGGGAGGCTTTGAGATGGGCTGACAGAGTGGGTCCTTTCACCAATGATCCCAAAGATCACTTCATCCAATTCTCAAGCTGGAGTAGCAAAAGATGTACAGACAATAGATGGGCAGTGCTTTGGATAGCTTTATCCATGACTATTTGGAAGCATAGAAATTTAATGGTTTTTAATAACCATAATTTCAACTCCGAAAAAGTCATGGATGCTATTTTAATAACCAGAATTTCTCTAATCAAACTTTTGATGGTAACAAGTTAATGGAGGATGCTATTTTTACACTATGGACATGGCTGAAGAACTTTGACAAGGACTTTGCCTTCACCTACAGCTATTGGTCGTCTAACATAGCATCGGGATTTGTCTTTTCAGGGGGGTAGAAACCATAGACAGTGGGTGTTGTAGGTCTTTGTAATACATAGCTTTGGTTCCTTGTGAGACTGATCTCAGTCTAAGCTTGAAACCATGTTGCTGGCAAGTCAATCTAATTCATGTACTGTTTTGTACCTCTGGTACTCACAATATATATAAATATAATTTATCTTGGCTGATAAAAAAAATGTGGGTGGAAAAATAAGCACTGCAGAAGGTTTTCTATTTTTTTACATCAATTCATTTCCTAAGGGACTCAATTCCTCATTCATTGAACCAGTATGCAACATTTTACATCAAACACCAATATATAACATTTTAAAGCAAACACCACTATATAATATTTTAAATGAAACAACAGTATATACATGCTAGTTCCTACGTACGTACCTGGAGTTGCTATAACCCGAACGACCTTCAACAACAATGTCAATTAAAAGTAGTCTATGATAACCTGAAAAAAAAAACCAATGGTCATGGACATGGCTGACACATTTGGAGAAGGATTTTGGTATTCATTTCAACCAATGGTCATCCAATATCAGAGCAGGATTTAATCATATATTAAGAAATGGAAGCCATTAAACCAAAGTCAATACTCATGAATGCTAGAACATCCATCAAGAATGATAACAAAGCAGTAATTTAAATTAAATTCATCTTAGTTTTTCTATTTTATGATCACTCTCGATTGCTAGAATGGTGAAGGAAATGGGCTTCTTTATACGAGGACCCTATACAGCTGCAATGTGACATCTTGAAGGAAATGGGCTTGTCTTATAAGGAAGAAGATAGCAAGGTTAAGGGGCTGCTGCTGGATATGGAGAATAAAATGATTTGATGGCAGCAGAGAAGGGAATTAAATCTCAGCAATTATGATAATTCTCTCCTATAATTCTAGAGGTTTGGGGAGGGGAGTCAAGTGGGCTGCTGTTAGAAGGCTCATTGTAAAGCACAAAGTGCATCTTGTCTGCCTCCAAGAAACCAAGAGGGGGAACTTTAATAAAAGTATTTGCCAGGCCATTTCGGGAGACTCCACTGGTCATTGGGATTTTGTTCCATCTGTGGAAGCTGCTGGTGGCCTTTTATGTATGTGGAATAACTCCACCTTTGTGGTAGAAAGGAAGGAAAAAGGTAGAAGCTTCTTAATGCTTGAAGGCACATGTTGTAGTAATAATCAGAAGTTGATATTTGTCAATGTTTATGCTCCTTGTGATCTAGTTGGGAAGAAAGCTTTATGGGATGAGTTGAGGCAGCTGAAGGCTTCTAATCCTAGTGGAATGTGGTGTTTCCTTGGGGACTTCAATAGCATTAGAAGTTCTCAGGAAAGAATCAGCTTATCTCAAAGAAGGACAGATCCTTATGACATTGCAGCCTTTAATCAGTGGATTGATGATATGGAGCTTCAGGAAATTAAATGTTATGGGAATAGCTTTACTTGGATTAGGCCTAATGGCTGTGTGAAAAGCAGGCTTGATAGATTCTTGGTCTCACAGAATTGGCTATCTCTTTGGCCTGAGAGCTGCCAAACTGTCCTTCAAAGGAACCTCTCTGATCATTGCCCGTCTATATTGCAAACTAACATGGTGGATTGGGGCCCAAAGCCCTTTAGGGTGTTTGACTGGTGGCTGCAGCAAAAGGGGTACCAAAAAATGGTGAGGGAGGCCTGGAAAAAGGACCAGCAGGGGGGCTGGGGGGGTATTGCCCTTAAAAATAAGTTGAAGAACATAAAATATGTTATAAAACAGTGGAGCAAAGCAGAGGGGAATATTAATCCTAAGAAGGTCCTTAATATTCAGCAGAAGCTAAATGAAGTGGAGGATCTAGCTGCTCATCGAAATCTGACTGATCAAGAGATTAAGGACAAAACTTTACTTCAGCAGGAGTTATGGAATGCCTCTAATGCTTTTGAATCTTTATTGAGACAAAAATCTAGGGCTAGATGGCTGAAGGAGGGGGACTACAACACTGCTTACTTTCACAAATACATGAATTTCAGGAGAGCTTATAATAATATTCCAGGTATATTTATATATGGGGAGTGGATCCAGCAACCTGATGCAGTGAAAAATGAAGCTGCTGCCAACTTCTTCCATAATAGATTCACTGAGCAGATGCATTCTAGACCTACCTTGGATGGAGTTCACTTCAAATCTATTTCTCAGAGGCAAAGAGAACAGCTGACTGTCCCATTCTCTGACCAAGAGATCAAACAAGCAGTGTGGAGTTATGGAGGGGATAAGTGTCCTGGGCCTGATGGCCTTAACTTCAATTTTATTAAGGAATTCTGGGATGTGTTGAATCCTGAGTTTAGAAGATTCATGGATGAGTTCTATGCTCATGAAAGCTTTCCTAGAGGCTCCAATGCTTCCTTTGTGGCTTTAATTCCCAAAAAGTATCAACCACAGTCCCTAAATGATTACAGACTCATATCCTTGATAGGCTGCATGTATAAAGTCATAACTAAGCTTTTATCTAATAGATTAAGGTCTGTTATGGATGAATTCATTGATGAAAGACAGTCAGCTTTCATTAAAGGAAGACATATACTTCATGGGATCCTGATTCTTAATGAGGTGGTGGAGGAAGCAATGAGAAGCAAGAAGCCAGCAATGATTTTCAAGGTGGATTTTGAAAAGGCCTATGACTCAGTGTCTTGGTCCTTCTTGGATTATATGTTGCTTAGATTGGGTTTCTGCCAAAAATGGAGAAGATGGATCTCAGCTTGCCTACATTCAGCAACCATATCAGTTTTGATTAATGGTAGCCCATCTAAGGAGTTCAACCCCTCAAGAGGCTTGAGGCAAGGAGATCCTTTAGCCCCCTTGCTCTTCAATATAATTGGGGAAGGTCTCACTGGTATGATGAGGGAAGCAGTTCACAAAAATCTTTATAGAAGCTATCTAGTTGGAAAGAAGAGAGAACCTGTTAATATTCTGCAGTATGCTGATGATACTGTTTTTGTGGGTGAGGTTGATTGGCAGAATGTTCATGCTATAAAGGCCCTGCTTAGAGGCTTTGAATTGGCTTCTGGCTTGAAGATTAACTTTGCTAAAAGTCAATTCAGGATCATAGGAGGTGGAGTTAATTGGGGTTTGGCAGCAGCTAATATCCTGAACTGCAGTCAAATGAATTACCCCTTTCACTATTTAGGCATTCCCATTGGTGCCAATCCTTCCAGTCTGATGGTTTGGGAGCCTCTCATTACTAAATTCAAAGCAAAACTATCCAAATGAGCCCAGAAAGATATATCCATGGGGGGGAAGGTCACACTTATCAATTCTGTTCTCAATGCTCTTCCAATCTATCTTCTTTCCTTTTTCAGGATTCCCCAAAGGATAGTGCAAAAATTAATTTCCTTACAAAGGAAATTTCTGTGGGGAGGAGACAATACTCATAATAAAATTCCTTGGGTGAAATGGGCTGATATTTGTCTGCCCAAGAATGAGGGGGGATTGGGTATAAAGGATATTTCAAAGTTCAATGTAGCCTTGATGGGTAGATGGATATGGGCTTTTGCATCTGGTCAGCAGCAACTTTGGGTAAGAGTTCTAATCTCTAAATATGGTGGATGGCTTGAGTTCCAGCATGATACAGATAAGAGGGGATTTTCTCATTGGTGGAGGGACCTTAGAAAGATATTTCACCAGTCAGATCACAATATCTTCAAGCACCAATTGACTTGGAAGGTGGGATGTGGGGAAACAATCAAGTTCTGGACAGACAAGTGGCTAGGGGAAGATTATACCCTTGAACAGAAATATAATCAGCTTTTTCTGATTAGTAGGCAGCAAAATTCTCTCATCTCAAATATGGGAGAATTTAATCATGATAGCTGGTAATGGAACCTTAGATGGAGAAGGAACTTATTTGATCATGAAAGTGATTTAGCTGTGCAGTTTATGGAAGAAATCTGCTCTGTCCCTATACAGCGACATATCAAAGACTCTATGTTGTGGTTGTTCCACACTTGGTCTTGGTTACTACTAAATCAGCTTATAGATTGTGCATTAACCCCAGTACATCAAGTGTAGATGAGAACATTTATAAGATAATATTTGAAAACTTAAAATACGAATAACTCAAGTTAAAATCAATTCATTTTTTACAACTGTGAACAAATTAACTAAGGTACAGTAGGCAAATTTGTTTTCACTAATATTAGTAGGTCATCACCACTGTAGTAGAATTTAAGTTAAACTTAGATAAGTACCTTATGAAGAGGCCAGCTACCTTGTCACAGCTAAAAAGTCAGAACTGAACAAATTTCTGCATGTATAATTGAACAAATTTGTTATCAAACTTGTGTGTGTGTCTTTGTATGATGAGTGTGTGTGTGTGTCATCAGTGTGTGTCTGTGTGTTTCTATCATACGTGTGTGTGTGTGTGTGTCATTAGGGTTTGTGTGTGTGTGTGTTTCATGACCAATTTTTCTTACTGGCAATTCAGTGGCAGTGTATTGCTTAGGCTTCCGTCGAAATGAAAGGAAAATCAACGAGTCTCACAGAACAACTTCAGTCTTCACTCTTCACTAGTTGAACACAAATAAAAAAAAAATTAAACTACTTCAAGGATAAATAAAAGGTTCAGAAGCAGCAGACCTAGATTGTCTAAGCTATTTTATAATGGGCAGCTATAGTTACAATGATGATGAAATGAACTATAGAAAAAGAAAGTATAAAATACAGAAGAATAAAAAAAAAATTAAGGGCAGAACTCAAAAGCTTTTAGCCATGCTGCTTGGAATTTAATCAATTAAAGGCTGAACACTTGTTCTTCAATTGTAGCAAAACCCTCCCTTTATGGTGGGAATCAATGTCCTAGGTTAACTCTTAAACTCTTAAACTGTTACAAGAACACAATAAGGGTAAGGGAAACTGTTAAACTCCAATAATAGGCGTTAACTCTTAAACTGTTACAAGAACACAATAAGGGTAAGGGAAACTTCACTAAGGAGAAGAAGCACAAAAAAGAAAGTATAAAATACAGAAGAATAAAAAAAAAATTAAGGGCAGAACTCAAAAGCTTTTAGCCATGCTGCTTGGAATTTAATCAATTAAAGGCTGAACACTTGTTCTTCAATTGTAGCAAAACCCTCCCTTTATGGTGGGAATCAATGTCCTAGGTTAACTCTTAAACTCTTAAACTGTTACAAGAACACAATAAGGGTAAGGGAAACTGTTAAACTCCAATAATAGGCGTTAACTCTTAAACTGTTACAAGAACACAATAAGGGTAAGGGAAACTTCACTAAGGAGAAGAAGCACAAAGTTGTCACGATGCTCGAGTTAAATATGAGATACCCTAGCCATGTTTAGTTCACTAAGTGTGCGATACATGAATGCAATCAAATATTCATACAGGATTAGACCAAACATACCTACGTGAGGTGGCGAAGGAGAAGAAGCACAGACTTCTGACGATGCTCGAGTGCGACGAACACGATGCTCGACCTTAGACAAAATGATGGTCAGATGGAGAACATACAGCTTCAAGGTAGATGGAGAACAAAGAGAGCAAGAAAGCTTAGATGGAGAAGAAGACAGAGAGAAGGACAAGACAACGCGAAGGAGACGAAACATACCTAGGTATGGTGGCGAAGGAGAAGAAGCAGAGACTTGTGACGATGCTCGAGTGCAACGAAGACGATGCTCAAGTGCGACGAACACGATGCTCAGATGCACACAGGGACGGTTTCGCTAGACGGAGATTAGAAGAAGAAGAGAGCGCGAAAGCTTAGATGGAGAAGAAGACACAGAGTGCCAGCTTCTTAGGGCTCACCATATTTTTTAAAATATAACTTCAACATCGGTTTTTAAAAAAACCCGATGTTAACAAAATGATGTTAAGGTTAACATCGGTTTTCTGGAGAAAACCGATGTTAACATAACAAACGTTAACATCGGTTTTCTAAAAACCCGATGTTAATAAACATATGTTAACATCGGTTATTTAAAAACCGATGTTACTAATAAATGTTAACATCGGTTCTCCAATAACCGATGTTAATGAACTTCGTTAACATCGGTTTTTCATAAAACCGATGTTAACGTATACACGGTATTTACAATTATGACACCACGCATATGTTAACATCGGTTTTTTTTAACAACCGATGTTAACACACCGATGTTGAATCCGCTTTTTGTAGTAGTGTAAAGATAATTTTGTTCAAATCAAATAAAAATATTATAAAGACATTTTTTTCCTTCAAGTTTATCTCATTTTCAATAACTATTTTTATTAATTTTATGAGAAAAATTAAATAAATACTACTTTCAAAACAATCTAATTACATCAAATAATTTTTATATTTAGTTAAAGTGAGATAATTTTTTAGTTTTATACAATATTATCAAAATTCAGTATTAAAAATAAACTATAAAAGTAATTACATACATAGATAAATGTGTATCAATTATTTAATTTTCACTTAACTTTTTATTTTATGTACAATTCAGACAATAAAGATTGAACTCAAAATGTATTTATCTCAAAATTTCACCACTGGGCCTTAATGGGTTTTAGTTTTCATATACTAACTAATTCAAATAGTAACATATTACATTAGACAGCTGAATATTAAGAACTGTGGAGATAGAAGAAAAAAACAGTAAAAAATAAAGTTGAGAGACAGCATATATGGTTTGTATTCCACTATTCTTTATGTCAGCAACTCAGCAAGCACACCGATTGTCTGCAATGATCAGAAATAGGGGCCAATTTTCGTAAGACTAATAATACAGAAATCAATTTTCATTTAAATATCTCATCAATATATTTTAATTTTTTTTCTATCTGTTTCTTTTTATTACATCATAAATTTTTTTATATTTTTAATTTTCTCTTTCTTTTTTCTTTCTTTAGATTTTGACTAACACATTGAATATTTATCATATATTTTTCTTTTCATAATTAAAAATGACAAAATATGCTCATTTACCTCTCCACCATATCTGTCATAATAATAATTGGAAGGAATTCAACTCATCTTCCATCAAACAATTAATGCTAGCCATGGCTACCGCGAGGTTGGCTCCCAACCAAGAGCTAAGTGCTTACCAAATCAAATACTACTATAATTTACGTTTAATAATATTTTTAATTAGTGTTTTTTCAGAAAAATTATTTATTTAGTGATCTACAATTATTAAAAATAGTTGTGGTAGTTTATAATCACCTAAAATATAAGGAGTCTAACTAAGTTGATTGAACAAAATGTAAATTATTATAAATTTTCTTACATAATCCTTAATTCTCACGTATTAAAAAAAAATCACCTAAAATAAAAGGAAACCATACTCATTAAATGTAACTTACTTTATATATATTTTTTTAAAAAAAATTGCACTAATTTAATAATTTAAAAAGAAAACTATTTCCTAAAAGATAGTCACTTAAATAATATAGTTTTCAATTTCTCTGCCCCTCCCTCTGTATGAAGCAAGAGTAGTATGCAAGAGAAGCAAATTGTGATTTTTTAGTCTTACACAAATAATTCACAGAAAAGTAAAAAGTAGTTGAGATCGATTAACTTATCCGTATATAGAGATTAATTGTATGGAAATGAAAATAGTTAATATTTAACTAAAATTATTTTTCACAATATATATAAGATTGAATTGTCAAACTCAATTTATCTTATCTCATTTGACACGTGTTTTTATGTAAATATAACACTCATTTATGATTGTGGATGCTAGAAACTTCATCTGATTGGACAAAAATATCTATTTTTATCAAATTTTCTGAATCATTTGAGGATATTTAGGAATTGTGTAAGTTACTAAATTCAAATGGTTACTTCTTTTTAATACAACTAATAAATTATGTATCATACTATGTTTTTACAAATTTAAAAATAGAGTTACTTTTTTGCTTTTATTATGTATCTTTATAGGAATAGGAATAACCATGGAGCTAATTTTCAAGTTAAAGTGCCAACTCCAAGTCTGCAAAAGGAATAAGTATATAAGGAATAAGTATATCTATTTATTGCTGTAAAAACAGTATATATATTCATTACGAATACCCAAACTTGAATATAGATCTAATATTCACTAGTAGTGTTCAAACCTAAATTTGCATGGACAGCAAATATCTGAACTCATAAATGTTATGAACAAAGAATAATTCATAGCTTTCGAGATCTAGGAGTCTCCAGAACAAGGTAAAAAGGAAAAAGATTGTATTATTGTTTGCCCATTAGCTACAGTGTTTCCTCATATATATAGAATTACTATCACACTACTAATGGTGCTTTTGGCATATTTGCCTTGGAGGAAACGGACGAAATTACAAAAGAAAAAGCAAGTCTGCTCCTAACGGAATTGGTGCCACCTCAGCTGACAGAATGGAATTGCAAGGTGATGATTGCATTGCTGAGGACCACGCTTGGCACTCATTTTGCCACAAAATCCTTCAGGTACTGTGGCTTAGTAATTTCCCTTTTTGGCCTTCTTGTCTCTGTGGTTGCTTTTGGTTCCTTTTCTTGCATTGTTGCTGGTTTTAGCTCTGATATTGGTTCTGTTTCTGCTTCTTGTTGTTTCATGTCTCTGGTTATAACATTCCCATGCGCATCGAAAACAACCTTGCCCCCAAGGTTGTAGGTTTCCTTGAGAAGGTGCCAAGGTTCCCACGAAGTGTCCTCCGACCAGAGGCCGGACCATTGAACCAGCAAGAGCAGTTGGTGATCGTCCCCTGAGCCGGACCATTTGGAATCCAGTATAGTGAGAGGCGTGACAAGTGGTTGATTATCTTCTGCTGACTCAGGTAGCATGATGGGGGTGTCTAGTGCTGATAATGGTGGATTATAAGGCCGGAGTAGGGAACAGTGGAAGACGGGGTGTATGCGTGAAGTGGGGGGTAAGTTAAGCTTGTAAGCAACTGGGCTGAGCTTTTGAATGACTTGGAAGGGGCCGTAGTATCTTTTTGCAAGTTTCGTGTATGGGGCGCCCACGACGGTGGATTGGCGTCTTGGATGGAGTTTTACCAGAACCATGTCTCCTTCGGTGAAGTGGAGTTCGCGATGGTGCTTGTCTGCAAGTTCTTTCATGTGTTGTTGGGCCTTGAACAGTTTGTGTCGCAAGCTTTTGAACATTAAGTCGCGATCAGTTAACCAAGTGTCGACAACGTCTATATTTGAATTTCTCGCCACGTATTGAGGAAGGTTGGGTGGTTTCTTCCCAAAGGTAATCTCGTAAGGAGACATGCCTGTAGCGGAGTGGACAGAGGTGTTGTAGGACCACTCCATCCACATTAGGAAGCGACCCCATGTTGAGGGTTTGTCGTGAACGAATGCCCTGAGGTATTGTTCAACGACTCTATTTATCACCTCCGTTTGGCCGTCTGTTTGGGGGTGATAAGCAGTGCTCATCCTAAGCGTTGTGCCGCTAAGTTTGAAGAGCTCCTACCAGAAACGGCTGATGAACAGAGGATCCCGATCAGAGACGAGACTTCGTGGGGGACCGTGGAGCTTACCGGAGACTTCCATGAACACTCTGGCAACTTTGAAGGCAATGTAGTGGGTTGGCAGTAATCCCAAGTGTACGCCTTTGGAGAATCTATCAACAATTACTAGTATAGTTGTATGGCCTTGATATGAGGGAAGGCCTACGATGAAGTCGAGGGACAAATCCTCCTTGGGTCTCGCCGGCACAGGTAACAGGCATAGCAGTTCGGCGCTCTTGCGATGGTCATTCTTAGTCTGTTGGCAAACCAGACAAGCAGCGACGAAGAGTTTGATGTCCTTCCTCATAGATGGCCAAATAAAGTTCTCGTCGACGCGTGCCGTGGTCTTTGCAACGCCCATGTGGCCCCCAGTGGGCGTATTGTGAAATTCAGAGATGATAGTGTGTATGATTGGGGAATCCTTGGGTAGCCATAAATGCCTCTTCTGCAGAATGAGTTTCTGATGGATCACACAATCTGGGTAAGCCTCAGGAGTTGCTTGAATACGGTGGCAATAATCCAGAAAGGTTGGGTCCCGATTCAGCTCCTTCTTCAGTTCCTACAAAAAAAAGAGAATTGGGAATTGTAAGAAGGAATAGTGTGGCGGCATTGGGTTCTGACTGCCGTGATAGCGCGTCCGCTGCGGTGTTTACCCGTCCGGCCCTGTACTGGATGGTGAAATCATAACCCAAGAGGCGGGCCAGGTAGCGGTGTTGTTCAGGTGTCTGGATAGCTTATGTCATCAGCTCCTTAAGGCTGCGATGGTCCGTTAAGATTATGAATTGGTGCCCGAGGAGATATTGGCGCCATTTTTTAACGGTCGCCGTGATGGCGGCGAGCTCCCTGACATAAGTGGAGGCGCGAAGGAGGGCGGGGCAGAATGGCTTGCTGAAGAAGGCGATGGGGTGATTTCTTTGGGAAAGCATCACACCCATCCCGACACCGGAGGCGTCTGTTTCCATGAAAAAAGGTAAGGAAAAATCCGACAAGCTGAGTACCGGGGCCCGACATAATGCATCCTTGAGTTGATTAAAAGCCGCGGTGGCGCTGTCATTCCATTGGAAAGAGTCTTTGGCTAGGAGGAGGGTCAAAGGTGTCGCGATGGAGGAATACCCTTTGATGAATCTCCTGTAAAAGCCAGAGAGACTGAGGAAACCCCGCAAGGCTCTGGCAGACTGTGGAGTGGGCCATTGTTGTATGGCCGTGATTTTTGCCGGCACCGGTGCAACACCATGTTGGGAGACAATGTGACCTAGGTATTCAACCTCTGTGACCGCAAAAGTGCACTTTGAGAGCTTGAGGAAGAGTTGATGAGTTCTGAGGACCTCGAAAGTGGTTCACAGATGTTCGAGGTGTTCCGGGAATGACTGGCTGTAGATAAGGATGTCATCGAAGAAGATGATGACGAATTTGCGTAAGTAAGGACCAAAGGTGGAATTCATGGTTGCTTGGAAGGTCGAAGGTGCGTTACACAATCCAAAGGGCATGACGAGGAATTCGTAATGACCTTGGTGCGTTCTGAAAGCAGTTTTCCCGATGTCGGATTCCGCCATGAGAATTTGGTGGTAACCTTGCATTAAGTCGAGCTTTGAGAACCATTTTGCGCCTCCCAATTCGTCCAAAAGCTCGTCGATTGTGGGAATGGGAAAGCGGTCCTTGATTGTCAAGGCGTTTAAGGCTTTGTAGTCTACGCAAAAACGCCAAGAGCCATCTCTCTTTTTGACGAAGAGCACCGGCGACGAGAAGGGGCTCGTGCTTGGTCGAATGATGCCGGACTGAAGCATTGTGGTAACTTGAGCCTCAATTTCCTATTTCTGGGAAAAAGGGTATCGATAAGGTTTAACATTTACAGGAGTGGCGGAGGGGTGGGGGTGAATGTAGTGATTGGTGGGCCGGGATGGTGGTAGGGTTTGTGGAGTTTGAAAAAGAGGGCTGAATTGGTTGATGAGGGATTGAATTTCAGGTGGTGTGTGTGGAGTGTCAGGGATGGAGGTATCAACGCGAATATGGAAGAATTCGCTGTCACCATCCGTGTGGAGCATATGACGGAGCTGAGGTGGGGAGATAGCTTGAAGTTCACTAGAGGAGTCACCACTGAGCTCGATGATTATCCCATTATGAACAAACTTCATGGTTAAGGTGTTGTAATCAGTCAGGATAGGGCCCAAGGATTTTAACCAATGGACGCCGAGAACGACGTTAGCACCGCTAATTGGCAAGACATGGAGGTCTGTTTTGAAGGTATGGCCTTGTATGCGAATGGAGGTAGCAGAGGAGAGTAGATGGCATTCCAGTTCGTTCTTGTTGCCAACTAGGACTCGCAGGGGTGGTGTGGGGGTGGCGGTAAGGCCCAGGTGGCGGACGAGGCGAGCCTGCACAAAGTTGTGCGTGCTGCCGCCGTCCACAAGGATCACGACGGGCTGACAGCCAATGTGGCCCAATAACCGTAGGGTCTCCGAGGCGGAATGACCCGAGAGGGCATAAAAACTAATTTGGGCTTGGGGTGGTTTGGGCTGGGTTGGGTCGTCAGGTTGCGGGTTTAGATTAGGGTCTGGGTGTGTGGGAGATAAATTGGGTTGAGGGGTGTTGTCTGGGGGCTCTGAGTCCGCGATGAGAACGAAGAAGCGTGAGGCACAATGGTGGCCCCGCATAAATTTCTTGACACAGTTAAAACAGAGGCCCCGCTCGCGGTGGCTAGCCATCTCGGTCGGGGTAAGGTGCTTCAGGGGTATAGGTGGTGGTTTGGGTGGAGGGGGTAACAGGGGTAGGGTTGGCGGAGGGGGCGAAGACAGAGGGATGGTCGGAGGGTTAGGGGGAAAGTAAGGTTGAGGGCTTGGGGTGGCTCGGTGTCGTGATGGACGGCGGGTGTCTGCCAGCTTTTCTTCCTGGAGTCGGGCGAGTCCCACGGCGTGGACCATGGTGAGAGGCTGAAGCATTTTAACTTCGCGACGGATGTCAGGGTCCAATCCTGAAATGAAGCAGCTCAGAAGGAGAGAAAGGGAGAGCCCAACGATGCGATTGGCAATGGCCTCGAATTGGGTAAGGTATTCTGTCACCGTTCCTATTTGAGTGAGCTTGAAGAGGAGCCCAGTAGGGTCCTCATATGGCGAGTGGGAGAAGCGAACGTCAAGGGCCTCGAGAAAACTCTGCCACGTCGTGAGCTGATGGTTGCGCATGAGCCACTGGAACCATGCCAGCGCCGGCCCCTCCATGTAGAAGGAGGCAATAGTGAGGCGCTCCGAGTCCGGGGTAGAATGGTAAGCAAAAAATTGTTGGATTTTAAAAATCCATCCAGATGGGTCTGAACCATCAAAACGTGGAACATCAAGTTTCATTTTCTGTGGATTGTTGGTGTTTGCAGGTGAAGGGTTGGCTGAAGAGGAGGATGGTGAGTGGGTGTTAGTGCTGGTCTGTTCAAGGTTGGCTACTCGAAGGAGTAAATCTTCAAGTTTTTCGGTAACGTGGATTTGAGAAGCTGCAAGTTTAGAGATGGCATCTTCAATGCGGTCCAGAGTGGATTTATCGTGAGTTGCCATGGGAGGGTGAAGATGAAAGCACCAGAAATGTTATGAACAAAGAGTAATTCCTAGCTTTCGAGACCTAGGAGTCTCCTGAACAAGGTAAGAAGGAAAAAGATTGTATTATTGCTTACCCATTAGCTAGTGTTTCCTCATATATATAGAATTACTACCACACTACTAATGGTGCTTTTGGCATATTTGCCTTGGAGGAAACGGACGAAATTACAAAAGAAAAAGCAAGTCTGCTCCTAACGGAATTAGTGCCACCTCAGCCGACAGAATGGAATTGCAAGGTGATGATTGCATTGCTGAGGACCACGCTTGGCACTCATTTTGTCACAAAATTCTTCATGTACTGTGGCTTAGTAATTTCCCTTTTTGGCCTTCTTGTCTCTGTGGTTGCTTTTGGTTCCTTTTCTTGCATTGTTGCTGGTTTTAGCTCTGATATTGGTTTTGTTTCTGTTTCCTGTTGTTTCATGTCTCTGGTTATAACTCATAACCTCTCTCAACTAATATCTAAAAATCGTCATAGATCTTAGATTTGGTGCCTATCAAATATCTAGAGTAAAACTGCTTTGAAAAATCTCCTAGATAACAGGTCAACTAGCTGCTACTATTAGATAACCACAAAAATGCTACATAAAATAGGTAACGTGGATTTTAACACGGGGAAGTTAAAAAATGATTCACCATGGACAATTTTATAGCATTTGATATTTAAATACTTAATCACTTTCTTTAAATTATTATATGCTGGTTCCTTCACGACTCCATTTTGTTAAATCCCAGTTCTAAAATAAACCTCATTCTTTGATATTTTAGGGGGTTAAAATGGATTAAATCAGTGTATGTTTGGATTAAAATTTGCAAATTTAAGTTTGAATTAAAAGTATGTTGTAGACTTAAATTTGATAAAAATAAGTTTATTATAACATAATTTGTATTTTGCATATTTTTTGTTTAAAAGTATGTTGATAAAATGATTTTTTTAATAATATCAATTAAAAGTATTTTTACCTCATTTTTTATTGTAAATAAAAAAATCAAAAGTATTTTTTCTTTAAAAGCAACTCATTGCTTCTGATTCAAACCTAAGTTTGTCCTAAATGTATATAACAAATTAATTTTTAGAGAAATTCAAACATGATACAAAATTGAGTTTGAGTTTCCAAAAGTATGTTTAAGGTCTCAAATAAATATCCCAATATATCCTTAGTTAGAAATAAAAGATTTACCTAGTGATTGAAGACTTAAGGGTGAAAAAAAAATTGAAAAAGAAAAAAGTTAGACTTTGAATCCTCTTATTAATATTTCTAATAAAACTAATAAAATAATATTTACTGATAAAAAAAATCAGGTTAACTCAATTATCTCGATGTATACCAGTCAATTTCGTAAAAATGTATGTTTCAGCGTCCATTGATCCAATCCGGCTTGAATTTTTATTGACCCGAACCAGGCTAGCCAATGTGGGCTCGACCAAGCAACTTGGCTCATTTTTTAATTGGTAAAATTACAAATGATAAATTGAATGTTGCATGTATTGTTAATATTCATTTTAAGATTAATATTCTATGTATGTTGATTTTATTTTTATTTTTATTTTACTTTTGAACGCTTATTTATTATTACAATTGATGCACTCTATTTTATTTCTATTATTGTACATTATATTTTGCTATTTTACTATATAAATGACAACTTATATATATATATATATATATATATATATATATATATATATATATATATATATATTATTTTAATTTATGGAGATTAAAAAGTATTTTATTAACTTGTTATATAAAAACTAATATGCTTAATTTTTAATTTTTTATAGGTTAAACTAATTTTTATCCTCTATTTTTTTTTTCTTTTTGTTTGATTTTATCCTCTGTTTTTCATTCGGGTTCATTTAACTCATCTAATTTTTAGAATAGGTTCAATTAGGTATTGATGGTTCATAGGCCGGTGTATCATGACGACCTACCAAAGATTGAGTTGCACAAGCAAAATTCTAACCTTAAATCAATCTTTAATCAATTTAATCCGAAAATGCTTAACCCGTAATTCAAGCATATCCAAATTGACAACTCTTAGATAAAGCCTCTTAAAGCATCACCAACGTTAACAAATTATATATTTTTAGACATGATTGGTTAATAAATTGTTTATTTTTAGACATCGTTATTTAACTCTCTTTTTTTATCATTGGAGGTGATTTATGTGTTGTATTGGATTGCTTAAAATTAAACTTCATTATTTATACAAGTAACAGTTGCTTATGAAAAAAATAATATTTTCTTAGCATTTAAGGATCATTTATGTTGAAAAATATCAAGAATAAATTTTCCCATCGTCTATGTGAATAAGATGGATAATAAGAAAAATAAATTAAGAGAGTAAGAAAATAAAAATAATATAATTTTTTTAACATGAAAACCCCCCTCAATATAAAAAGGAAAAAAACAATATAACCAAGTCGATAAAGAATATCTCTATTATGAAGAATGGTAAAAAATATAACTCTTTTTCTTGGAGAGGATTACAAAAAAGCTCTCTCACTCTATCACTCTTCAAGAATCTCACTTGTTTAGTGGACTGATATGACTTCTCCTAAGAGTAATAAATGGATGTAACTTTTGTGGGAGGAAATCTAGTAACTTGGAGAAGTAAAAAGCAACAAGTAGTTGTTAGATCAAGTACTGAAGCGGAGTTTAGAGGGATGACAATTAGAATATGTGAACTGATATGGATTAGAAATCTCTTGAAGGATATTGGATATGAACAAAAGGATGCAATGAAACTTTACTATGATAATAAATCAGCCATAGAGATTGCTAACAACCCCGTCCAACATGATCGTATAAAATATGTGGAAATTGACAGACATTTCATTAAAGAAAAAATTGAAGATGATACTATTATCTTTTCTTTTGTAAAATCAGAACAACAACTTGCTGATATGCTGACCAAGGTAGTAGCATCCAAGATCCTTAGTAGTTCTCTTTACAAGTTTGAAATGTGTGACATTTTATGCACCAACTTGAGAGGGGGTGTTAGAATCCATTAATGGTAGGGATTAATTATGATTTGTCCGTGATTCTGTTTTGATATTTTGTCCTCAATAATCATGGAGAAATGATAGAAAAGATTATGTATTTATTCAGTGTATCAAATTAATGAAAATTATTTGAGTGATATGAACAAAAGGATGCAATGAAGCTTTACTATGATAATAAATCAACCAAGAATAATTCCTTACAAACCCCATTTATACACTGGAGTGATATGACTTCTTCCAAAAGTAATAAATGGGTGTAAATTAATTTTCATATTTCTAAGAACTTTTGAACATGTTATCTTGATTTTTATAAGATGAATGTGATATTATCATGAGTCAAAGATGAAATTCCAAAACCTTGGAATCTTCACCTTTTATTTTCCATGCATTTGATATTATCAAAATTTGTTGAATGGGATGCTCCATAATTATGGAGAGATTTCCAATAATTTAAGAGTATAATTCAGGAATTTCTTAAAATTATACTATTGAAACAAAAAATATATAAATTATTTAACTATAATATGACATTATAAGGACCAATTAGCATAAAATAAAAAACTTAAAATAAGTTAGTTAAATTGCACACATTAAAAATGCTCTCGGAAGTAAATTGAAAATTTGAAACCCGTAATTGTGTAACCCGGAGAAGAAGTAAACTTCTCAATCTGTGCGTACCCTCTGCTTGAAATGATGCTGTTCAGTATCGATTTGTTTTCTTTGATTTGGGAATTGGAATGGTACTTTTAATTCTATCACCTTATTTTTATATAATATTCTGCCGATAACTGCATATTTTGGGAACTCAAGTTAATGACAACGTGTAATATAATTAGGATGGTCAGAGTACAAAAGAATGAACATCTTTTGACTTTTATAAAAAAATTTTAAAATACAATTTTTGTTTCCTGATTTTTTTTAAATCCATAATTTTAATTTCTTTATTTTTTAATTAAAACATTTTATTTCATTTAAAAAAATATAATTTTAATCCACGTGATTAATTTCAAACATTATCTATGTATTGTTTTAATTTTCTTTTATAAATTATGCTTATCAATAATTAAATAATTAAAAAAAATATGTCACATAAGTAATCAACATATACATGTAAGCCAATGTTAATAAAAATAGTCAAATATTTAAAAATAGATCATTGGAATTAAAATGATGAATTTTTAAAAAATAAGACACAAAATATCTCAATTAAAAAATACGAGAGATTAAAATTATAGATTTAAAAAAATAAAAAGATAAAAATTATATTTTAGTCGTATTTTTTTATTATCTAAAATTCTGTTGGGTTGCAGTAAAAAAGATGTGTTGGGTTTTGTAGGTAAATAGAAAGCCATACGAGAAATATAAATGGAAGTAGACCCAAATTTTCTCCTCACTCTTATTGTAAGTTCCATATCTCTGTTGTTCAACTAGACATCGTGCAAACTATCCACGAGACATTGCTTTATCTTTTGCAAAAATTTTAACAAATTATTCTTTCTACGAAGGATTGATTTGTATATAAATATCATTGTAGTTATATACACAGCCATTTTATCGAGGTTCTAAGTAATCCATCTTTCCTTAAAAAAAAAAAAAAAAGAATACAGTGGTCCATCTTATCCACATTCTTTTTTTTATATTACAATATCTAAGGTAATAATTTTGTTAAAATTGGTATGTACATTTTGGACTTTGGAAAATATTTTATCAGTTTTGGAGTTAAAAAGTCAAATATTGAATGACTATTAAATAAATTATTGATGATAAGATGTCTATATACAACATATGTGCTTGGTCCATTTTCCACATTTCTTAATGACCTCTGCCTTGTTTCTCCATTCTCGATTTTCGATATTTTTTTTATCTAATTTTGTTTTTGGTGTTTAGAGCCTTGTTGGGTTTCGAAATAGCGACCTACACCTTATTGGAATTCGCATGAGTAACTCGACCATTTAAGGTTCTTTGATATTTATTCATTTTTCATATCTTATATGCTTATGCGTTTTTGTTTACTTTTTCAATTTATTTTGTGCATCATTATATTCTGAAAAATTTTATTTTGTTCATATATATATATATATATATGAAATCAAATGCATAATATTATATTTTAATTATGCAATTATGTATGAGAATTTTATTCATTATTGTATTATATCTTGATCTTGAAGTGCATAATATGATTTATTCTCGTATGACTAAGTTTTATGTCTAAGTGATCTTTATAATTTTGATTAATTATGAATTAGCCACAACATCTATAATTTGATTAAAATTATATATTAAGTTGTTTAAAGATCATATAAGGAATTAAACATAATATTATGATTAATTGTACTTTATATAATGAATTTTATCCCACATGAATTTTTATTATATTTGTATAACTAATTAGGATAAAATGTCATATTATTTTTCATGGTTTACCTATAGGGATCATGAGATATGTATAATTTGCCAGTTTTATCATAAAGTAAATATTTGCAATAAAAGATCAAATTATTTTCATGATGTACTCGTAAAACATGAATCCGAGTATATAATTTGATTATTCTATCATAAAACTTAACTGTATCTTATTGAATTAAAAATTTAGTCCATAGATAATTTTTATGTCACAAGATTCAATTTTCTGGTACGTTTACATTGGTAAAACATACAATTAAGATTAATATGCCTCAAATTTTGACATAAGCCTTAGGATTTTTGCAACTTCTCAAACTGTTAGTTTTTCTGATATTCAATATATTGTTCCCGAACTTAAAGGAGATAACTATAAGATATGGAAGGAGAGAATTTTTCTGCAATTGGGGTGGATGAACATAGACTATGCTATAAGGAAAGACGGACCATCTGCAATAACCCAACTACTATTGCGCTATATGAGCGGTGAGAGCGATCCAACCGGCTCAGCATGATGTTCATTAAGACCAAAATCTTGGCTGGGATACGTGGTTCTGTCGATTAGCATGAAAAAGTCCGAGACTTGCTTAAGGCTATTGATGACCAGTTCATCACTTCAGATAAGGCTTTAGCAAGCACCCTGATCATGAAGTTTTCCTTTCTCCGACTCACCAGTGTGAAATGTGTGTGTGAGTACATAATGCAAATACGAGATATTTCAGCTCAACTTAAGAAACTAGAGGTTGATATGTTTGAGTCCTTCTTGGTGCACTTCATTCTGAACACTCTTCCGCCAGAATATGGGTCGTTTAAGATTTCCTACAACACACATAAGGACAAATGACCTTTCAAGGAATTAATGACCATGTGTGTTCAGGAAGAAGAAAGGCTTGTAATGGAGATGAGTGAGAGTGCATTGCTGACAACTGCTTGTGAGAAGAACAAAATAACTAAGTCTCAAGCTAATTAGGAGGGGAATGGTAAAATACCACCTCAAGCTCATATTAAAAAGGTGGCAAAGTGTTTCTTCTGTAAAAAGAAGGGACGCATGTAGAAGAATTGTCCCAGATTCCAAAAATGGCTTGAGAAGAAAGATAAATCAATCTCATTAGTATGTTTCAAATCTAATATGGCTAGTGTTATATTAACACCTGGTAGATTGATTATGGATCTACAATCCATATTGCAAATTCTCTACAGGGTATGCAAAACCTAATGATACCAGTGGGAAGTGAGCAAAGCATTTTATCAAGTTAGGCTCACTTGTGGAGGCTATTGGAAATTGCATTTTAACTTTAAGTAGTGACTTTATTTTGAAACTAGAAAGGACTTTTTATGTGCCAAGTTTTTCTCAAAACTTGATTTCTGTTTCCAAACTCATACCTTTTGGATATTTCTTTAATTTTAAAGATACATCGTTTGAATTATTTTATAATTCTGAATGCATTGGGAATGGTATCTTGTCTGATGGTCTTTATCTTCTTGGTTTACAAAATGATGTCACTTATAGTTCAATGCATGTTCAAACTGGTATTAAAATGTGTAATATTATTGAGAATTCCTCTATGTTATGGCTCTGAAGATTAAGACATATCTCTATTGATAGGATTAAAAGGTTAGTGAAAGATGGGGTACTCAATACTCTAGATTTTGCTAACTTTAAGATTTTTGTGGACTGCATTAAGGGTAAGCAGACCAACATGTCTAAGAAAGGTGCTAATAAGAGTTCAAACATATTAGAAATAATTCATGCTAATATTTGTTGTCCAGATATGGATGCACATAGTTAGAAATATTTTATCACCTTTATGAATGATTATTCACGATATATGCTTCATAATAAAAATGAAGAATTGGATGCCTTCAAAGTCTTTAAGGTTGAAGTTGAGAACCATTGTGGCAAGCAAATAAAAATAGTGAGATCAGATAAAGCTGGAGAATATTATGACAGATATACTGAGAATGGACAAACACCTGCTCCTTTTGCAAAGTTTCTTCAAGAACATGGAATTGTTGCCCAATGGTCCATGCTTGGTTCTCCAAATCAGAATGGTGTGGCAGAAAGAAGGAACCGAACATTATTGGACATGGTACAAAGTATTCTTAGCAACTTCAATCTTCCTAAATCCTTGTGGGCTGAAGCACTAAAGACAACAGTGTATATATTAAATCGTGTTCCAACCAAGGTTGTCCCAAAGACAACTTTTAAGTTGTTTAAAGGTTGGAAACCAAGTTTAAAACATATGAGCATTTGGGGTTGTCCGTTTGAGGTGAGAATATATAATCCACAAGAGAAGAAACTTGACTCAAGGACTATTAGTGGGTATTTCATTGGATATACCGAAAGGTCTAAAGGTTATAGGTTTTATTGCCCATATCATATTACTAGAATTGTGGAATCAAGAAATGTCAAGTTTGTTGAAAATGACTTGATTAGTGGGAGTGATCAATTGAGGGACTTATGTTCTAAAATTGATCATGTAGAGTCTCAACCTTCCACATTAAGTGAAAGATTGGTTGTAATTCATACCCCTCAAGTTCAAAGGGATGATGAACAACAAATGACTGACATTCCACAACCTATTGCTGATAATCCAGTAGATCAAGTTGATCATCAAATTCCTAAAAATGATGAACAACCAGCAGAACAACATGATCCACAAAAAAATGTTGATGCAACATTAAAGAGGTCACTAGAGTAAGAAAATCAGTTATTCCTAGTGTTATATTGTATATTTGCAAAAATCTGACTATAATATTGGAGCTGAAAATGATTCCAGAATTTTTGATCAAGTCATGAGTTGTAAAAAGTCAAATTTATGGTATGATGTCATGAAGGATGAGATGAGTTCCATGCAGAGTAATACAGTTTGGAACCTTGCAAAGTTTCCTAATGGGGCAAAGGCCATTGGCTGTAAATAGGTCTTTAAGACCAAAATGGATTCATTAGGCAACAATGAGAGATGCAAGGCAAGACTCGTTACTAAGGGATTTACTCAAAAAGAATGAATCGATTACACAAAGACTTTTTCTCCTATATCCAAGAAAGATTCTCTTCGTATTATCTTGATGTTAGTTGCTCATTTTGACCTTGAGTTGCAAAAAATGGATGTGAAAACAACCTTTCTTAATGGTGATTTAGAGGAGGAGGTTTATATGAAACAACCTGAAGGCTTCTCCTCTAGCGGTTGTGAGTATTTGATTTATAAGCTTAAGAAATCTATATATGGTTTAAAACAAGCCTCCCATCAGTGGTACCTTAAGTTTCATGGGATAATTTCTTCATTTGGTTTTGATGAAAACCCCATGGATCAATGCATATACCACAAGGTCAGTAAAAGTAAAATATGTTTTCTTGTTTTATATGTAGATGATATTTAACTTGTAGTCAATGATCAGGGTTTGCTACATGAGGTGATTCTCTCTAAGAATTTTGACATGAAGGATATAGGTGATGCATATTATGTCATTGACATTAAGATTCATAGAGATAGACTTCAAGGTATTTTAGGTCTATCACATGAAACCAATTTTAACAAAATTTTAGTGAGATTTCAGATGAAAGATTGTTCACCAAGTGTCGCTCCCATTGTGAAGGGTGATAGGTTTAATTTGAACCAATGCCCAAAGAATGACTTTAAGAGGGAACAAATGAAAAACATTCCTTATGTTTTAGTTGTTAGAAGCCTCGTGTATGCTCAAGTATGCACAAGGCCTGACATTGCTTTTGTAGTTGGAATGTTAGGAAGATATCAGAATAATCCAAGTATTGACCATTGGGGAGCTGCAAAGAAAGTGATGAGGTACCTTCAAGGAACCAAAGATTATATGCTATGCATAGACAAACAGACAATCTAGATGTGATTGGTTATTCAGACTCAGACTTTATTGGCTGTGTTGATTCTCGCAAATCAACATCTGGGAACATTTTCATGATGACTGGTGGAGCTATTTCGTGGAGGAGTGTTAAGCAGACTATGACTGCTACTTCTATCATGGAAGCTGAGTTTGTCTCTTGCTTTGAGGCTACATAACATGGTGTATGGCTTAAGAGTTTCATTTCTGGGCTGAAGATAGTTGATATTATTTCAAGGCCTTTGAGAATTTTCTGCGAAAACTCAACTACTGTCTTTATGGCTAAGATAACATAAGTGGAAGTTGAAGTAAGCACATCGACATTAAGTACTTAGTCATTAGAGGAAGAGTAAAAGACAAGAAAGTAGTCATTGAACATATAAGCACTAAGTTGATGACTTTGACTAAGGGCATTCCATCGTTTAAATTCAAGGATCATGTAGAGAGAATGAGACTTGATTCCACTTTATGATTTATAGGTTAGAGTTGAAACTTTTATATAGTATTATTTTTTTCATATTCAGGCGCACATTGATTTATTTGAGAAAAATTATATGTTGGACCAAAAATAAACATTGAGTTTATTCATTAAGTTTTATTACCACATTGAGTATACTACTTGGGAAATTGAGCATGTTGTAATACATGGATGATATTACTTGTAATAAAAGAAATTATCGCTATGATTCGTATGTTCATTTCTTAAGAAGATTGAGCATTGACTTATTTAAATCAATGAATCAAAATGTTTGGACCAAGTGGGAGAATGTAATAATTTTGTTAAAATTGGTTTGTACGTTTTGGACTTGGTAGGTCAAGTGCTCCATCAGTTTTGGAGTTGAAAAACTAAATATTGAATGACTACTAATAGGTGGTAATGACTATTAATTGGTGGTAATGACTACTAATTGTATTCTTAATGGTAGAATGCCTATATATAACACATGTGTTTAGTCCCTGAGTTCGCATATTTCATTTTCGTCTAATGCACCATCTATAAAGAGAGTGAGAGCTTGAAAAAATCAAAACAAAACAGCTCTTTCATGGCAATGGTTGAAGGTATATTTTGATTTTGTTTTCTACATTTATTAATCACCTGTGTTTGATTTTGTAGTTTGTAACATCACATGTTTGATATTTTAGTCTTACAATCTAGTGTGCAACTTTAATGAGGTCTATCACAAGCAAGATTTTAACTTGACCATGTGATTGCCATTATTGTCATTCATCAAGAAAACAACTCTAACCCTTATGATATGTTTGGTAGAGATAAGGGAAATTTTTGTATTTTTTTAGATTTATATATTTTATACTCTATTTTAATTTTAAAAAATTTCTTCTATTTTCATCATTTCTATTTCTATCCTTTAAATTAAACACGCCGTTAAAATTTTATTCTCCATCCCCTCATTGTATAGCGATGGTCATGGATTGGGTTGGGAGAAAATTTTGGTATGAATGAATAGATGAAGTCAAGTCACATCAATTTTTTGATAGTGGGTCGATTTAAGTTGTGCCATTACTTCACAAAAGAAACCACTTGCCTTGAAAAACAAAAGAAACCATTTGAAAAAAATCATTAAAAGAAAAATAAATAAAGAAATAGAAATGGAAAGTTAAAAACATAGTAGGTTAGATGACTTTCAGTTCCACTTTAATATAAGAATTTTGCAATGATTCTTCAAAAATCGATTTAGTATATAAGACAAAGATATTTAAAAAATATTTCCTACACTTATTGTACTAGGAATTGATGTAGAATTAACTTTCTATATTAGTTCTAATAATTAAAGTAACTAATATAAAATTATCTTTCTATATTAGTTCTAATAATTAAGGTAACTAATATAGAATGTGGATTTTCTTATACAAAGAATCGATGTAGAGAAACATGTGTAAAACGTTGATACCTTTTCAAGTTATGAAATTTTCTTACAAAACTTTTTAGATTGGTTGTTCTAATAATTGATGAAGTAAGTCACATTTTACATCTATTTTAGTAAGTAAATGTTACTAAATGTCATTGAAGAAGCCTTTGAAAGTCTAATGCCTTCATTTTTGTGTTGGTGGCCTCTTTCACCTTATTTTGTATTGATGCATAAATAACATTATGAACTGTGTAACAATCAATGAATTTTGGAATTGTGTTAATTAATGGAAAAGTATTGTTTAAATTTGAGACTTCATATATCTCATAACCATTAAGGAAAGTTTGTGTACAAGAAGAAAAGTTTCCACATGATTAAGAGTGCACCAAAGTCATAAATATAAGTGATTAGTAGTCCTTGTACTAAACTAATATCTAAGATATTGATAAAAAAAAATATCCAAGATAAACTTTCTCAACATATTGTTATAAGTTCATTTCAATTGGTAGGACATGTAGATAACCAAATTTCCCTGCAGACTTTTTGGTAAAACATAGGGTTGCTAACTTTGAAAAATGGAAGCTTGCTCGTGTCCTCCCATTGAAATTAGTCATTGGTCGATGGCCTTACGCAACCTATATTTTTCGGTCGTAGTTTGTTTTTTACTGTATTGTTTCTTTTATTTTCTTACGTTACCAAAAACCAAAATCTAAAACAAACTGAGAAAGTATACAAAAGTGCAGCGGAATAGTCATCTCCCTTATGACATTATTTATTTGCAGTACAAGTTTTTTTTATTGCTAAATGAAAATTAAATTTACCACACCAAAGGTATAAATTATATTTGGTATGGAATTGTTTTAACTTAATTCTAATGAAGAACTTTACTTATATAGTAGTTGTATTTGAATCAAACATAATTATTTTCAATAAATAAATGATATTATGATCTATAAAAAAATTGAAAATGAAATTTGGACTTTTGTACGACAAACGTGGTGTTAACTTTCTCGTTTAACATCCTTTCAATGCACAAAGGAATCTTTATACAGCAAAATCATTTCACTGTGGGAAAATCTCCACAAAAAAGAAAAAAGATGCTTTTGGCAAGTGGAATCGTGGGAGAGGGGGTGTCTTTTTCTTTTAAAGTAAATCTCTATCAACTTTCATAATTCAGTTTTCCTTTACCACATATTATGTACCATATGATTTGTCGTATAATCTCTATACCTTTATTCCAACTTCGAAAGAGGAAAGGTGTGAGAACACAGCAAAAGTTAAAAAGATGATTTTCAGTGTCACAAAAACTATCGAGAAGAGGGGTGAAAAGAGCTTACTCATTGGATTGCCTAGAGAATGCCACAATTCTGTAGTTGAAATTAAAATAACATGGCAATCAAACATATCCGAATGATAAATATAGAATAAATGATGATTTTGATTTCTAAATATATAAATTGGTGATAATTTAATCTTTCAAAAGATTTTTTTTTTGTTTTAATTTTTAAATATGTAAAATATATAATAATTATGTCTTATAATTTAATGTCAAATTAATCTTTAATATTATAATTTAATAATAAAATAATTTTATAAATTTAACCATAAAACAAAATTGTCACATTTTTTAAATATTCATAAAATAAATTAGAACTTTTATTTAAAAAAATTAAATTATCACAAAAAAACTCATTCACCCAAATATATAACATGAATCATGAGCCACATTATGAAATAGAAAACATGGTTCCTAGTCATAAAAAAGAAGAAAGAGAGAAAGAAAACATGATTCCTTCCAAAAAAGACAATCATACTTTTTGGACACGTGGTTTTCTTTGCAGGTTTTACAATTACATTATGTTACCACAGAATATTCTGCCAGCGAAGGACAGAGAATCGGGTTTCGAAAAGCACCAATACACTAGCTAGCATTAGCATAGCACTGTGTGAATTAAGATAATAATTTAACAAAATGCAACGAACAACCAATGATACAATCGGGTTAATTATGAAATAGTATTGATTATCTCCACTTGTGAGATATTTTCATTTTAAAAAAATAATAACTCTTGTCGTTAAATAAAAACTTTTTCAGGGATTCATCTTTTTTTGTGACTCACATGCATATCTGATCTTTTTTTTTTTTTCTGGGGGTGTGGCGCTGTTTTGTGCTTCATATATATTAAATCCATAAATAAATATGACAATAACGGTACAGGATAATATTACAAGCCAAATATCACGAATTAAAGGTCAAGACAAAATGGCAAAAAAAAAAAACTAACAATAAAATAACGGAAGATAAAGGGACATGTGATATGAGATGAGAATTGCTTTCTGATTCTGAATATTATTGAGATTTTGTGGCGTGTGGTCCTGGCAGAGAATCAACCAAATTAAATCTGGCTAAATTTCTTGAGACTGAGCAATGCCAATAAATTCTACATTCTGGTAACAAAGCCTTGATTGCTAGTAACATATTGCCAAGGATAGCACACCTAGAATCCAAAAGAAAGAAAACAAAACACAACACTAAGAATATTCCCAAAAATTAGGTTTTCCCCCTAGGACTGAAAAGAGAGAGTTAAACTAGCCACACATTTTAACAATATATATAAAACTTTTTGTCAATTAGTTAGGTTATAAAAAATAAAAGATAAAACTACTTTTGTCAATAAATTTATTGAAAGTTATTTAAAATATTTTAATGCTTATAAAATCAAAATAAATTTAAGGGAAGCTTGTTCATTTTTATTTATTTATTTTCTTCAAAAACTGCTTTGTTAGTATTTATTTGGAAGAGAAATTGGACATAAACAAGGGCCGAAATCCATCAACTCCCAGCTGCATGACAAAGCCCAATTGGTCATGATTCATAGCAAAATAAATAAACACGGACCTATACAAATTATTCTTTTAAAAGTATAGCAGAAGCAAATATATGAATTAACCTCTAATTCTCTAACCTACCAAGTAGTGATTCACAATGAAAGCAAATTACAATATCTAGTAAGCTTTACTTACAGGGTCAACTGTCAAATTTGAACCTTAAAACTGTTACTTAGGCAAGGCCTTAACCACTATCCCATGCCCAAAATTGCAGGAGCTCTTGCTTGGGGCAAAAAAGAAGAAAGAAAATTCTCACACAATGTGTTGTATGTTTTTACGACATAAACTAGTTCTTTTGTTATCATTTATCAAACTCCCAAACCCACACATATCCAGCACAGGAAACTTAACAACTCCTTTGTATTTTTCAAGAATATAATGGAAATAATGTAGATAAATCCATTAACTTCGGTAGTAATTTTCTCACTGTCAGTTTATAGATGGTTCATGATCTATATAACGTGTATATATCCTCAGTTATCCATTTAAAGTGAGAAAAGTATTCATATAGCTCATTTAAATTAATTTCAAACGTTTGGACACTATAATAAAAGTTCAGCTTCACCGAACAATGTATCCTATCGCACTAAATAACTCTAATCTTCGCGACATATAAACCTAAACATGTGTATGAAGGACATTTGAGCACTAATTAAACACCAACCGAGCGAGGCACTATCAAGTCCAATGACGACACTCCAAAGATTTCTAATATAAATACGAAATATATGAATTTTGATAATATATTAGAGAAAACTATGTACTACAAAATCTTTAAATTTCTTCATACTTTTTATTTGCTCTTTTAAACCTTTTAACTCATTTTTCTATTTCAAATTAGTGTTGAAGCTCCGATTATGAGTAAAACCAATAACAATTTAAAGATTAAAGAAACATTAACTTAAGGACTTAATTTACAGATAAAAAATTAAGGAATTAAATTTGAACAAAAATTATTGTAGAATCAAAATCACACCAATCATATTTGAGAAAGCAAAATACACTTCGTGCCTATCATTCGTCGACGAAGCACAATCTACAACCTCCAGTATCTGATTTAGACAAGAAATTTAAATACACTTGGGTAAGATTAAGAGTTTCAGGTGACGAAAACCTCATACATAAAGGGCTCCTACATATTCAAGAGATGTAATGTATTGTACGGGAACTTGAGAGGCACAAATGTAGCATTTTAAAATACATGCACTAGAGTTGATCAATAAAGAAAACTTAAAAGAAAACTTTGCCTCAGTATACATCAAATTTTAATGGCAGAATATACGAGGTTGTAATAAAAGCATAGATCACGATTCCATGTCGTACTTCAAATTTTAAAAGAACAGCATATAAATAAAGGAACCTCCAATAAAATAACAATCAATATATACAATTTTCATGGTATGAGCATGACTCATTGTGATATCTGAGACTAGTAATCTTCACGACTCCAACCAAAAGGCAAAACAAGTTGATGCAAAATGATGGAAACTCAGCTGAATTACCTAACTATCTGTTTCACTAAGCTTGACGCTTCCACTCATTTCCAAACAGTCGTTTGTGTTTCCTACCCTGCAAAAAAGTCCAAATGGCAAGACATGGGCTCATCGTATGTTAGCCTTTTATACTCAGTTTCACCCGTGGAGAGTATTCCTGTTATTCACATATGCATCAGCAGTATGCACATGATATATTTACAATGTGCATTCACCAGTGATACCAAATAGCAAACTTAAATATTTATGAGATTCCACCTAAAACTCTTCTCAGATCAGACTTCTGCTCTGGAGTTAGCCTTGAAGGATACTTGACGTCGAGCTTAATTCTCAAATTCCCCTTCCTCCCAGGCTCTTTTGATATAGGCATTCCTTCATTAGGGACAACAACCTCAGCACCAGGTCTGACAATATCTGTCAATGGGATCATGAGACTCCTTCCGTCCAAGGTGGTGAGATCCAATGTTTTACCAGTAAGGGCCTCAAGAAGGGTTATCTCTTGGTTGATCACCAAATCATTACCATCCCTTCTATAAAGAGCATGCGGTTTCTCATCTATCACAAAAATAAGATCTGCTGGGATGACACCTGGCTCATGGTTACCTTTCTCTGGGAAGGTAATCTTTGTTCCTTTCTTCCAGCCAGGTTTTATCTCAATAGTCAAAATCTCCTCCATGTTCCGACATTTGCTGAAATGGAATTGCATGTGTCAAATACTGTCAACAAACACAAATATTCATTTCTCAGATGTAAAAGTAACAAAGCAGGATTTTTCCTAAAAAGACGTTTATGGTGTCAGTACAAACAAGGAAAATCTTTCCCCGTTTCTTGGAAGTTACTGGGTAATAGATTAATAGTAAGATTGCAATTTTCAAAATACCCTGCAACTTTCATAGTTGTATTTTAGAAGACCTGTGTCTAAACCACAGTTATTAGAATCATATGATTCAGCTAGCTATCGATTCATATCATAAAATAAACCTCAACTTTGAATCTTACGATACATGAATGAATCGGTGCAATTTCATATCATCGATACGATTCAATGATTCGTTATTTTTTCTTTTTTACTTTTCTTTCACTAATTCAATAGTTAAAAGAAAAGGAATTGAAGGAGCACTTTTGAACATATCTTATTTGATTATTACACTATTTACCACTCATTCAGTACATGGGCTCTACTTGGCCGTTTCATTTCTTCAATTTCATTCTTCCAAAATAGAGACTTCATAAACTCAAATAATTAATAACTTTGTTTACTGAGACTTATGGTTAAGTTGTTTTGTCTATGTGATATATTCAACGTTATTTTTCATTTTGTTTGAACCTCACACTTCGATACAAATTATGATTCACAATTTCAAAGTTAGATTGGTGATTCATGATTTGAATCTCAATTTGGTAATGTTGGTCTAAACTCTAAACCAATAAATCAGGGTAATGGAGGCTCCTACTGTAGAAAAACAATAATAGGCTCATCAAATCACTTCAAACAACCATAAAAAAAATTAAAATTAGGCTTAATTACACTTTGGTCCCTATAGTTCCACCAAAGTTTGACTTTGGTCCCCAGGTTTCAATTGCAACAATGCACCCCATAGTTTCAAATTGATGAAATAATTTTGGTACAAAATAAGTTGGCTCCTTTTTTTCACGGTCAAAAAATATGCCTGCATTAAATATGTAAATTATTGGCCAAAAGGTGCCAGATAAAAGTAGCATATAAATACTTGACTTGTATTGGGTATCAATTATCTTCTCCAACTTGAAAATTTATATGCATATAGATATTTATTTTTATTTAACTCAAAGTATCATGACCTATAGTCCTATACAAATCCTATCGTTTTCACTTTTCAAAATTTCCCAAGATTCAGGCAGTATTTTGAACATGATACACAAGTCTATCATTGCTACCTAGATTTGAATAAAAAATGGCAGCAGTATAATACACGAGGATACCACGGATGTGGAGTTAGGGGTGGGTTACATGTATGAAACCAAACAGTAGAGAACAAATAGATGGGCTTTCCTGCGACTGAAACTTGTTGAGTCAAGGGCACACCATCTACCATGACTCACTGGACACATTTTTTAATCTAAACCCTGCAATTAATATGTATATCATATTCTTAGTACATCTTTGGGATGTTAACTCCAACGTAAATGCACCAAATAGGTAAGAAAAACATACATGTATACATAAGCTTCAATTTTATCACATCATGGTTATTGAAATGGGCTTTAGTTAAACTTCTATTTTATATCCTTGCTTCCATATTTTAATGATTAAGCAGAAACCTCCAGGTGTACATACATTCATTAATGAATTATAAACCAATATATGGTATAAGAAAAAGTCATCAACTAAATACAAACTTGCCAGTGTGTTTTGTTTGATTCCGGTTTTCATTTAGAATTCACATGTTTTCATAAATAACTACATAAATCTAATTTTGTATTAATTTGACTTCTTATTTTCAAATTTTGGGGAATGAAATGGTAAAAGTAAACTTTTTTTTCCTCCATTTCTTTCACAAAATTTTGAAAACATAAAGCACAATAAATAACTTTTGTAATTATTAAGAAATCAACATCAAATGAAAATAGAGGACAAGCCAAACAACCTTAATTGTCTTACTTTCATGTTAACGTCAATCTTGCTAACTTTAATCGACAGGCAAGTTTTAGAAGTTATTAAGCATCCTAGAGTTGGAGTATGGTATCAAAAGGATTGTTCCATACACATAAGCTTTGAAGGAAACAATTGCATAAAACATTTAATTTACAAAAACAAAGTAGGCCATCAAATTTTAATCATTCTGAAATTGAACATTATTTCAACTGTGCTTATGTGCAACAGATAGAATACTTCTCTATGGTAAACATAAGAGCCCAAAAATCATAACTGATAGCAAATTTAAAATTATGTTTAGAATTAATCTTCAAATCATATGAATGATGTATATAAACCATTAGATTCCACGCCTACACAGGCGTGCCATTATGAATTAGCTTACACAAGGATAGGCAAAAGCAAGGACGGTGTAAGTAGAAGGTGATAAAATTATTTTTTAAATCTTAGTGTGAAAGCCTAAAGTTTATTATATAAGTGATCACAAAGGCAACAAATTAGGTTCAATTACTTATTTGATCTCCATAATTACAAAAACTTTCCCTTTTAGTCTCAATACTTAACAATATCTCATTTTAGTCTCTACACATACCATTTTCAATCCCTTGTAGTCCTCGTCATAGGGACTAAAAAGGACTTAAATGATATTTGTAGGGATTAAAAACGGTATGTGTAGGTACTAAATAGGAATATTTTCAAGTATCAGGATTAAAAAAGAGAAAGTTTTTGTAAATTATAGGGACTAAATGAATAATTAAATCCAATAGGTTATAATCAAGACAACTGCAAAGTAATAACATGTACTTGTCTCAATCAACACACTAGTCAAATACTAAGGCAGTCCTGACCTCCTGATAGCTGATAGTCTTAATATAATTAAGAACTATATTAACTAGGTCCAGCTGAAGCAAGTGCAAACTGTGCAATGTGCATGGCAGTCATTACCCTGCCTCCTATACTGACAAACATAAAATGCATATCTTAATGCATTACCTTTCACAATAATTTTTCATGTCCATAAGGTCAAAAGCATGACAAATGAAACACTCACAGGAATCCAAGATGTGAGTGAAAAACAACTTTCTGGGAAACTTTATACTTAACATTTATGAACAACATCCTTGGATCCATAGACTAAGAGGCAGTCAGAAATTTCTGTTGTTAAAAAGAAGGCCCATGAAAAATTTCTACTTGGAAAATTTGCTCTTCCACCATGTACAATGTATGGATTCACTATGGCATATTTGCTCTTCCAAGATTGACAATGTATGGACTCACTATGGCATTCACATTTACGTTATACATCATCACCTAAGCCACAAAGTCCTCTTTGGCCCTTCGTTTCAAGGTAACTCAAATTACTGTGTCATACTCATATCTTTCCACTCAAATATAGAATGATAAATGACCCAACTACCAAGCATAGACAAGCATTATACATAAGGGGAAAAAAGTGAATACTGCCAAAAACAAAAGAAGAAAAAAGAAAGCAAAAACCACTAAATCATGTTACCTAGCCAGTCAAAGATTTGGACTTCAAGAACAATCAAACATAAAGCTGTTCAGCAACCACTACAGATAAGTGTAACATAGCTCTATTCAGTCATAGGTTAAGGGAATCAAAGTCTAGTAGCTAAAGGCTAACCTAAAGGCTTATGACTTCAATGCCACAAAGAGAATTTGAAATTTGCAACTAGAACTCTAGAACTTTCAGCTAAGGCAATCCTTCATGGTAAACATGTGCGTGCTCACACACTCAATTGATCCAGTAGGTGGGGAATTTGGAATTAAAAAGTAATCCTTTTCAATACCAATGTACTTTATTTTCACCCTTAGTTGAAAATTAGTTTCAACAAAACACACCTTTAGACCAACTAACCAACCATTTGACACAATAGGCCATTAACCAAAGAATAATCCGCAAAACAATTCTAAACAAGCACATTACGTCAAGTTAGGTAAAAGAATTAGAATCTCTTTTACCCAAAAGCATTGTAGACGTTCCTCAAAATGTTCATCTTCTTCAATTTCAATGTACTTCATTTTCACCCACAGTGGAAAATTGGTCCCAACTAAACACACCTTTAGACTAATTAACCAACCATTTGACACACACAACTGGTCATTAAGTAAAGAATAATCATCCACGAAACAATTCAAAAACAAGCACATTACGACAAATTAGGTTAAGATAAGAGTTAGTCTCTCTTTTACCCAAAGGCATCGTAGACGTTCCTGGAAATCTTCATCTTCTTCTTGACGCCTTTGTAGAGGTCCTCCAAGCTGCACGGGAGCGCGTTCTCCACCGCGGCAGCCTTCCGTCCCGCCGCAGCGGAGGCGCCGAACGCGCCACCGCCGTTGGAGGTCCGGAAGAAGGCGTCGGGGCCGCCGGCGCCGATGTCCTCCGGGCCGAAAAACTCGGCGTAAATGTCGTCGGCATCGCGCGGGTTGAATCGGAACGACGAGGCGGCCGGGGGAGGGTTGCTGTTGTTTTTGTTGTTGTTGTTGTTGTTGTTGTTGTTGTTGTTGTTCTGACGGTGGTGGAAGGCGCGCGAGGACGACGAGGAGGAGGAGGAGTGCGGCGGCGGAAACTGCCCAGATTTGAGTGCCTCTTCGCCGTAGAGATCGTAGATCTGGCGCTTCTGCGGGTCGCTGAGAACGTCGTAGGCTTCGGAGATTCGTTTGAATTTGGCCTCCGCTTCGGTGTTGTTGACGGGATTCTTGTCGGGGTGCCATATACGCGCGAGTCTCTTGTAAGCCTTCTTCAAATCGTCGTCGCTGGCGTTGCGATTCACTTTGAGTATGTTGTAGTAGTCCATGCCCATCAGTGACGGTGTCGTTTTGGGATTCCGGTGGTGGCGGAGGGGTTTTGGAGGACCGTTGGAAATGGAATTGACGGTTAAGACTTAAGACTTAAGACTTGTTGGAGGAAGAAAATAAATAATTTATCAAATCAGAAACCGTAATCATATGCGGGCCCCCCTGCCATTTTGACCTACCCGGATTATTAGTTTCTGTTTTTTCGGGTATTTCAATTTTTATTTTTGTTTTTAATTTCGACGTGCAGCGCAACTCGGGTGCCTTTCAACTTTCAAGAGCCTTCACAACAGTCTTTACTTAATGCATTCTTTATTAAAATTATTTTCTTTTCATTGGAATTTATTATAAAATTATGATACTTGAGGCGGTGAGGGAGACCGTTAAATTAAATAATAAATTAAATTTATAAAATTTATGATTTTTACTTAATTTTAGTTTATGATAAAAAAAATATAAGTTTAAAAGATTGTGTTAGAGTGTTTTTACTTTTTATAATCCTTCTCTCCCGTTATGTATAAAAACATGACTAAATGACTATTTTGGTTTTGAAAGTATAAACAGGTGACACATTTAGTATATGAAAGAATAAAAATTTTAATTTAATTCTTAAATATATAAATATTATAATAATGATGTCAAACATATAATTTATTAATAAATTGATCATGAAGTTTATAATTTAATGTTAATACGATATCAAAAGATCTAATTTAATGTTAAATTGGTTATTCAACATTACTATTTATTGTTACACTTTTTACATATTTAAAAACTAAATTAGAATTTTTATTCTTTCAAAAAGATTAAATTGTTATTCATTGGGACCAAAGTCATTTGTCCTAAAAATATGTTTCTCTCATTTTTGTGCCTTTGTCGAGGGAACTGCTAGGGGCACCAGCACTTTTGCTGGTACACCCAGCATAACAATGAAATGTTAATTTTACCCTTCTGTATGTCCTCATATAGCAATCCGTATGGGCCTACAGATTGGCAATCCGTATGAGGTCCATAGGATTTTTTTTATTTTTCAAAAATATAATTTTGGAATTAATTTAAAATTAATGGTCCAAGCAGGAATCAAACTTGTGACTTTCAAGTTATTAGCATAACACTCTAACCAACAGGTCTAATAGACCAATTATGTTATAATTATAAATTTGATATTTAATTGGATGTTGTATTTAGATGTTTATTACAGTATTTAATAGTTAAATAAATTTGATATTTAATTGAATGATGTGTTTGGATGTTTATTACACTGATTGAAAATTAAACAAATATGATATTTAATTGAATGATGTATTTAGATATTTATTACAACAATTCATAATTAAATAAATTTGTTATTTTTTTACATATGTAAATTTTTATTAAATCTATGATTTGTATTTACAATTTTTATATATAAACAAATTAATTATTAGATAAAAATTAAGTATCACAAAATTTATTATGTAAATTTACATATGCATTAAATATAAATTAGAAATTTTAGTATTATATATAGCGACATTAATTAATCTATAACATTATTGGTCTATTAGTTCAGTTAGTTAGAGTGTTGTGTTAATAACGCGAAAGTCTCAAGTTCGATTCCTGCTTGAACCATTAATTTTAAATGTACAAAAGGGCAAAATTGACATTTCACTGTTATGCTAGGTGTACCAGCAAAACTTTTGGGTGCGCCTAGCAGTTCCCCTTTGTTGACCGTGGGCCTTTTGTAGAAGAAAATAAGGTTTGGGTGTTGCTTTGGCCACCCAACATTTTTGTTAGGACACTCAGCAATCAAGGTGAAAGGGCTAAAATATCCTTCACCTTTTCTCTATACATAAAAAAGTGATTCGTCCGTATGAGTCACTTTGTTACTTCCATTCTCCTTCGTTGGTTCTTCTCCTTCCTTACGTCTTCTTCGTTCCCTGTTCTTCCTTGCTTCCATTCATGTGACAAACTTATTCTTCTTCGTCATGGTTTTTCATCTTCTTCTCCATTTATTGGCTTGACGCATTTCCGTTCTCCTTCGAGTTAAGTTTTTCTCCATATCATTTTCGATTTGTTTGTGCACTTTTTTGTTTGAATCATTGGATTTTGGTTGTTGGTTGTTTGAATCATTGCATTGTTTTGTTTGAATCATTGTGTTTTGTTTGAAAATGACATTTTTTTTAATTGTTGGCCATACAGATTGACAATCCATATGAACCATACGGATCAGTCAATCTGTATGAACCGTATGGTTCACACGGATTGTCAATCCGTATGACATTTTTTTTAAAATTCTATATTTCTATTTCTAATTAATTTTTGAATTTGTTTTGTAATGTAACTTTTTTTTTTGTATATTAGCAATAATTTTAGCAATTTTATAAGTATTGGTTTGGTGATATTATTTTATAGTGGTATAAAAATAATACAAAAAAATTAGTTTAGTAATTAGATTGGTAAAAAAAATTATAATAGATATAAATGAATTTGGAAATAAAAATACTATAATATTAAATTTGTTTAACTTTTAAAAAATATTGAAACCAATATTTAAAAGATACTAAATTTGGTAGTTTTAAAAAATATTGAAACAAAAATTTAAAATAATTTAAATTTGTTAGTTTTAAAAATATGTTGAAACCAAATTTAAAATATTTTAAATTTGTTACTGTTAAAAAATATTCAAACAAATATTTAAAAGTGATAATAGATTTGTTAGTTTAAAAAAATGATTCAAATCAAAATTTAAAATATTTTAAAATTGTTAGTTAGTTTTAAAAAATTTTGAAACCAAAATTTAAAATATATTAAAATGTTAGTTTTAAAAGAAAATATTAAAACCAATATTAAAAAGACATTAAATTTTTTAGTTTAAAAAAATATTGAAACCAAAAGTTAAAATAATTTAAATATTGTTAAGTTTTAAAAAATTGTTGAAACCAAAATTTAAAATATATTAAAATTGTTAGTTTTAAAAAAATTTTGAAACCAAAATTTAAAATATTTTAAAATTTTTAGTTGTAAAAAATTTTTGAAACCAAAATTTAAAATATTTTAAAATTATTAGTTTTAAAAAATTGTTGAAACCAAAATTTAAAATATATTAAAATTGTTAGTTTTAAAAAAGTATTGAAACCAATATTTAAAAGATATTAAATTAGTTAGTTTGAAAAAGTGATTGAAACCAAAATTTAAAATATTTTAAAATTGTTAGTTTTAAAAAATTGTTGAAACCAAAATTTAAAATATTTTAAAAATTTTAGTTTTAAAAAATTATTGAAACCAAAATTTGAAATATATTAAATTTGTTAGTGTTAAAAAATATTGTGTAAACAATTGTTAGAACTAGAAGTCTCAAATGGGCTTTAGGCCGAGCAATTGGGAAAGCCCGAGGAGAGAGGCTAGTGACGATGACAATGATGCCCCTGGCATGGAAGACCTACCGTATCTGCCTGTAGGCAACGACGAGAGGCACAATGACAATGATGCCCATGGCAGCGAAGGCCTATCGCATCTGCCAGTAGGCAACGATAAGAGGCACGTGTTGTTGAGGATCCTCTTACAGCCGCAGAGGAATTAAACAAAGAGCAGCAACAATCACCTGTTGAAGAAGGTGTTATTGATGTTTAGGGTTTTCCAGGCGGATCCCATGACACATCAGTTTTGAGAGATTTTGAAAATCATGTTGCTTTGAGAGCTTAGAACGAAGAGGTATGTAAATCTTAAAAAACATAAAGCACGTAGCTTAAAACTTATTATTTTTTTGTTACATGATCGATATTATTGCTTCCAAGAACGTCCTGAGCTTAGGCTATCTTCCCATGGAAGGAAGATGGCTAAGTTTGGTAGGCCTACTCCACAAATTGAAGGCCTTGTGGCTGCCAGTGAACTAAGTCCTTTGATCGCATGCGTCGCAACCTACCTTACAATGGAACAAAAAAAAAATAGATAAAGTAAAAGCACGTCCGTCTCTTAAGGAGAAAACGATGGGAGTCGCCACCAACGTTTATTTTGTTGGATCAAGTGGCCTCGAAATAATTAAAAATGAGGGGTTGAATTAATTATTAATGTGCCTTGACTAATTAAAATCTTATCCTTCTTAATGTTACTAGATTCAATTAGGCTTTACTACTAAGTTATGTAATTTAAACAAAAGTAAAGCGTAAAAGAAAAGTGCACAGCGGGAATTAAAGAGTGTAGGGAAGAAGAAGACAAACACAAGAATTTTATACTGGTTCAGCAACAACCCATGCCTACATCCAGTCCCCAAGCAACCTGCGATTCTTGAGATTTCTTTCAACCTTGTAAAATCCTTTATAAGCCAAAGATCCACAAGGGATGTCCCTTCCCTTGTTCTCTTTGAAAACCCAAGTGGATGTACCCTCCACTTGAATTGATCCACAAGAGATGTACCTTCTCTTGTTCTTAGTATAATAATCCCTAAATAGATGTACCCTCCAATGTGTTGGGACAAAGAATTCTCAAGCGGTTAGTCCTTTGAATCTTTGTAAAGGGGAAACAAAAGATATCTCAGGCGGTTAGTCCTTTGAGATCTTTTGTTTAAGGGAAAGGGAAGAATCAAAAGAATTCTCAGGCAGAGTCCTTTGAATTCTCTTGGAAAGGGAGAAGAGAGACACAAAAGAATTCAGGCGGTTAGTCCTTTGTTCTTTTGGCAAAGGGAGAAGAGGATAAAAAAGATGAATAACACAAGTTTTTGAACAAAGAAATTTTCTTGGAAGAGAAAGTTTTGAACAAAAACTTTTAGAAACATGAAGAGAAAAAGAATCAGAAAATTCTGTAGAAAAAGTTGAATGATGTTGAGAGAGAAGATTGAAAGATAGATTCTTGATTATTGAAAGAGATGTTGAAAAAGATGATATGAAATTCATGCTATGGTCACATATTTATAATCTCTTGATGACTCAAGTCAAAGCTTGTAACTCTTGGCAATTTCTTTAAAACTAGTCACTTAAAAAGTTATGACTTTAGAAGGAATCTTCAGAAACAAGTCACTTGAAGAATTGTGACTTTTGGAAATGTATTTTTCGAAATCAGTCACTGGTAATCGATTACCATTAAGGTGTAATCGATTACACATCAACAGATGTGACTCTTCATTTTGAATTTTGAAAATCTTAACGTTTTAAAACACTGGTAATCGATTACATGATTATGGTAATCGATTACAGCTTTGTAAATCAGTTTGAAAAAAAATGTTGGCTACTGGTAATCGATTACTACCTTCTGGTAATCGATTACCAGAGAGTAAAACTCTTTGGTAAAAGATTTTGTGAAAACTTCATGTGCTACTCAATGTTTTGAAAAACTTTTTAGTACTTATCTTGATTGAGTCTTCTCTTGAGTCTTGAATCTTGATCTTGATTTTTCTTGAATATTGATTCTTAGATCTTGATTCTTGAATCTTGAATCTTGAAACTTGAAACTTGAAACTTGATTCTTGAATCTTTGCTTGAAACTTTGCTTAACTCTTGATTCTTTGGCATCATCAAAATAACCTTGGAAGACATTGCTTCCACACATTTAAGGAAAACGTTAGAAAAAACCAAAAAGAGGTCTACAAATTTTGAAAAGAAAGGGTTCAGGAATTGTTTGCGCATAGGGAAGGTATTAGCACCCCATGTGCTCGTCACAAGGGACGACAATCTTTAATCGAGTATGTAAAATGTGACTTCAAAATTATTTATTTTCCCTTTTTTATTACTAATATTTTTTTTTAATCGACAAGGGTGTTGCCCTTGCTCCTACGTATCCCTAGGTGCAATGAGGAAATTAGACATACGTAGTTCTTTAATAAGAATACTTATGTTTCTTTTTGAAAGATTCATTTTAAATGCAAACAAAAAGTCGTTAAGGCGTTGGACCTTGAAACAACATTTTAATTTATTTGAAAAAAGTAAAGAGAACCGTTAAGGCGTTGGACTATGAAACGATCTTAAGTGATATTTGATGAAAATAAGTTTGGTTGTGAATTGATTTTTTTTTTCATTTGGTTTTGTTTATTACTTTCCAATCTAAAAGAAAAACCAATTTCATGGCATTAGTGACCAATTAGAATTAAGCCTTACGAATAAGATGAAATTACCAACGATAAAGGGGAGAAGATAAATACACACCTAGCAAGAAGAACGATGTAGGAAATGATCCACGGTTCGATTCGGTAGCGCCTCGACTTTTCTCTTTTCTCCTTCCCTTTCTCCTTTCTGCATTTTTCCTCTCTTTATTCAGTTTTCCAACCCCTAAAACCCTTCCCCTGCGTGACTATTTATAGGAAAAGGCCATTTGGTTCAGGGGAAGCTTGCCCAGGCGAGTTGGTTGCTTAGGTCTAGAAAGTTCTAAGAAATGACCATTTTCCCCCTTTCCTTGTGGCTTTTGTTTCCAGATCTGACAATCAAGCATTAACCCTGAGCAACCCCTCGACTTTTTTCTGGATCTGACAATCAAACATTAACCCTGAGTGACCCCTCAGCTTTGCACTGCAACCGGTGCCAAACACCAAAATTCGATTGGCAATGATTAAAACATCATATTTGAATGATAAAACTATTATACCCGGATGAAATTAGGGTATAACAACATGTTCCCTAGATACGGGTGATCGAGGACTTATGTTTGCTTTCTTGGAACACTGGCATAAGGAAACTAGTAGTTTCCATTTACCCGTAGGAGAGGTGACTGTCACCTTGGAAGATGTGGCGTCGTTGCTGCATTTACCGATCATAGGGACGTTCCTTAGCTTTGAGCCACTTCATGTTGACGATGTTGTCTATATGTTGGTGGAATTACTTGAGGTCAGCGCTGCAAAGGCAAGAGCTGAGACGATTGAATGTCAGGGCTCTTATGTTCAACTATCTTGGAACGAGACATGTATCAGACAAAAATTGATGCATGTCACTGGATCATAGCAGCACGAGCGTATTTGTTGCATCTGCTTGAATACACACTCTTTGCTAACAAGAGTGCCACACACGTGCACGTGGTATTCTTGGATGCACTGCGTGACTTGATGCAAAGTGGGACTTACGCTTGGGGCATTGTTGCACTTGTGCATATGTATGATAATTTAAATGAGGTGTCAAAGAGCACGATGAGGCGGCTTGCATGATATATCACTCTGTTATAGGTTAGTTGACATATTAATAAAGCATTTTTTGATTGGCGTTGGTTATTATATGTTTTTGGTTATTTTAATGAATATGTTTGCAAAATATTTGTAGTGTTAGCTCTACGAGCATTCCTTGTCTATTGGTTTCGCCATAGCTGCCGAAGATTATGACGAGCGGAGACTGCGTGCATGCTGATGGACCTTTGGCAAGGCGTTACCCGTGTCGATGTATCGTAGGCATTTGGACAGACTGACCCTTGATGTTGTGTGTTGGATTCCATATGGTGACCACTGTTCATTTAGAGAATTTGAGGTCATCTTCTTGTTTTTTGGCCATCTCATATAGGACCCCTTGACGGTCATTCGCCGGCTAGAGATGGTTGTACGACAGTTTAGGTACATACAGACCATTTTGCCACATCCTACTGTGCCTTCGACTTTTGTTGAAGAAATGGATGCTAGATGGATGCAGTTCGGTGACTATGTTGCACTTGTGGAGCAAATTTTATAATGCATGGCCAGTGTTTGTCAGATTACATGGAGTGGTTCTATATGATTTCGCATTCATTTATGACTCCAGCACAATTAGGGGATCCTCCCAGAGTTCTGCCGGTTCAGTAATATGGCACCTGATGAACCAGATGCTGATGTGCATCATCCTCGACATGTAGTGGTAATATATATTTTTTCGTATTTTGTGTTTGTTGTTTTGTTTTATTTTATTACTAACAATTATATGTTTGTTTTTTCTTCACTTGCAAGGATGATTATGTAGCAATTGCTGATAAATTGGAGAGGCTACTGAACTTGAGGATCTTGACCGAAGGAACATAAGCCTATACTATTGCTAAAGAATGTCTGAGCATCACCAGAAGCTACATAGGCTAACCAACTATCGGCCACAGATCAAGGCATAAGCGACGTATGGACGATCATTTAAGTTTTTTTTGCCTTATATATGTTATTTTTAATTTTGTGGATAAATTTTTTATTTGGTACATTTATTTATTGACATTTGGTTAATTTATAAATTTAGTATGTTACTTACGAACACATGGTTAATTATTTTATACAAAATTTTGTTATTCGTTTATCGTTAATTAGTCGTTAATGTTGATTTGAGGAATAAATTAATTTGTCCTTAAAAAATTATGAATGTATGTTTTTTGTAACATTTAAGCATGATAAATCATTTTCAAACTTGACAACACATTGTGAATTGCATGCGTCTGTTTAAAAGGATCAATACTACATCTACATACTGACATAGAAATGACTACTCATTATTTTAGTTCTGATAGTAACAATGCATGTCTGATGCAACATTAAAGCATGAAATAACATTGTTGTACTTGACAATACATTGGAAGTGGCACGTGTCTATTTAAAAAAAAAATATTGCACCAACAAAATTGACATTCAATTATCTACTCAATTATTCAAGTCTAATTGAACAACATCTATAAATACCACAAAAACACTTTTAACAATCACACATTTTCACCAATCTACCTTTAGAAACCAAATTGTAGTCTCGAAACTATGAAATTTTTGGGAGAAACAAGCAGTCAGACCATTGTCAACTCTAAATTAGCTTTTCTTTTTCCAAATGGATCAATTATTCACAATGAATATGGTGTTTATTTCCAAAGTCCCACTCTGATACCCATGCGAGTACCTAATGATTGTAGTTTTGAAACACTAAAGAGCAGAATGCACAATACCTTTTAATTAATCAACGATCAATATTTGGATGAAATTTACTACCGACAGCCATTCATAAATGCAGGTAACCAATTTGCCTTTCAATCTATGCAATTGAAAAATCATGATGACATTAACACAATGTTAATGTGCAATGATCAATACTTGTGTGTTGGTTCGATTAAGTTATTATGTACCATTGGTTGAACACCGGATGGTATACTAAACTTACTTCAAGCCACTATGACTCCTAGTCATGATGCCCTTCTATATCACAACGGGAGGTGGAACATGCCACGCCAAGGCGAATTTATGGGTTACTTGTTCACAGGAAAAAATCCAAAAAGATTTGACATTCCTTCGGGATGTAGCATCGACGAACTCAAGGATGTGATCAAGCAAGTTGCACCTCAAGGGATCTCCCCTTATGGTATTCATGAATCACAAATGGTTAGGCGATTGTTTTTTCGACAGCCAGGTCATTCTGAGTATTCAGAAAAAGTTATCAAATTTGAAATAATTGATTTGAAAACCGACAATGATGTGTTGAAGGTCTTAGTAAAGTCTAACTAGTAAAAACGATTTTGCCCAATAGAAATTTTAGTTGTTTTTAGTAAACCGGTAACCGAAATGGAAGACAACATGTCATAACTTTTTTAATTTATCTTAACAAAGCAACACAATTAGTGGAAATAACATGCATAGCGTAACAAAATGTCAACAAAATAATTATTTACAGAAATGCCAGTGGAAATAACATATTTTATGTTCATTATTCGCCTAAATCAACAAATTCGGTTTTCAGTCTTGACAAATTTGTGTAACGCTGCATTCTACCTATGTTTGGGGTGGGCCACTGCTTTGCCTAGTAATGACAATGTGTATTCCACAACAACGCTTATGGTGGAAAATGACAATGGTCTCGTAAAAAAACTTGTTACATAACAACAAACAAATTTAATGTAAGATAACAAAAAACATTGTCAGCATTTATACTAACATAATAGTTATATAATTACCTGAACAAAATGATTCTCATACACATGACCAATGCATATTACGCGATGCACAGAAGAATCTGGTGGTGGTTGACTTCTAAGAGGAAAAGATGTCATGCTTTGTTGTCGTGAAAAAGAAACAATGATCACGTTGTATCGTGAAGCAATGACATATCCCATATTCGTAATATTCATCCACTTGTCTATGGTAACCTACATGTAATAGACAACAAATAGAGGTTACTTAAATGTTATTTTAAGAAAAAGTGACATAACAATAAACTTACACACCATAGATAATCCATCAACAAGTAGGGAACACTTTAATTCCTTAAATATCTCTATGCCACCAAGCGGATTGATATACTCTTCCGACCAACTTGTGAGTTCTTTATGCAGATGGTTGCGCACCAATGACCACGAATCTTCACCCATACCCAATAAGGAAACTATTGCATGATAACTACAATTACCATCTTTGACATCAATAATGTTTTCAATAGAATCCTGGATGCACAGATGAAATTGATCCAACATTAGAACATTTTGTCTCTGTATTGGTTGCTCAGATGATGATGCACTATGTTTCACAGAAGAATGACTATTTTGCACAGTGTAACACATCAACATACTTCCAATAAGACAGATCACATTTTGTTGACTTTTGTTATTTGGTCAGCGGTTTTTTTGGAGCACCTTTGGTCTTCACCTTTTTGGGAGGAGCACACATAGAGTTCAAATCCAAATAAGCAATTTCCTGAAGCTTTGTCTTTAAATGTAATTTCCCACAAACATTGAGCTTCTCAAATCGCTTCGATATGGTTTCCATCTCCTCTGTTATGGTCACCTCCGCCTCACATAACCCTTGATCTGAAAAACTGAGCCTACACCAATGTCAGACCCTAATTTCATCCGGGTATAATGTTTCTATCATTCAGATATGATGTTTTGATCATTGCTAATCGAATTACGGTGTTTGGCACCGGTTACAGCGCAAAGCCAAGGGGTCGCGCGGGGTTTTGATGGTTGTTTGTCAGTTCCAGAAACAAAAGCCACAAGGAAGAGGAAAAATGGTCATATCCTAGATTTTTCATGACCTAAACTCGCCCTGGCTAGCATCTGGCTCGCCTGGGCCATGAAATTTCTTCAGCCTAACCTAGCCAATCGCTTGGGCGAGCTCCAGCTCGCCTTGGCGAGCTTCCCCTGCACCAAATGGCCTTTTCCTATAAATAGCCATACAGGGGAAGGGTTTAAGGGTTTTGGGAACTAAAGAAAGAGAGGAAAAATACAGTAAGGAGAAAGAGAAGACGGAAAAAAAAAAGTCGAGGCGCTGTCGAATCGAACCGTGGATAGTTTCCTACATCATTTCTCTTGCAAGCCTTGTACCCTGTGCAACAGTCGGTTAGTTTTTCTTAAGATTTTGATGTAATCTTTCTACCCTTATGTATGCCTTTTGATATTGTATATGTAATCTTTTCTACTCAAATATCACTTGAGATCATTTCAAAGTCCAACGCCTTAACGACTCCTTTCGCTTTTCAAAAATCTAAAAAATCGTTTCAAGGTCCAACGCCTTAACGACCCTTTGTTTGCAATTAAAATAAATCTTTCAAAAGCATAAAATCAATTCAACACACAAACATTCTTACTTAAGGAACTATGTAGGTCTGATTTCCTTATTGCACTTGAGGATACGTAGGAGCAAGGGCAACACCCTTGTCAATTAAAAAAATCCAAAAAAATAATATTAAATAAATAAAAATAATATAGTAAAAGAAAAGAAATTCACCACTCTTGGAAAAATAATTAATTTTGTAGTTACGTTATTTTTTATTGCACACTCAATTAAAGGATGCCGTTCTTCGTGACGGGCGTGTAGGTTGCTAATACCTTCCCTATGCGTAAATAACTCGCGAACCCTTCTTTTCCAAATTCGCAGACCTCTTTTGGTTTTTCTAAAGTTTTCCTCAAATAAACGTTGGTGGAGACTCCCACACATTTTCTCCCTAGGAGACGAACGTGTTTTCTTTTATTTGCTTTCGCTGTCTCGTTGTAAGGTAGGTTGTGACAGATGGCGACTTCACTGGGGACTGTTAGAGAGTTAAGTCATTTGATTGAGCATGCAATTTTATCGTGACCTTTTATTCATTTATTTTTCCTTTCTCTTTAATCCATGTGTTGTGCTCATGTTCGTTAAAGTTTTATTCCATTGCTGTTCGTTTTGTGGTTTAGCTTCGAACTCGTTTCCTTTATTTGTTGTTTCGCTCATGTTTGTATATAACCTTTGCTACATTGTTACCTCTTGGTGTGTATCTTTGTATCTATTACCTTTGTAGTTAGAAATAAATTGTGTCATTGAATCCTAGGATAGACGACGTGTGCTATACTTCTTGTATCTGCCTGGGAATTTTCTGGTTGTTTTGCAGGTGGAGTTGGGTAATTCTTAGGTTGCTCCGTTCACATATGACACCCACACTTTTTGCACACACTTTGAGATATTGGGCCTTATACCCAGGTCTGAGTTAGCCATAGGGAGTGGAGGTCGATCTGTGGTCATGTTGGGTTCTCGACTCGCTTGATAACAGTGAAGCCTCATATAGAGTTTTCCTCTTTTGGTGATGCATTGTCGCTGATAGTCCCTATTGCCATAGTGTATTACCTAAGAGGATGATATCTCTAGAGGCCGGTAAGGTTACATGAAAATACCCTTGGGAGCTATCACTAGATAGTGGACTTTTGGATCCTTTCCATTAGGTTCCTAAATTAAGGACACAGAGCAAACTCACCATGTCTGGTTTCTTTGATCGCATCATGCATCTCTTCATGGTGTCATAATGGACATATCATTCCTGCATTTATCGTTTATCATATCCATGCATTGCATTTGCATAAGTCATTGCATTGTCATACATATTCATTTAGCATGTTTTTGTTCAGTCAATTTCATACATTTTATTATCATCGTTCGCATGTTATGCATAATCCTGTCGTATAGTTGCTCATGCCTTGCATTCCCTTCTTCATCGCCAAAAGTCACAATGAAGTGTGAAAGTTTACACCACGCTTTTAGTTTCATGTGTTGGGTACCATGATAATAGATATAAACAAACCATGTTGGGGTTATACAATCCTTTCTCCAAAAAATGATTGAAATCACATAAACATGGTACCCAATGCATTGTTAACAAGAAATGGTGGTCTTTCGGGCGTCTTGTGTTGGTTTGATAAATACATTTGTCATGCATAGCATAACTATGCCCTAATCATTCATCATGTCTCCTCTATGATAGGTTGTTGAAATATTGGCGATCAAAATTTCTATTCCTTCGAACATAGGGTCGAACCAAGCACAGTTTTTTAAGAAAAGGATTTTATCAAGTCAAGGTCAAAGTGTGGAAGTAACCATTTTGCGAAAGTTGGGGCAGAAGATGGGTCAAATTTACATAGCTTCTTTGACTACTACCAACACATGATTGATCTAATAACTTACAAAATTAGGAACCCTTGATGTGTCCATGTTTTATTTCCAGTTGCACTTTGACTCTGGCGAGATTTATTGAAAATTAGAGTTGATTCGACCATATGTTCTACCGAATATCTTGTGTAAAATTCACAATACTTCAGCAACATATCATTCACATGCATTCATGCTTGTTTGTCTTTCCACTTTGGTTGCATTTCTCATTGCATTCTTTCCTTGAAATCAAAATTGTAATCATTGTAACCAAAGAGAAAGATTACGCTTTACGACACCCTTACCAGATGCGTGCCAAGGCCAGAATAATGAGTGAAATCGAAGAAGTACAGGAAAAAATGAAGGTTGATATGGAGGCCATGAAGGAATAGATGACAACGACGATGGAAGCAATGATGAGCATGAGGAAGATGATGGAGCATAACACTACTACAGTTGTTGCTACGAGTACTGCTATTGAGATGGACCCGATTCACCTGGTCGGTTCAATCAAGTGAATCGTCTAGTTTTAGATGTAGTAAGTCAAGGAGGCGAGGCAGCAAAAAATGCATGTGGGCCTCATCATGTTCAGGTTCAGAGCAAGCATTCCTTCCCACCATATGGGTTGCCTCCTAATTATACACCGCCCATTGTTGTATACACTTCTGGTGAGAATATCAGCAATTCTGCACCTGTATTCATTGATAATCAGTAATCCCAATCTGATCATGCACATGTCTCTCAACACATGGGGGAAACACATGAAGTTCTCCAAGACCATACTCTGGCAGGGTTCGGGGTTTATCCAGGATATACCACTGAAGAGCAGGCATTTTCTGGCATCACTGTGTTGAATGCTCCCGGAATATCTCAATGTTGCCCGTTATCACAACCCTTGCATTTTGTAAGAGGAGAGGGGCCTTTCACAGTACTTGAGAAGGAAAGGACTGAGCATATGAAGGAGAGGCTACGCGCCATTGAAGGAGGAGAAAATTATGCCTTTCCTGACATGGCAGAGTTATGCTTGGTACTCGATGTGGTTATTCCTCCAAAGTTCAAGGTGCTAGATTTTGATAAGTACAAAGGAACCACTTGCCCAAAGAATCACCTGAAAATTTATTGTAGGAAGATGGGGGCATATGCGAAAGATAAAAAGTTGTTGATGTATTTCTTCCAAGAGAGTCTTGCTGGGGCAGCTATTACCTAGTATACTAACCTGGAACCTTCCCAGGTCTATTCCTGGAAGGACCTAATGGTTGCTTTCATTAGGCAGTATCGGTATAACCCTGATATGGCTCCAGATAGAATGCAACTACAGAATATGTGCAAGAAAGACAATGAATCTTTCAAGAATATGCTCAAAGGCGGAGAGATTTAGCAGCTCAAGTACTGCCCCCGATGATGGAGAGATGATAACAATGATAGTGGACACATTGTCGGTGTTTTAATATGAGAAGATGGTAGGTTACATGCCTTCAAGTTTTGCAGATTTAGAGTTTGTTGGCAAGAGGATCGAAGTGGGTCTCAGAAGAAGGAAATTTGATTATGTTGTTACTGTGAATTCTAGTAATAGAAGACCTGAGATGAGTGGGGGGAATAAGAAGGAGGGAGAAACTCATGTTGTGACTATTATTCCTACATGGCCAAATTTCCCACTAGCCCTTTTAAATTCCATGTACCAATATTCTCCCCAACAATATGAATACTCAGCCAATATCAGTTCTTCCCATTACTCACCACCCTACCAACCCAGAATGCCCAATCATCACAAAGGTCACCCCTAAATCGGCCACAAAATCCACCTGCTACACATCCAAGACCAAACACCATCCCTAATACCAATCAAAACACCAACCAGGGAAGGAACTTTCCAGAAAAAAAGCCTGTAGAATTCACCCCAATTCTAATATCGTATGTTGACTTTCTCCCATATCTGCTCGATAATGCAATGGTAGTCGCGAGCCCATCAAAGATTCTTCAACCTCCATTTCCTAGAGGATACAACTCCAATGTGACATGTGCTTATCATGGGGGAGTCCTGGGGCATTCCATTGAGCATTGTATGACCCTGAAACATAAGGTGCAAAGTCTGATCGTTGCAGGCTGGCTGAGATTTGAGGAGGAGAATCACTTGTGAATTCTGATGTTGTCAGGCAATACTATGCATGATGCTTGGGGCAATTTGAAGGTTGTTGTTAGATATTTCCAATGACTCATTAGGATTTTTGGGTTTATGCTATTACTGTAAACAACAGTCACAATGTTAATAATATGGATGAATTTGATGTTGTTGTCTGTCATTCTCACACAATTACATCTTTGCTTATTTAACTTTCACTGGAATGTGAATGTACGCCATAGGTTTGTTTGCTTAAGTGACTTGCGTTCCTGAGTTGGTCTCAAAGTCCGCCCAATCAAAAATTGCATGTTCTACACATTTGGTGGGGATGCCGTAAGCGACGAGTAAAGTTGAATAAATATTTGATTGACTGTGTTTCCAAATCAAAAATAAGAAGTATAGACATTCATGTGACCTCATCTTATCATTCTTAAAAGTTGTCTTTCTCGAGAGAAAAATGAGTTGTGAAGAACAAGAGTAATCTGACTTAATTTGTCAATTGAAAATCTTTTAAATATTTCTTGTCCTTAAAATTTCTTTTTCGAGAACCTGTACAATTTCTTTCATTTCTTCTTGCTACAAGGTCATGACAAACGACAACAACATATACCTCTGAACCCTACACGGGGGCAATGACAAGCACCATGCATGAGCTTCAAGCGAACCTAGGGGCAGACAAGAAGTCCTCACCCGATAGGTTGAAAACCGAAAAGGGTGGCCTAGGCAAAAGTAAAAAAAAAAAAAAAAACAAACAATCAGAAGAGTGTTTATTAGAGGTTTTGTCCCAAAATCCAAATTGTAAGAGTCTCTAGTCAAGATTTGAAATGACGCATGGCCATGTTTCTTCATCCAAAACCCTAATTTATCCCTTGTTATCCCTTCCGAACCAAAGTATAATTGTTTTCTTGAAAAAAAATAATAAAAAAATAAAACAAAATCTTGAGTAGGAACCACCATTAAACTGGTAGGAAAAGCAATGCAAACAACATATGCATGAGGTTTACCAAGCTCTAGGTTGGGCAACAATGATGTTAAGAAAAGAAAAAAGCAGAAAGAAAATCCGCTGAAGGCGAGTGAAAAAAAAAAGAGACAAAAGATCTCCAAATTTTACAAGGAAAGCACAAAAGTGCATTAAGGATTAATGTATAAGACAAATAAAGTAAAGCCCAACCCAAAAAGTTGAAATGAATAAAAGTACAAGCAACGCTCTCGAGGTTCTTACTCAATATAACCCTTAAACACTCTTTGAGCCTCTCTAATCCTTTCTTTCATAGCCTTCTTACCCCTGACCACATTACAAGCCCAATAAAGTCCATGTGGACCAAGGAAAGACTAATTTTTCTTTTGAGTTAGGATTTTGGAATAGAACCCGCACCCGCTTGTGATTGCCAAAAAACCCTGAGGTTTGCACTTGCACGTTTGAGAAGAAAACTCATACGACCAGGAGCTCGTGGGAGATGCCTAAAGACAATTGTGATAGTAGGGTACATCTTATGTTAGTCTCTCATGCAAACTCCTTAGGATTCCTTTCTAATCTAAGGGTAGCCTTCGCTATATATATTCTTTCCTGGTCAGCCCATGTCATCGAGTTTTAGCGGGATTGACAGACCCTTGGCATCACTCTATGAACTTAAATCAGGAAAGTTTCACTTGGACATAAAGTGTAACAATCCATTGGCATCCTTCAATGGTGCAAGCGATCGGTCCCAAAGCCTTATATTTTCTTGTTGTGTAGAATAATTGAAGTTTTTAAACAAAAAGGGACGAACCCTAGGATCAATATTTCAGTTGATTGATTAAATATCAAATAACTCCATTGTCGTCATCCAAAATTGTCAAGTGATTAAGTCAAACAAAATATACATTCTTAGGGAGTCTTCGAAGGGATCTGCAAAAGATAGAATGAGATTACATGAATTATCACGCCCTTCAGAAAGAGGCGGTCAATCTGTGTTCTTCACAAAAAAAAATCAAACAAAAAAATATCACAAAAGAGGGAAAGAATGTCATGAGCATTGCATAGTTTTCATGATTTAAAACCTTTTGCATTGCTAGACACAAAGCCTACATTTACTACATTTCAGGATGAAATTTGCACACCTTTGCATTCCATAACTCATGCTCCATATCAGGCTATAAGTGCATAGATTTCTCTTTAGTTTCCAAAATCCAATGTCCTATCTTTTGAGTTTGGGATGAGTGACCCTTTTAAAGAGTCAACCTCTTGCTTTCTTATATGGTTGAGCCCTTGGGTACTAGTGCATATTGGCAATTTTCATAGGACTCAATGTCTTCGCCTTTATTTTTTGCAGGACTCAACGTCCTCTGCCTTTTTTCATAGAACTCAATGTCCTCTGTCTTTATGTTTCCATAGGACTCAACCTCCTCGCCTTTATTTTTCATAGGACTCAACATCCTCTGTCTTTATGCTTTCATAGGACTTAATATCCTCTGTCTTTATGTTTCCATAGGACTCGACATCCTCTGTCTTTATGCTTTCATAGGAACCAACGTCCTCGCCTTTATGTTTCCATAGGACTCAACATCCTCGCCTTCATTTTTCATAGGACTCAACATCCTCTGTCTTTATGCTTTCATAGGACTTAATATCCTCTATCTTTATGTTTCCATAGGACTCGACATCCTCTGCCTTTATGCTTTCATAGGACCCAACATCCTCGCCTTTATGTTTCCATAGGACTCAACATCCCCGCCTTTATCTTTCCATAGGACTCAACGTCCTCGCCTTTATTTTTCATAGGACTCAACGCCCTCTATCTTTATGTTTACATAGGACTCAACGTCCTCATCTTTATGTTTCATAGGACTCAACATCCTCACCTTTATTTTTCATAGGACTCAACGTCCTCCGCCTTTATGTTTCCTTGGACTCAATGTCCTCTGTCTTTATGTTTCCATAGGACTCAATGTCCTCGCCTTTATTTTTCATGGGACTCAATGTCCTCGCCTTTATGTTTTCATAGGATTCACCGTCCTCGCCTTTATGTTTTCATAGGATTCACCGTCCTCGCCTTTATGTTTCCATAGGACTCAATGTCCTCGCCTTTATTTTTCATAGGACTCAACATCCTCTGTCTTTATGCTTTCATAGGACTCAATATCCTCTGCCTTTATGTTTCCATATGACTCGACATCCTTTGTCCTTATGCTTTCATAGGACTCAACATCCTCGCCTTTATGTTTCCATAGGACTCAACATCCTCGTCTTTATTTTTCCATAGGACTCAACGTCCTCGCCTTTATTTTTCATAGGACTCAACGTCATCTATCTTTATGTTTGCATAGGACTTAACTTCCTCGTCTTTATGTTTCATAGGACTCAATGTCCTTGCCTTTATGTTTCATAGGACTCAACGTCTGCCGCCTTTATGTTTCCTTGGACTCAATGTCCTCTGTCTTTATGTTTCCATAGGACTCAACGTCCTCGCATTTATTTTTCATAGGACTCAATGTCCTCGCCTTTATTTTTCATAGAACTCAACATCCTCTGTCTTTATGCTTTCATAGGACTCAATGTCCTCACCTTTGTTTTTCATAGGAATCAATGTCATCGCCTTTATGTTTCATAGGATTCAACGTCCTTTATCTTTATGCTTTTCAAAGACTTCAATGTCTTCTATTTTATGCTTTACAAGACTTCAATGCCTTCTGCTTTTATGCTTTTCAAAAGACTTCAATGTCATCTATTTTATGCTTTACAAGACTTCAATGTCTTTTGCTTTTATGCTTTTCAAAGACTTCAATGTCTTCTGCTTTTATGTTTTTCTAAGACTTCAATGTCTTCTGCTTTTATGCTTTTCAAAGACTTCAATGTCTTCTATTTTTACGCTTTACAAGACTTCAATGTCAATGTCCTCTGCCTTTATACCCTATAGGACTTCAATGCCCTCCATTTTATGTTTTATAGGACTTCAAGGTCCTCTGTTTGGTGTTACAAGACTTCAATGTGTTGGAAAAGCGGCCTCAGAAATATTAAGAAGGGGGGTTGAATTAAGGTTTCATTGACTATTCCTAATTGAAAGTTTCCTTTTCTTAATCATTCCATAGATTCAATTATTTCTTTGTTAACAATTTACTGAAATAATAAATGAAGGAAAATAACTTGTGGAAATGAAAAGACAACAGAAAGTAAAAGAGATAAGGGAAGAGAGAATGCAAAACCGGATTTATCCTGGTTCAGCCATAACCCATGCCTGCATCCAGTCCCCAAGCAATCCGCTTGAGATTTCCACTATCCTTGTAAAATCCTTTACAAGCAATGAACCACAAAGGAGTCCCCTCCTTTGTGTTCAGTGATTACAACCAAGAAGTTATACTCACTTCTTACAATGAACTTAAAAGCGGTTAGTCTTTTGAGTCCAGTAATCAACCAAGAAGCAAATCCGCTTCTTGCAATGAACCCAAAAGCGGTTAGTCTTTTGAGTCCAGTGTTTAACCAAGAAGACCTTCTCTTAAAAACAATCACCAAGAGTCGGTCTCTTGAAAAACTTTTTGTAAGAATGGAGGAGGAGAGGAAAATAGAATAACACGTGTTTTTGCCCAATGAACTTTTCTTGACAAAGCAAGTATTGAACAAAAACTCTTAGAAAGATGTTAAGAATGAATGAATGAAAATCCGTTATCAAATTCATGCCATGGTCACATATTTATAGCCATTTGATGGCTCTTGAAGAAACCATATTAAAAGTTGTGACTCTTGGTAATTTCTTCAAAACTAGTCACTTTAAGAGTTGTGACTTTCTTCAAAACTAGTCACTTTAAAAGTTATGACTCTTGGAAATTTATTTTTCAAAACCAGTCAGTGGTAATCGATTACCATTATGGTGTAATCAATTACACATCAACAGTTGTGACTCTTCATGTTTAGATTTGAAAACCAATGTTAAGAAATACTGGTAATCGATTACAAATGTTGTGTAATCGATTACACAAGTTTGAAAATATTTTATCACAAGTTATGACTCTTGGAATTTGAAACTCAACGTTCAAAAACATTGGTAATTGATTACATGCTCATGGTAATCGATTACTACTTTGTAAATCAGTTTGAAAAGAATGTTGGCTACTGGTAATCGATTACTGCCTTTTGGTAATCGATTACCAGAGAGTAAAAACTCTTGGTAAAAGATTTTTCTTTGAAAAATTCTTTTGGAAAAATTGTGCTATTCAATATTTTGAAAAACTCTTTTTATACTTATCTTAATGGTTCTTGAATATCTTGAGTCTTCTCTTGATTCTTTACTTGAATCTTGATTCTTGATTGAATGGATCTTTGATTCTTGAAACTTGCTTGAATCTTGATTCTTGACTTGAGTCTTTGGCATCATCAAAATAAGCCTGGAAGTTTTGCTTCTACAATCTCCCCCTTTTTTATGATGACAATCCTGAAATCAAGAGAATACATGCAAGATTTGTTCTATCATTCACTCATCTCTTTCTCCCCATTTCTTTTTGAATTCATGCTTAAATTTAAATTAGGTTCTTGATTTCTAAAATACCCATTTTCTCTCCCCCTTTGGCAACATCAAAAAGCCAAAGTGTGCAAAAATGAAAAACAATAACAATATATATCATAGACTAACAGACATAGCTACAAGACAAAAGAAAACTTAATGAACACTTATTTATCTAAATCAAAAATATCTAAAAGACCAAGTTCTCTTCTAATAGCAAAGAATGTTTCCTTTGGGAGAGGTTTAGTGAAGATGTCAACAAGTTGATTTTTAGTATCTACAAATTCTAAAACACAATCGCCTTTAAGAACATGATCCCTTAAAAAGTG